>NC_086157.1:53840053-54146127 GCF_035149785.1 Candoia aspera | reverse complement strand
GTTACCCTCCAGAAGCTTTGAGGTACATAGGCCTAAATTCTAAGTATGACATCAAATGTTATGGGTGTTACCAGGACCTTAGCCAAACTGCTACATTGGGATTTGGGAAATCTATATGAAAGAAATGGATTATGATGGTATTGAAGGAGTGTTGGAGAAAACATAAAGGTGGGACAAAAATTAAATAAGTAAAATAGAAAGGAGAAAGAAGGAATTGAAGAAGACGACGACTTGAGAAAGATAGTGTTCTTATCTTCATCTGATTTTTGGCAAGTCTCATTAACCCCAGCCCTCATGTCACAACATTGGCCACTGGGGAGGATCAGCCAACTATTCATGCAGTATTTTTGCAAAATTTGAGTGGGAGAGTGGGGGGCTGCTGAGACAAAAAGATTGCTGTTAAGTTGTTTTCACAACTTTCCTTCTGTCAGTGCAAAATTAGATATCATCCTAGAAATCCAAATAAGCATTGTTGTGTTCTGGTTTTCTAAAATATTTTCATTTTATAATTTGTGAAAACTATAGGCTTTCTGATAACTTGGAATTTTTTGCAGTGTCATTTTAATTGAATCAGTAAGTTGCATCATGGATCCTGAGACACTTGATCACATCAGCAAAATAAAGCAAGGAAAAATTAAAAGGTAAGTCTTTACTAGGGCTGTGCTCCTTTTAGGCAGAAACCCAAAACCTGACATAGGATGGGTCAATTTGGATGATTTTTAATTCACTTCAAGCAGGACAAAGATGCTTAATTTATCTAGTCTCAGATAAAACATTCTGTGGAATTCCACCCTGATGTGAGGTCTTGGAACTCACTGCACTGAGGAGGGCATTGTGCTATGTATCCAAAGGGGGATTACTTCTTCATGTAATGCTTTGTTGAGAAGGGAAAATTCGGGATTCAAGGATAGACAGTGACTTTTGCAATTTGTTGCTCAGTCACAGACTTTTGGATGGGTGGAGAGAGAATGGTAAATGGAATGGAGTAAATATTTAATCAATCATGCTTCAGTCATGCTTCAATGTTGCCAGGGATTTTTGGGGGCTTTTTTTTGGGGGGGGGGCAGTACTTTTGCTTGCCAAGAACTGATTTCTTCCCCCGCCCCCATAATCCTCATTTACATTTTTCCTTAATCTGTATTCATTTGTTTGTCCTTCTTTCCTTTATTCTCCTTTCTCATCTTTTCATTTCCTCCCTTTCTCAAATAAAATATTCAATCTCTTATTCTGTTTAAAAACAATATTTTCTCAATTTTCATTGTAGTACCCCACTGTATTTGGTTCTCCTCCATTCATTTATTCTTCCCACATATGAACACTATTATTAGTCATTATTATTTTTAACTATGTAAATGATTTAAAATATATGTTTTTGTGTGCCTTTCTATTGTATTTTGCCTTGTAAGTAATATTACATCCCACCATACCATTTAGATCCCAATTAACAGGTATATTACATTAGGCACCAGAAAGAGTGGAGATGGGTGGGGTGCAGTGACGTAGTCATATTGTGCTGGTGGATTATTGGGGATACTGCAAATGTCACCTTTTTGCAAAAGTATTGATGCTATGATCAAAAGACCAAATCACTTGAAATCCACTGCATTAATTTCTATAACATTTGGTTGGCTATATCTCTTCATTAAGGTCTAACTTCCTTGCAAAAGTTAGACCTTAATGAAGAGAAAAAGAAGTGTCATTCCAGTGGTGTATTTTTTTTTTTAGGATAGAAGTAAATTTTACTAATTATTTTATCTATCTATTTATTTACCTATTTATTTATTTATTTATTTATTACTCATATTTAGCCACCGCCCATCTCCCCCAGAAGAGGGACTCTGGGTGTTTTACAATAAAAGTCCCCATATAACATAAACACTAAAATCACATAAAACAATTATAATAAAACCCAATAAATAAATAAAATCCAAGAGAAATGTAAAATCCAAGCTGGTGGGAGGGACTCTAGGGTGCAAGCCATCCCCAAGAATGGTTATTCCCTTTCCCAGGCGAGGTGGCAAAACCAGGTCTTCAGGGTCTTCCGGAAGGTCAGGAGAGAAGGGGCCTGCCTCACCTCCGGAGGCAAGATATTCCAGAGAGCGGGGGTCACCACAGAGAAGGCCCGCTTCCTGGACCCCACCAGATGAAATTCTCTTATGGACGGGGTCCGTAACATGCCCTCTCTGGATGATCGGGTGGGGCGGGCCGATGTAATGGGGATGAGACGGTCCCTCAGGTTTATGTTTGTAAATTATAATTTACAAATTATAAATTGTAAACCCTATAAATTATGTTCTGTAACATTTGTTTATGGATTATGGATTTCTATAAATGGTAGGGCTCCTGAAAATATTTGAAAGGAGTTGTTTACACAGTGTGTTGGCATGAGTGCAGTACCCTGCCTCAACTTTTAAAGCAGTTGTGTCCTCTGGAAGACATAGCTACTTCAAAGGGTTTCCCTGTTTTCTCTGGGTGTACATGCACAGATAAGACTTTCACTGGGATTACTGGTAAAGTGAAGCTGTCTATACAGGTGCAGGCAAACGGAATAGGAGAAGATTTCCAAAATAGCTATATTGAGTTTTTTGGAGGATGCAACTGCATTAATTCTTCAAGGAACAGTGCTTTACTTGTGCCAATTTGAACTCCCCTTTCAAATGCTTTTGACAAGTCTAATAAGTGGCACTTTTATTCCACAACAATTATTTTCTCATATATCTTTCCCTTTTACCATGAATTATGTGATTCAGAATAAATTTTATATGGAAAAGCATGAGGCTTTCTGAGAGGAATTTGCTCTCCTAACTGTACTGCAGATAAATATCAAAGCTGCTGGCAAGTTAAGTAGCATGTTTGAGTTACTGTACCAGGTAGAGGGAGGCAGTCTTTGGTAAGATAGGCTGATATATGTGGAGATTTCAGAGTCATTTCAGAGATGAGTGACTCTTTCACCAGCAACAAGTGAATGTAGCCATGATGTGGTGGACCCTAAGCTGCAGGCAGTTGGTAGAAACAGCCATAACTGTGTTGCTGCAGAAGGGACTGCACCAGGTACAGGCAGGCAAGCAGGTAAGTGGGCTGGTAAAGTATCATTTAGAGTTAAGTGACTGTGCTGGATAGAGAAAAGTGTTGGCAGGCAGGCTGGTAGGTGGACAAGCTTTGGAGGGGCAATCTGTGAAAAAGTCCTTAACAGTCCAGAAACTATGCCAGCTGGAGGCAGCTAGATGGGCTCTGGAGCAAGCATGTTGACAAAATAGCTGGCACAATGAGTTGAGTGAGCGCACTACGCAGAGACAAGTGTTGGCAGGAAGTCCTTGAAAGCTGTAGTGGAAGCAGCAGCAAGAAGTGACATATACACCATTCATTAGACCATCATTATCAGCCACACTGCTGAGTTGTCAAGGAATGGCTGGCATGGAGAAAGGCGGGTGGGCAGGCAAATATGCTGGTGGAGACCTCCCTGTTTGGAAAAGTGGTAAGCTTGTGGAGTCAAGCCCATAATCAGTATTGTCCTCCTTGGGATCATTCTGGACAACCTTTGGTATGGTGGAACATTTGTTTTCTTTTTTTAGTGTTCAACCCCTCATTCTGGAAAGAGGTCTCTTCTCATGACTATCCTTGTTTGTTGAAAAGCTTCTTGCAATTATTTTATAGCCAGCTTTAGACCATAAAATAGGTCAGTTTGTCTGCAGCCTAAATATACCCCCACCAATTACAGCAGGCTTAGTTTTTACAAGCTTAGCTGGAATTTAGCTAAGGAATCATCATGATTCGTGGAGCACGATCACTCTGTCCATACCTAAACTCTTAGATAGCAACTCTCTGCTATTCATTAAAGTAACCTGACTTCATTCAGGTTTCCATGTGAATCTGAAAAAAATAGTACCACTTATTTAGGAATCACATTAACTTTAATGACTGGCTTCCTTAAAACAGTGGCATGTTTTTCAGTTTGGTGCAGAAACTTAAAACAAGTTGACTACTTGAATGTGTAACTGAAAGGTGCTGTGTTCATGGTCATGCCCAAAGCACTTCTGCTCAATAATTTCTATTTACTAATGTTTTATTTATTTATTAATTCTTCTGCTTCCTCAGTCCAGACTCTTTTGGCAATGTATAGATACTAATTTTTAAAGCATGCACAGCCCTGATATTTAATTTTATACTATATTTTACATATTTCTGATGTTATGTAATTTAGTATTACATCAAATCTGCTATGTCAAGAAAACCTAAACTGATATTCTGAATACAGCCATGTCAAAATAAAATTGCCTTTTACAACTGAAATTTTAGGTTATTTCATTGTATCACTTCTTTTTATTTTTGCTTAGTTCTGAAGCAGATATCCCAAAGTGTTCACATGATGTGATAGGTGTATGTGGATTTTATAATCAGGAGGAAAACTCCAGTGCTGGTAAATGTTCTCTTTTTGGTTTCTTAGTAGCTTTCCAGAATATGCATGAATTTTTTGCAAATTGTTCTTTTTAACAGGCAAGACACTGTAACTTCCAATCCAATTAATTAGTTTTGATTTGCACTGTACATTTCAGTACTTAAAAAAATTAATATTGCAATGTTTCAGATATCTGACAATCATTTCTTAACTTTCATATTGTATATAAACTTGTCAATTACGTTCTGACAGCTAATGAGTCCAACTGCTTGCAAGAGTTTTTTAGTCCATTGGATACAATATTTCTGGACCAAGAGAATTCTACCACCCTTGATCTCCACTATCTTCCTTTTAAGATGGGAAAACGTTACTGTGTGATAATTTTGGTCAATGAACAGGTAAATTTCATTGTATGCTGAAATGGATTAATGGATTCATGGTGGCAACTAGAATGAAAAAATAATGTGCAGCTTAAACTTAATTTCAGTGAAGTGGAATGGTAATGTCAAGACTAATAGCATAGAACAATATTTATTCATTTTCTATCCTGCCTTTATTATTTTTATAATGCTGTATATATAATGATAACACAGAATATAACGTTTGACTATAATTCTCTTACTGTTTATTTTGGGATTTTGATAAAATTATGTTTTTCCATCAAAGAAAGTATTGCTATATTTTTACTACTAGAATTTTTTCCCCAGAAAGCATGTTTCCATAATAAGTGTGTTTAAGCATATTTAACTAAAACTTTCATAAGGAGCTAGTGGAGGAAATCAAGCTTTTTCAAATTTTGTAATGACACTACTAATTTGATCTTATTTCTGGATGTGAAGATTCCCTGTAGTTGGACCATAAGTTCTCAGGCTCTTTTAAACAGTACCTTTCAAACTAATTGGTGCCTTAGGCTGTGTGTAAGTATGTAAATAAATATTTTGATACAAATTAGCCTGCCCTTGAAATACATTTTTTTCAAGAACTGATATACACATTGGCAAATAAAATAGAGACAAACCAAAAAATGTACAAATCCTGCTACTTAAATAAATTCTGTAACTCAGCAAATGGAGCCATGCTGACAGATGAATAATACAAACTCACTTTGTCATTTGTTCATTCTCGTACTCTGGTGTAGCATTTTAAAAAATAGCTCATGTGAGAATGACATCATGCAGTTATTCAAAATATTAAATAGCATACAAGTGTCTAGTTATTTTTTTCCCTAAACTTGAATTTAGTAAAGGTAATTCTATCACCCCTTATAATCATTATGAACTATGTAATCCATGAAATGTCTAATTTATTTTGATGAATTGTTTCCCAGAACTGACTTGCATACATTCTTGTGTTTCAGATTGGGGAATTTCTGTATTTGGTGGAGGGAATATGTGGCTTGCCATTGCCTTCAAGCCTAATTCCAATGGACAGCCCAAATGTTTTGTGCATTAATAGCATATGTGAAGGTAAGAGGCTGCAGATATTACCAGCCCCAGAGCATCACCGAGCCACCACCATGCTTAACTGTAGGCAGAGTGTTCTTTTCAGCATATGCTTCATTCTTCTTCCTCCAGACATACCGCTGATCCATTGGGCAAAAAGTTCCAGTTTTGTTTCATCGCTCCATAGAACAGAATCCCAAACCTTCTGTGGCTGATTTATATGATTTTGAGCATATTTCTTGTGCTTTTGAGTCAATAGTGGTGTATGTCTTGTAGTTCTGGCATGGGAACCTTCTGTGTTTAGTACACGCCTTACTGTGTTCACTGAATCCTCAGTGCCCGTGGCCACCAAGTCTTGCTGCAGGTCTTTTGCAGTCACTCAAAGGTTTCTCTCCACCTGCCTTCTCAGAAATATGGTTGCAGCCATTGACAGCTTCCTTTTTCTGCCTCATCGAGGTAGTGTAACCACTGTTCCTTTAACTCTGAACTTGCGAACTCTGCTTCCAACGGTGTCTCTAGGAACATTCAGTACCTTCGCTATCTTTTTGTATCCTGTTCCTTGTTTGTGAAGGGCAATGATCTCTTCTCTTACCTTTTTGGACTATTCTTTTGACTTAGCATCTGTATTTCTAACATGCAGTCAAACATGACACTCAAGAAACCCCTAGCCAGTTCAGGTATTTCATGAGTTCCAGCTCAAGCACACCTGCTGCAACTAATGAAACCCTTGATTAGTTGCCTCAGGTGTGCTTGAGACAACACCTGTTTTGCATACTGTATGTGTGCTGTTGTGACAGATTCTATTCAGGGGTTGAATAATTTTGAGACTGGAGAAGTCATGATAAATTGCATTTTCAGTTGAATTTGGGGACACCACTTGAAGCATTTGTTGTGTTGAGCTATTTCAATTGCTTTTGTTTGAATTGTTCATTGCAAACAGCTGAAAGTCTGTACATTTTGACAATCAACCTGATTTGCAATGGGGATTGAATAATTTCAGTTACAACTGTATGTGTGTATGTGTTCTTCAAATAGTCCTTTTTAATTAAAAGTACTTACTGCCACATGCCAACTTTGTGCTTGTCCAGTTAACCAGAGATTAGTCTTAATATTTTTCATGCATTATTTTTATTATTAGTTCAAGCCTCTTTTACAGTTGTCTTAGCATAGGTGCCATATATAGTCATGAATGCTAGTGCAAGTAGTAAAAGCTATTTGTGACTATTACTTACATAAGCACTGTTTCAAATGAATTATCCTAAACATGAAATCATTTGGGAATTGTGTCTTGCTCAAGCCACTTGAAATAATTTTGAAGATAATAGAAAAAGCTTAAAAATATTATTCTTGGAAAATAAAAAGGAAACCTAAATACTTCTAAAGAATATTAGACTGAAGTTTAATTTGGTTTACCAAGATTAAATTGGCTTTATTCAGTTAATCTTTTCCAGGAATGCTGCCATCAGAATTTACTGGTCGTTGATAACAACCACAAACTGGTATCCATAGAAGCAATAGGCAGAGAGAAAGAAAGGTTACTAATCAGTAATTGTAATTCACAAACATTATGACTTGTATAGCCTTTATTCCTTTTGCATGGAATCATACAACAAATGGTCTTGAAAGAGCTGCAGTTACTGCACAGGTGACCTTTCTGTCATGAATTGTGATTCAAACATATTCTGCATGGCCAATTAATGAAGACCAAACAGTCCTGTTGGTAAGGGATAGATGCTCATGGAGTCATTGTGCTCTAGGTTTCTCCAAAACAGGGCTTACATTGGCATAATTGTATCAAAGAGAAATTTATCTACAGTTCTGAGTACTATTGGTTTAAAGACATATAGCACTGTCAGTAGGACATACAGTGCCTCTTAACGGTTTAATTGACCTGTCTCTCTTTAACTGCATCCAGTTTTTTCACAGTCAGAATTTATTTTGGTTCTTATGCTTCTGAACAGCTGCCTCAGTTGTAATCCGTGAAATGACTTTTCAACTGCATATTTACATAAACATTGGTTTGTGTATGCCATGCACCAATCACTACACACATTTTTTTCCTCTCATATTTATGTTTTGAAATGGTTGCATCAAGTTACTCATGGCTTCATTTTAGCACATTTTAAAGTATATTTATTTACCATGGTGGAAAGTGTATTTTATTCTGTTTTTTATTTTGCATTTAAAAGCATACCCATCTTTGAAATCCTTACTCAGTTTTAAAAACACGCAAGTTTTTGTTTAAACTGTTTTAAATGATAGTTTTCTCAACTTGATGTTCAACTGTATAGTGACAGTGTGTAATATAAGTGAAAAATTGCCAGCATTTTTTTCAGCAGCTTTCATTAAAAAAAACCCAGTTAATTAAAATTATCCTTTCATTTATTTTCACTATTATGGAAAACTTCACATTGGTCTTTAATGAAACAGAAGCTCTGCTGACAGATAAGTCTGCAACACTGGTTGTTGGCTATGCTGAACTTCTCCATTATTTCCAACTTTGATATCGTCTTTCTATGTTAGAGAAGCAAAAAAAATCCAGTGCTGTTGTTCCAGATTTTAATACCTGCATATTGTAATTAACATGCAGAAGCAGAATTTTATTGGGAAGCTTATGATGTTGCTACCCTTTCCTACCCAGCATTAGAGCAACAGAGAGGAGGCACAACATCACTTTGCAGTGATGGATCTTTCTCTCGCGCTCACTCTCTTTTCTGTATTGTGAGCAAAGGGCGGATGACAAATGATTTTGTTTATTACAGGTCAGAGAGAAACACCGCCAGTTCTTTATCTGAAGTGTCACCTTACTGATATACTTCAAGAAAAGCTGAAGGTCCCTTTGATCAATGAAGCTAGAGAGAAAGCTCTGGCTATCGCAGCACAGCAACATATGTCTGCTCTGGAATATGAGCGCAGAAGGGCTACAGGAACCCTTGAGAGCTGTAGCGTTCGAGTTGCAGTTGCAGCTTTAGGACTGTCAAGAGTTGAGGTGAAAATACAATTGATTTAAAATATGAGTACAATTTTGCTACATTCATTACCTTTAAAGCTGATAGCTAGGCAGATTTTTATTGCACATAAAACAGTTTGAAAAGGCACTTTTTGTCCTCTTATCTATCAACTTTTGGAGTCTAATTTTCTCCCTTCTGTTATAAAATCACCAAAGCTTAAAAAAAGTTGATTCCTTTTTACCCAGAATGCTGCAAAATGGGACATTTATGACTTTTTCCTGTGCTGCTATTTAAGAAAGGATTAAGCAGAAAAAAGAATTAAGGAACATGTTGCTGTCAGAAATGCAGTTTTACAACATATGTATCTTAGCCAAAGCAAGTCAGATTGAATTGGATTTACTAATGAACTCTAATGGACAATAATGTTCTGGCTCCCTTTGAAATATTTTTTTATTTAAATAGCAAAATTAATAGTCTTGTCTCCTGAGCACTTTATATTTCTCTGCTCTTTCATGCTGTTAGTTTTAAGGGGGTATGGTTTTGATAATTTTCTAAGTTTGTAAGAAACTCTGTATTCATTTATTCGAACATCCCTTTGATATGTCATGTACTAGGGTATGTTAAAAAAAAAGATATCCAAGAAATACTTTTCAGCCATTAATTTCAGCTGTTCAGAGGTGAACTCTAAATATAATCCCATATTTTTGCTATGAATCTTGTTTCTAAAAACAAGGATCCTTGCATTGGTTATTAAATCTATATCTATCCTATTTTTTACAGGAAAATGTTCTGCACAACTATCCTTTATTTTCTGAAAAATGTATTGAATATAGTGTTGAAGTGAGCATGCCTGAATGTTTTGAAATTCCTTCAAAAATATACATACCAGTGTCAGCATCAAGCAGAGTTAATTCCTCAAAGGCTAGAAAAGAAGACCATTGGCTTGACAAAGAAGCAGGTAAGAAGCATCAGATTAGTGTAACTAAAACAAAATTAAACATTAAATGCCATCTGATCCCAGAACTCAATTTATCTGAGTTTGCTCTTTTTATCCTAAGCTTTTGTGTAATGAAGAGATACCCAGTGAGTAGTACATGTTCAGTACTGGGCAGAAAGAAATTAGTTTGGAGTTGTTTATGAGTCATCATGACTACTGTAGGCTACAAGATGGCTATCTTATTTTGCACAGTAATCTTCCCAGTTCTGAGATAATCCATACTGGCGGTTGGTTAATTTATTTCAGACTAGACAACTAGGGATGTCTTGATCATGATGTAATCATAATCTTTTCATAAGTATCAGCAAGGTAACATCACAAGCAGAAAAAAACTAAATTGTTTTAATTTTTAATACTTCCATTTAGTCATGTAACTTTACTAGAGGACTGCCCATGTTTTGTAAATTATTATTATTGTACTTGGTCTTAAAAAAAGAATTTGATGTTTACATTCAGTAGAAGAGATAGGCAACTACTAGCCTGGAATTATATGCACATAGAAGACCATCCACTATAAAGTCCTGTTTATTTTGTTTTTTTGTTATTAGCTTTATATCAACACTATTAAAGTACTATTAAGGTCCCCCTACCCAGTGGTTTTGGAGAGCCTATGAGCTAAGACTGTGCACCTGCAGACAAGGGGATGTCAAAACTACAGCTCATGTCCTGATACTGTACCCTCTATAAGGATCCTAGGACCTGCCTTATAACTCCTTATTTGGTAAAACACCCAGGAAATTCAGAACTTTTAATGTACAGTTGGTTGTTATCAAATCAGTACAATTCAGTCTCCTTGAAGGTAGCCAAATTTTGTTATACTGCTTATAAAATTAGACAGACTTTGTTTGCCCATTGATGAAACCACCAACTGTAATATTTTTTATCCTGTTTTCTTTTTACGTTATTTTTATTTGTTAAAGTGCTTCTGTCTAAACCTCTGGTCTGTGAACATATTAAAAGTTTTATTCTATTCTATATGTGACCAGCCAAATTATCTAGAATATTTTTTTTCTTTCAGTATTTATCCATGTATGATTAATATTGGATTTACCATATAAAAGATTTGGAAGAATAATTCTAATGTGTAGATAGATAATATAGCAGAATTTTCTGCACATGAGCAGAAGCCAATAGAGACAAATGTCCTGCATTTCTCTGAAACAGTCAGGAACTTTGTGTCCCCTGCACATTTATGATACAGGCCCAAAAATGGGCTCACAATAAGTCATGAATTTACTAGATTTTCAGCTACAAGGCCTAATATTTTCAGTGCCTGAATGCTCTGTCGCCTGGCTTCCTGTGAGACCTGGAGGTGAAACCCTTTTACCTCTGGTGACTGAAAAAATGGTAAAACAGTACAACCCCAGATGTGTTTTTTTTTAAGTTCAGAGGAAGACTAGATACTTAGGATTTTTTTTTAAATGTAATTTTTTGGTTTAATGTTTCTGTCTAGTCTCAAAGCAGCAACTTTCCCTCTGTTAAGCAAAGAGAATATCCACTGTGCTATTTCAGCTTTGGTAAGATAATGAGGTATACAATCTTTTAGAGTGGAATAAGGAGAAAAGAAAGGAATTTTACTTTAAAGCTGCTTGTTGTACCTGCATATATGTGCATTTTGATGCTTTAACCATGCATATGTGTGTGTGTGTGTTTACACATACACATACACATAAACATATAAAAGTATGTATGAGCAGGAAGACTTTCCCACAGGAAGAAAAGCGATTAGCAATTGCTTTCCTGGAATAGAAAGGTGGGAGGGCACAGCCACATAGGAATTGTCCAGTGAGAGAACATGGTACCCTTTACTCTAGGGTTAATGTTTTGCATACTATTGCCAAAATGCCTCAGTCTGGTCAGGATTTTCTTAAGACAGCTCATTGTCAAGCTGGCGGGAACATAGGGCGGGAACAGCTTAAATGGTAAGTGCAGATGTGCCTAAACCAACCAACCTACCTACCTACCTACCTACTACCTACCATATTTCTTCACCGCCCATCTCGTATAGTGTATATAACACAGAACAAGTTAAAACGGGATGGCTGCTAAGTGAGCCACCTCGAGCTCCTTAAAGAAATGAATACAAATATTATTCCTACTACCATTAACCTAAATGGTAAAAGCTAAACCTCAAAAAAACCAAGATTATGGCAACCAGCTTGATTGATAACTGGCAAATAGAGGGAGAAAATGTAGAAGCAGTGAAAAACTTCGTATTTCTAGGTGCGAAGATTACTGCAGATGCTGACTGCAGTCAGGAAATCAGAAGACGCTTAATCCTTGGGAGAAGAGCAATGACAAATCTCGATAAAATAGTTAAGAGCAGAGACATCACACTGACAACAAAGGTCTGCATAGTTAAAGCAATGGTGTTCCCCGTAGTAACGTATGGCTGCGAGAGCTGGACCATAAGGAAGGCTGAGAGAAGGAAGATCGATGCTTTTGAACTGTGGTGTTGGAGGAAAATTCTGCGAGTGCCTTGGACTGCAAGAAGATCAAACCAGTCCATCCTCCAGGAAATAAAGCCAGACTGCTCACTTGAGGGAATGGTAAAACTGAAATACTTTGGCCACATAATGAGAAGACAGGACACCCTGGAGAAGATGCTGATGCTAGGGAGAGTGGAGGGCAAAAGGAAGAGGGGCCGACCAAGGGCAAGGTGGATGGATGATATTCTAGAGGTGACGGACTCATCCCTGGGGGAGCTGGGGGTGTTGACGACCGACAGGAAGCTCTGGCATGGGCTGGTCCATGAAGTCACGAAGAGTCGGAAGCAACTAAACGAATAAACAACAAACCATTAACCTAATGGCATACAGTTTTTCATTGGATGATTTGTGGCATGTGTTAAAGTCTGTCATTCTCTGTTCAGAGAATGAATTGCTCTGTGAGTTTTTAGCAGCATGAATGAATATCTGGATGAACGAAATCTAGGTTTAAAATATCAAGATCATAAAAAAAATTTCTGTGAACAATAGGGGGTTAAGCATTATTTATAAATTGGGTCTTTAAGTTAGTATTATCTAAAGCAGATAAACTGGGCAGTCAATTATCTTCCACTGTTGCAGCCATTCTAAACATACATGTGGGAAGAAGCTCTACATGTAGCCAAAAGCATTAAGCCCTATAAAATAAAATGAATACTTAATTTCTTTGTAAACTTTGGGAGAAAAATAAGATAAGATATAAAATAAAATAAAATATGGGGGCTAGAGAAATTAAACTTACACTGATGATGATAAAGACACATCCTCTATAAATTATTACTGAGGTTTGATTTAATATATTGAAGTTGCTCATATTTTTATATAAATTGAGTCAGCATTGTGTTAAAATAGTAAAAGTTCTTACATTGGAAAATTAGCCTTTTTTAATTTGGATATTTTCTGTGCTCCTGTGTAATGAAAAGAGACAGTTGTAATCTCATTCAAAGAAAATATAGTTATGAGCCAGGAATATGGAAATGAGTTGGTTGTATTGCTTCTCTAATTGACAAATATGAGTGTTTTTGTGAAAGATAGCCAGTGAGGATAATAACTAGGTGACAAAATAGAAAAGAGGCAATTCATAAATTAGCAGGTCATTAATCTGACCTTTCTGAGAGAACAAGCTAATTTATTTCAGATAAAATTGAAGCTAAGGTACAGTCTATAATCTGTTTGATAGCTTAGTAATATTGGAGACACATAATACAATGGTGTGTTATTCTCCTTAAATAAGAGTTCAATGAAGGAAACTATTAACTCTAAAAATTATGATATCCACTTAACTTGCAAATGTCAGTTAAAAAAGACTTAACTTGCTAGTGAATTTTAATTTTAAAAAGTCCAATGACTAATGAAGGCATTATAAGAAATTATTCTAATCAGGGATTAGCAATGAAATTTGTCCAACATAGTAGTAAACCAACAAGAAGGAGCAATTTATAAAGCTGTTCAAACTCTTGAGCAAAGTACAAGTGATTAAAAAAAGATCTCAGACCTAGCAATGGTAATCCACATCTACTGTATATTGTTTTCAAGAAAACTACATGGGTATGCCCTTCAGTCACCAAGCTGCACTCTCAGAAACAGAAGGCTTGGCTTAAGAAGGGCAGTGGGACACAGAGAACCCTACAAGATGGCTCCAGCTAGAACACAGGGATCAGCCCCTGACATCTGCTGAACTTCATTGTTAAACTGGACACAAGCTCCAGTTTCAAGCTCATCCAGCTGGTGCTTCTGTTTGGCTCATAACAGATGGGCACAACCAGAGCCCTCTATGGAGCATTTGCTCAACTCAAGGCAGTCTTTACTTTTTACCTATGTATATCTGTTCAGTGAGGCTTGGTCTTGGTAAGTAGATGTAGGATTGCAGCTTTAATCATATCTTACAACCCAGTGGTATTCTTTCTAGTTCTAGTTTTCTTCTATAATTCCAGTTATGGAATACCAATCAGATTAACTGATGTCAGCCTGGCAAGGTAGTCCAGACAAGAAGCACACCCAGATGAACTAATCCTACTTTATTTTAAGGTTACATTAATAGAATCTTGCAAGACTGGAAGTACATTTCTTCCCCTTTGCCTTTACAGCCAAAGAAACTAGAGAGGGTCCCTTCTGAAATGCTTCTCATGCTTTCCCCCCATCTGTGGACTGAGCTGCCTCTTATCAGTCCATTGCCTAGGCTGTGGGTCTTCCTCCTGTGGGTCATCCTCCTGTCCAAGACCATTCCCACATATCATTACAACTGGGGAGATTCATGATGAGGATCTCCCAGTTAAATATGTTTATGTATTTTTCCAAAGTACAGTATAAGTTGCCTCAGTTGTCCAAATGGCTCTAGGTGATGTATAACAAGGAATAAAATCCCAGTAATAGTGTAGAGGCATAAACGCTCCTACCCCAGGGTCTGTTAAAAATCTGCACTTTTAGGGCTTTCCTAAATTACAACAGACTCAAGGCCGTGTGGACTTCTGGCTATTGGACAAGCACAGTCACAAACAAGGCATATCTCTGAGGCCCCAAAAGATGACATAACTTTAATGATGGGACATGGAGCATGCTCTAAGTTAAGAGCAATGGTGCAGGAACCCAAACTTGGTTTTTTCCCAATAGATTGTGATGCTGAGGCAGAAAATGCTAATTTTTCCTGTTGGTGACTTATGCAGTATAATAATTCTGTATCTGATTCATATAATAAATATAAAAATGGCTCTTATAGTATCTTTATATTTGTCTTCTGGGGGGAAAGGATGGAAATACATAGTTGTTTTAAGGAGATGCATCTTTTCCCCCAGTGAACAAATTTAATATTATTTGCTTACACCACCATCAACAGGTTTTTTCCAACACAGATTTTCCATAGCACATTAATTTGACTGAATTGTTAAAAATTTTCCTATAATGTAATTCTGCTATCTTCATGTTATATTACATCATTTAAAGTGGAGTTCACAAGTTATTAGATTTTTATGATATGTGAGGCCACTTTCACAAAAGGTTTTTTAAGTCACTGTTTATATTTTTGTAACTGCACAATTGTACATTGACCTACACCATGCTGAGATCTTAAATTTTTCATGATCTTAATTATGATTAGCAATCCCATTAATGTATACCCCTGTTAAGCAAACTTTTCAGTCCCAAAGCCATATAAATTGCTTGCTGCATCTTGGCAGCTTCATATATACATTCTACCTCTACTGTAGCACTCTTATAAACTCCAGAACTTAATTACTGCAACCATATCATTCATGATTCGCTCTTCTTCCCAGCTATTGTGGTTCCTATCAATGGATCACCACTGTCATTTTTGAAGCAGGAATCCAGTGATATATTTCCCACTGATCAGGTCATTGTGCTGATCATCGATTGGTATAATTGAATGCAGGGAAATTGGTAAACTGTGCTTTGTGCAAGCCAGCTCTTTTTGTGGTCAAATGTTGATTAAGGCTGCAGCTTGCTAATTCATGCCGTAAACAATATTATTGTACTAGCCTCAGGCTACAACAAATAGCTTTATAGCTATAAACATAAATGATGATTGGAAGAGAGCAGCAAAATCTATTAAGACTGACTCCTATTGCTAATTTCAGTTGTCTTCTGCATATTTGAATTGTGAAATTGACTAAATTAATTTCCAGTCAAATTCTGGTCCTATTTTCATATAGTTGCAATATTCTAGCGAGATGCATAAAGTGCACTTTTCCAATTAGCTTCTGAAAAGTTTCATGTATCCCAGCAATGTTGTTTAAGTATGGAATTTAAAAGCACTTTTTTGCTTCCACAGAAGATGCAGTTGAACTTCCTCTAAAGTTTACGCCCCTGTATGCTGGTCGATATCCTTGCCATATCCTTCTGGAATCTAAGTATGACATCCGCCTCTTTAAGATAGAATGCGTGGTGAACACTGATACTGCTGAGGCTGAACTAGAGTTTTTAACTCCAGCACATCAAGCAGTGACGCAAGACATCCCAATAGTATGTCTTTTTTACTTTATGAAAGTTAAATAAGGCTAATGTTAAATAAATTAAAATGTTGTTGTTTATTCATTCAGTCCCTTCCAACTCTTCGTGACTTCATGGATCAGTCCACGCCAGAGCTTCCTGTCGGTTGTCGCCACCCCCAGCTCCCCCCAGGGTTGAAACCGTCACCTCTAGAATATCATCCATCCACCTTGCCCTTGGTCGGCCCCTCTTCCTTTTGCCTTCCACTCTCCCTAGCATCAGCTTCTTCTCCCGGGTATCCTGTCTTCTCATTATGTGGCCAAAGTATTTCAGTTTTGCCTTTAATATCATTCCCTCAAGTGAGCAGTCTGGCTTTATTTCCTGGAGGATGGACTGGTTTGATCTTCTTGCAGTCCAAGGCACTCTCAGAATTTTCCTCCAACACCACAGTTCAAAAGCATCGATCTTCCTTCTCTCAGCCTTCCTTATGGTCCATCTCTTGCAGCCATATGTTACTACTGGGAATATCATTGCTTTAACTATGCAGACCTTTGTTGTCAGTGTGATGTCTCTGCTCTTAACTATTTTATCAAGATTTCTCATTGCTCTCCTCCCAAGAATTAAACATCTTTAGTGTTTTCCTTCTTTGGTATGGGGATATAAGTTGATTTTTTCCAATCTGATGGCCATTCTTGTGTTTTCCAAATTTGCTGGCATATGGCATGCATCACCTTGACAGCATCATCTTGCAAGATTTTAAACAGTTCAGCTGAGATACCATCGTCTCCTGCTGCCTTGCTTTTTGCAATGCTTCTTAAGACCCATTCAACCTCACTCTTCAGGATGTCTGGCTCTAGCTCACTGACCACACTGTGTTATCCTTCCTATACAGGTCTTCCGTATATTCGTGCCACCTTTTCTTGATCTCTTCTTCTTCTGTTAGGTCCTTGCCATCTTTGTTTTTGATCATACCCATTTTGGCCTGGAATTTACCTCCGATGTTTCTAATTTTCTGGAAGAGGTCTCTTGTCCTTCCTATTCTATTGTCTTCTTCCACTTCCGCGCATTGCTTGTTTAAAAATAATTCCTTATCTCTTCTGGCTAACCTCTGGAATTTTGCATTTAATTGGGCATATCTCCCCCTATCACTGTTGCCTTTTGCTTTCCTTCTTTCTTGGGCTACTTCTAGTGTCTCAGCAGACAGCCATTTTGCCTTCTTGGTTTTCTCTTTCTTTGGGATGTATTTTGTTGCCGCCTCCTGAACAATGTTGCGAACTTCTGTCCATAGTTCTTCCGGGGCCCTATCTACTAAGTCCAGTCCCTTAAATCGATTCTTCACCTCCACTGCATATTCCTTAGGAATATTAGTGAGCTCATATCTAGCTGATCTGTGGGTCTTCCCTAATCTCTTTAGTCTGATCCTAAATTGTGCGAGAAGAAGTTCGTGATCTGAACTACAGTCAGCTCCAGATCTTGTTTTTACCGACTGTACAGATGTCCACCACCTTTGGCTACAAAGGATGTAGTCAATCTGGTTTCGGTTTTGTCCATCTGGTGAAGTCCATGTCTAAAGCCATCTCTTAGGTTGCTGGAATAGTTTGTTATGCAGAGTGAGTTGTCTTGGAAAAATTCTATCAGCCTATGTCCCACTTCATTTTGTTCTCAGAGGCCATGCTTACCTGTAATTCCAGGTGTCATTTGACTGCCCACCTTAGCATTCCAGCCTCCTGTAATGAAAACAACATCTATTTTTGGCGTATTGTCCAATAGGTGCTGCAGATCCTCATAGAACTGCTGTACTTCAGCTTCTTCAGCATCTGTGGTTGGGGCATATATTTCGATCACTGTGATGTTAGATGGCTTGCCCTGAATTTGAATTGAGATCATTCTATCATTTTTTTGATTGTATCTGAGCACCGCTTTAGCCACTTTACTATTAATTAGGACGGCTACTCCATTTCTTCTGTCATCTTCTTGTCCACAGTAGTAGATCTGGTGGTCATCTGATGTGAAGTGGCCCATTCCCATCCATTTCAGTTCACTGATGCCCAAAATGCCTATCTTTAATCTTGACATCTCACCGATAACCACATCCAATTTGCCCTGGCTCGTAGATCTTAATTCCAGGTTTCAGTGGTGTGTTGATCCTTAGAATGGTGATTCGCCATTCACTGCCAGCACCATCAGCCACTAGCCTTCCTTTTGGCTTTGAGCTAGCTGCATCATCACATCTGGGGCTAGTTGAACGTATCCTCTGTTCCTCCCCAGTATCATTCTGACCATCTTCCAACCTGGGAGTCTCATCTTCCGATGGTATACCGACATATCTCTGGTTGTACTGACCCATTTAGTTTTCACGGCAAGAATATTGGGGTGGGTTGCCATTACCTTCCCCAGGGATTGCATTTAGTCTGACCTCTCTGTCATGACCTTCCCGTCTTGGGTGGCCCTTCACTGTTTAGATCATGGCATCATTGAGGTGCTCAAGCTCCAGCACCACGACAAGGTAACGATCCTTTGCTGGAGAAATTAAAATATTACTAGGGTCAGAATGCTATCTTGGAAAAAAAACCAAGCAAACTAAAATACAATTATGTATAAAATTTGAATGCTTTTTCCTATGATTAGTTAATATTTATTTAAGAAAATAGGTTCATGTTTATTGTAGCAGAAGGAGAAAACAAAAGACTTCTATCCATTAACTTTCTGTTATTGCATTCAAGACATAGTCTGTATGATTTGAACTAAATTATGAAATCATTGTAGCAATATAATTACAGTATAGCTCACTCTAGTATAGGTTTATTCAAACTATATGTTTTCTATGAGACTTCCAGTTTAAAACTTTAATTCTCATTCATGTTGTTTCTAACCACATTTAAACACATCTAACTACATTATTTTACAGTATATCAACTCCTCTCCCTTCCCTCCCTTCTGTCAATATAATATTGTAACATTTTTCAGAGTTTCTTTTGTTACTGATACTGTACCAATTAAAACAATAACTTAGCAGTTTATGTAAAAATAAAAATATCCCAAATCATACTATCTTGTTACTGCATATTGAATTGAGATCCTTCCTCCCATTCTGTGCTGCCTTTTAGCAGTTCTTATATTTCTTGTGCCAATATAAAATAATGACTGCTTTCCTGTTTCAGACTAATAAGAGTCAACAAGATTGGAAGCTTAAAGCAGATTTAAACGGATATAATTTTTATGGTCCTCCTCTTATGTATGTAGCCCCAGGTGAAACAACTCTGTATACCCTCATGTTCAAGCCTACTGCTGAATGTGTAACTGTGGTAAGAAATTAACTATCACTTGTGTGTGTGTGTTTTTTTCTGAATGGTCCTCTGTCATGATACTCATTTGCACTTACAACAAGGGTGTTTTAATCATATGTGTATCACATGGAAATAGTGACTGTAAAACAGACTAAAGTAGTGTGCAATTTGTAAATACATATAAGCATGCATAAAATAATACTTAAACTCAGAGCTTATAAAATGTTTTCTGTAGCCATATCTATTTTAGTTTTATCTTTTAATCATTCACTAAATTATTAAAACTTTGATCACATTAACACAGAGAGATAATCCAGAAATTCAGGAATCAACGTTAGCAATGACAGCTATGTGCTGATATTAGCACATATATTCATACACATTGAGCCTCCTATGCACAGGCGCAGCTAAAATAACCAGAAATTCAGAGCTTACTGTATTATCTGAGCTGTGGCTCTTGCATCTGTTGTGTCCCTTATGCTACAATTCAGTTTTGGCTCTTGTGAGCTGTGGAACAGCAGTATATATGTAGTTTATGCTTTCTCTGTGCTATACTGTAGTAGCATTGATCAAATAATGTTATAGGCCATGCTTATATAATATTATTATTTATTTGTTTTATGCTTAATTATATGTTTAAGTTAAGGCGCTCAGAATATGAGATATGTTGTATATAAAGGATTCAATTAGATGACACCTAAGTTCACAGAATTCTTTGATTCTGTGATTGTAGTAGTTGTCAGAGCTCAGCTAGATCAGAATTGCAGGAAGTTGTTTTGCCTTTTTCCAGTGTTTGCTGCCATAATATTTAGACAGCTTCTTATAAGAATATAAGAATGATACTTATGCCCGGTCCCTGAAGTTATGGCTGTTGCAGTGCCCCTGTGGTCATGTGATCAAAATTTGGGTGCTTGGCAGCCTGCCCACACTTATGACTGCAGAGGCACTTCAACTCCCCCCACCTGCCTATCTCCCCACGTCTGTACCCTTTTGGCCCCCTGCACTCCATGGCCCCTGCTGCCCTGTGCTCTGCTGCCCCCAGTTGACCTTCGCTGTCTTTTTGCTCCCACTGCTGACCAAGTATGCCCAGCCTGGCCCTTTGCAAGGCAGCTGCTGGCTGCTTGAGACTTTCTTCCCAAGATCATGTGCAGCAGTTTCCTCATAAGACCTGGGGAAGATGGCCTCATGTGGCCAGCAGCTGACTTGCAAAGGGCCAGGCCAAGCATGCTTGGTCAACAGCAGGAGCAAGAAGATGGTGAAGTAGCTGGAGCAGTGGAGTGCAGGGTGGCTGGGCTGGAGCAGCTGAGTCTTCTCAGGGCGGCTGCAGCTTCATGCTGTGCTACTGTACCAGGCTGGAGTGACTGTGGCTACATGTCACACTGCTGGGCCTGGCTGGGGCAGCTGCAGCTTCCTGGGGCAGCTGCAGCCTTGCACTGCGCCACACCATGCTGCTGGGCTAGGCTGTGGCTTTGTGGGGTGGCTGTGGCTTTGTACTGTGCTGAGTCAGCAGCTTCTTGCAGCCCAGAGCCATGGTGCACCAAGAAGCCCCTGAGCTGCAGTGTGGCAAACAGCCCCAAAGCCACACAATTCTGGGGCTGCTTGCCACCCCACAAGGCAGGGTGCAAGGCAGCCAGAGGGACAGAGATGGGGGAAAATAGGCAGTTGAGGGGAGTTGAAGGGGAGGCAGTCCCTTACCTTGGAAGAAATGAGGCTAGGGCTGGGAGGGACCAAGCGAGGAATGGCTTGGATTGGGGTGGGTCCTCGGCTAATGACCAGTGGAATTTCATTTACGATGGCAACAGGAAGTTCTGGGATTGCCGTCACTAAATGATGTGGTCACGTGATGTTGATCTTTATGATTTCATTGCTTAGCGACTGACACGCTGGTCCAAATTGCTGTTGTAATTTGAGGACTACATGTAGTGCACCAGTTGCACCCATTTCTGGACCGTGAGGCTCTGCTCACAGTCACTCATTCCTTGGTCACCTCCCAAATGGACTACTGCAATGCACTTTATTTGGGGATGCCCTTGAAGAGCATCTGGAAGCTACAGCTAGTGCAGAATGCAGTGGGTTCAGGCAGTTAAGTGTATTCCTCAATCAACTCATGTTACACCTCTGCTCCACAAATTGCATTGGTTATCAGTATGCCAGGTTCAATTCAGGATGCTGGTAATGACCTGTAAAGCCCTTCATGGCATGGGGCCAGGTTATTTGAGGGACCACCTCTCCTCAGTTATGTCCCAACAAGTCATCAGGAGAGCATGCTTGGGGTCCCATCCATGGAATGACATCTGGCGGGACCCAGGAAGTGAGACTTTCCTTTCATCATGCCTGGCCTTTGGAGCATCATCCCCCAGAGATTAGATTGGCCCCAACCCTATTGACTTTTTGCAAGGGCTTAAATATGTGGTTTTGTCATCAGGCTTGGGGATCCAGATGCATGGTAGAGCCCATGCAGTGGCTGTGCTAATTGCTGTTGGTTGTTTTTGTACCTCAGCTGCTGATTTTACTTGTATGGTTTTTATATAGTTTTTAATTCTTGTTATTTGCTTAGAGCCATGAATTTGAGATGGGCAGACATATACATTGAAATAAATAAATAAAAATAAGGCTTGGCTGCTCTTGAAAATACTAAGCGAGGTCACTCTTGGGTGAAGGACTACTGGGAAATTCTAGGTCTGTAGGCTAGATTGTATAGAATGTTTTAAAAAACATTCTGGGAAGAAGACAGTGGTAAGCCACTTCCACAAGTTGTAAGAAAAGTATGGATGTGTCTGTAATAATAAGAATGTTGGTGGGTATATGCGTAATGTAAGGGGAAAAGATCGGAATGCATCAGTGAGAATATAGTTTCCTCTCTCACTTTCAAATAACTCTCCTTTCTGAATTTAGGTCCCCCTAAATCCAAATGGCTCCTCCCCTGATGGCCTTCTGAAAGGCCTTGAAAGCCTGATTATTCTCCTGGGTAGGGTAGATGGACTCCTGTTTTAGATTTGTGTGTTGTTTAGATTGCCATCTTGTAACTTTCTTGTAATTTGTTCTGGATTAATTTTTATTGTATTCTTATTTACTTGTTTTGTTTTTGCAAAAAATGTTTTTGCCCTGATAATAAATGTTCATTTCTTTCATTATCATAGGGGAAGCTTACTTTACAAAATGAAGCGGATGGTACAGATCATGTCTTTGTCTTGAAAGGGATTGCAACAAAACCATTGGCTCTGGATCATATTAAGATAGATTGTCAAGTTAGACAAATTACACGGAAGGTCATAATGGTGCCAAATTTTACCAAGAATGAATTGATATATAAGGTAAGTATGTCAGCTTGAATGAGATTGTATAATTGTTTTACAGAATTATCACTCTAATAAATATACAGTGAAACCTCAGTGATAAAAGTCTCTTTTATCAGACTTTGGATGCAGTGGACCAAATTGCTCTACAGGCATTCCCCTGAAATAATAGACAAGTCTATTGCTTGTGATATAGTCTAGATGAAGCAGGTAAATTTACACTGACTTTACATCATTCAAGATGATTTATATCATGATGTCATTTTACAAATGATGCAAATCACATCATTTGTGGTGACCTGTGCAATGATGTCATTACACAAATGATATAAAGCACCATCAATGATGTAATATGTGATGTAATGAGCTGTCAAAATTAAGAGGTATTCCCCTTACCCAACTGGTTTGAAGTTCCTTGTATCTTTCTTATTAGTTAGACCATTTCCCATCTTGTCATCCTGAATATTCTTAGTGCAGTAAAGTAACAGAAACAAAATTTAACATTTCCCCCTCTTTTCATAACATTTTCTCAAAATCAAAAGATCTGCCTTCAAAACCTAAAATGAGAGATGCTTAAATTGTGTGTTTTTGTGTTTATTTTTAATACTTTTACTATTTAATGCTAGAGTCAGTTTGGTGTAGTGGTTTAAGCAGGCTAGAAACCAGGAGACTGTGAGTTCCAATCCCAACCTAGACACAAAACTAGCTGGGCGACCTCGGGCTGGTCACTCTCTGTAAGCCCTAGGAAGCAGGCAAAGGTAAACCACTTCAGGAATCTTGCCAAGAAAACTGCAGGGACTTGTCCGGGCAGTTGGCAGGAGTCAACACTTACTTGAAGGTATGTGTGTGCGCACACATGCACCAAAAACAACAAATTTAAAAATCTCTATTCAATGCATCTTTAATAAAATATGCTTATATTCTTCCAACCTCCCAACTAGTGAGCAGTTTCAATATACCTACCCTCTATGAACCCACAGAATTCTCAGTGAGATATAATTTCATGTATTTTGAAGGGGCTAGTATGTTGCAAAGATTAAATAATTGCAGGGCATAGCAACCAGTTTTAGAATGGTTGGTACATGAGCATATTTGTCCTTTTCATCTGCTGTTGATAGCATCTACCTACGTTTATCAATCTGGTATGTGACACGGAGTTCAGTCCTTGGAATCAGATGCCCCAGAACCTTAAATTCAGTTGCCTTCAGGTTGTCTTCTTACCAGTTCTAGTCTATATTTATATTTTTGCCTGCAGTTCTACTCAAATAGCTGACCTTAAGGATTTTGTTAGCTCTGAAGAAAAGTATCAAGCCAAGACTTATTTCCTGCACAATGATTTAAGCAGTGGGGGAAAAAAAAACTGTCAGATCTCAGCACAATAGTACTTTAAGTGCATCAGAAGTGGTTTGTCTGAATTTGCCATGCTGCTGGATTAATAAGAGCATTTTATACATTATGTTGATGATTTGTGGGATAACTTGTTTTGTTAGTACAAGGTATGCTTATTGCAGTAACAAAGGCAAGCATCAGTGGCAACTTCTTTTTTTAGTTTAATTTCCTTTCGTTTTTAACCAGAAGGGGTAGGAAAATAATCCTGCTCTTACCTGTTTTGGTAGTAATCCGTATAGTAAAGGACATAATTTGGGTGGCCACCAGCTAACTGTTGCTCAGTCATCTTCCCTGCCCCCCCAGGGCCTCTGGAATGATTTTATGATGCTTTACCACATCATTCTGTGGAAATTTGTTCAAAGGATACATGCTGTTTCTTGCATTTCTCTCTTCCACTCATACTATGTATTTATCTTTCCAAATTATTTCAGTCTCCCTCCCCGCTATTCATAATTTTATTTTACTAATGTAGAGGAATGGTCACTTCATGGCATCTTATCCATGTTGCTGTCATAGCAGCTATGCTACAGCAGGGCTCCTCAGCCTTTATGGCCAGCAAGCATATTATGAATTTTGAAGCATGGTGTAGAAAGGAGGCAGTGCAAGCCAATTCTGAAAAACCTGTCAAGAAAACTGCAGGGACTTGTCTAGGCAGTCTCTGAGAATCGGACACAATTGCACCCCGGTGTGTGTGTGTGTAGTTTACAACATGCACATTTGTAAGTCTACTCAACAAGTATGAGTATGTTGAGTATTTCTTGCTTTTTAAACTTACTGTATGATTTTAAACTTTAGAAAAAGGTCTTGATCTTGCAACTCTCACTCTGTCAGAAGTTTTTCAAGTTATTATACATGAACCTGTTACATTTGAAATAGCACCCCAGAAATCATTTCCTTCATACAAGTCAATTAAACCTGACCGGGCTGCAAAATCCAGATGACCACTAGATGGGAGCAAAGTGATCAAAGTGATAGCAGCAACAAACTAACTTTGCAATGCGGATATATGCAGTTTTGTAGTGAAGACCTGGTAGTGCTAATTAAGCATGGTAGAAAAATACTGGCATTTGAACTCATTTTAAGAGCTAGATTTTCTACATTATTTGCAGTGAAGTTGTGATTTTTTTTCTCTTGTCATATTAGGTATCTTCAGATCTTCCGATAGTGAGTGGTGAAATGACTTTGAAGGTAGAACCTGGTGATACAGCTGCCTATATTCTGAATATATCTCCATGGAAACGTGGGAAATTTAATGGTATGTTTTAATTTTAACATTACAACTATAGGATAATAGCAGATGATTAACAAGGAATGCTAACCACTTATGAAATTACCTGATCTCTAACCTGTTTTATTTTTCAGAGAACCAATCAGAAAAGCTTTTCTCTCTTCCTCTTGTAAAGCCCATAAAATATACTTTAACCGTAGGGTAATTCTAATCTAGAACATATGTTTCCCAGAGTTTAGGAAAACTATTTCTCATTTCTTTTATCCAGCTCATTATCTATTCTGGCCTGTTGCTTTCATCATATTGAACTTGGTTTGTGTCACTTATGTCTATTGTGATTCGATTACTGCCCAAGGGAATCGCTCATTTTCATGAGAGGACTGCATTCATAGTCAGAATGTTCTCTGCCACATTTGTCACAGCAGTTCTCAGTGCTAAAGAGAGTAATCATTTTTTGAATAAAGTAGCAACCTTCTTGACGGGTAGCAATGTCTGTAGAAAAAGCCATTACTTGTCTCCTGGGGTTCTCATGATTTTCTTACCATTAATGTCAGTTATTTTGAACAAAACTGACTATCCTTATCAAAATATATCTACCCTTTTAAAGTTATTTCCCAATGCTTCATCATACTTAAAATGTTGACTGACTTTCTCAAAAGAAGGAAATCCTTAGTTTACTGTTCATGTATTTACCCAATTCTGCAAATGGGAAATAAAATTTTTCAAAAATGTTGTAATTGGGCTTATAGTCTCAGTCATATGCTTGAACATTTTTGAAATACGATTTTTTTCCATGTGAAAATAAAAATATTTTTTGTTTATTTGGGCTTGGGGTGGGAGGGGCACCAGTTCATCTTGGGGGTGGCTAGTATTATAGATCTCTCCCCAACAAACAAGATCTGTGCTGCTTGGATTTTATATTTTATATTTATTTATTTTTTACTGATTTATTTATATTGTAATTTATATGTTTTAATTGTGATTTTATTGTAAACCGCCCAGAGTCCCCTTTTCAGAAGAGATGGGCAGTGATAGAAATTTGAAAAATAAATAAACAAATAAATAAAATAACTGGGTATACCAGTTGCCTTGGATATGTACTCATTTTACTTTCCAAATTTCATTTTCCCTGTTTTTCTCTCCTGGTCTAATATGCTTTACATCCACCACACATGTTTGCTACATATGTTTCTCCACCTTATGTATACTAGTTTCCTCACTCTTCTACCCTTCTCTTTGCCTTCCTCACTAATATAATATATGGCATATTATTCTACTAATAGATTGTTTCTAGTCTTTAGTATATTCTCTGAAGGACTCTCATAAGGTGCTGCCTAGTTTTCCATCCTCTCTCCATTGCAGCCATCATGTTCTTCCTCTCCTCTCCTTTTTAATGGAAGGTGCAGAATGAGAAACTGGACTGATTATTTGTCATTGCCCCCTTCATGCTTCTGCAACCCCATGCTTCATTTTCTTTTCACATTTGTACTTGACATCTTTTTAACTGAAAGTGCAAAATGTAAAATTGGATTGATCAAATAAAAGCATGTTGTCCTAATCAACGTGATCAAATAAAAGCATGTTGTCCTATCTGCAGGATGTGAGAAATCTGACTCCAGACCACATATATACGTACCCATTGTAGGATAATTTTTAGCTTATTTAAGCTTAAATTGGTTAATTGATCATGCTGGAAGCACAGACAAGAGTGAAGAGGGGAAGAATTATGGTCTCTCTTAATTGACATATGCAAATTATAATATACATTTAATTTGACTCTAATTCATGGACTGGGTTACAGCATGTGCAGGTTAATATGCATAGTAAAAGGTGAGATAGGTGAGGTAATGGGTTCAAATACAGTGGTACCCTAGAGTTGAAACAAAGGGTCAAAGAAACCCTTCCTTTAGCCACCATCTAAAAACCTGGAGTTCCCAGTGCTGTGTGTTAATCCCTTATTGTCCTAGTTAGCGTTCTTGTTAACACTTTCACTGTCTCATTTCACTTGCAGCATTCTTTCTGTCTGAGTATTCCTAGCACCTTATTGATTACAGATGAGCTAGTACTTTATTTTTTCCCTGAGAAGATGTGTTTGGTAAGGGCTTTTTACCTTAACTCCCAGAATTCTACTTCAGAATCACTCTAATCTCTTTAAGGGGAAAAAAAAAATCCTAGATGGTGGCTCAGTAGGGACACCAAAGTTTTTTATAGCAGAGAAGCTATTCTATTCCCCTCCTTCCTAACTGCAGAAGAGAATATGTTTATTTGTAATTGCCAAGTATCTGACAGGACAGAATTCGCATCTGGGAGCTGTTCCTGAGGGCCAGACCCCTAGGATTATACATCTCACAGGAAATTTACATAAATCTCTGAATAGCCATCTGCAGTTTACAGCAGCATGTATGAGAGCCATTGGAAGATACTGTCAGGATTTAGTATCCTTCCAGTATATATGATGGGGTTGTAGTAATAGTTTTAGCATGCTTGTAGTGGCAATTAGGTATGTTAATTAGAATTGTTGAGCCGGCCTGAATAGCTCCAAGGTCAGCTTGGCTGGTGCTATCAGCTCTTGTTAGCAAAAGTATTTGCAGCTGGGAGTAGAAGAGTTGTTAGAGGGAAATCACCATTTAGGGAGGGGCTGGTGCAGAGGGGGCTGGTACTGGGATTTTTGTAGCAGCAATTGCACTTAGTCTGATCTTTGCCTTGGGCTGATGTCCTGTATTAATAAAGAACTCTTCCACATCTTTTGATGGCTTGTGAGGGAGAGACTCTGAATTAATAACTGAGGACCAGGACCACCACAGATACCTAGGCTGAACTTTCAGGATTTAGTTTCAGTCTCTTCTTATATTTATTCATCTCATCTAAATTTTTGAACTGTTTCTTTCTGAACCTCTGTTTAACGTTTTCTAATGGGGTTTACAATTCTTTTTCCTTTGTTTAGGAGGACAGCCTAATTAACTTTCTACACTGACAGATTTGTCTTTATGGATTGTTCAGTGGCTCATTGTTTTCATTTTAACAAAATTTTGAACTGCTAATTCTATTTAAAAGGAGAGCTATTTGAAAGAATAGTTAATTTGATCAACACAGTAAAGAGTCTATTTCCATTTCTATTTTCTTCCACTTTCCGAGAAACCCAAAGGGAAATTCGCTCTGACATAAAACTCCAGTGCAACTATACAGCTAAAAATGTTAGTAATTTGGAGATATTTGAAGAAGTTTATTTCAACCAAATACATGCCACTTAATTTGTTTGAACTAGTTCAAATCAGCTCCGTTTTTCGTTTTTCTAATTTTTCTTAAATACAGAGGGAAGCTCCAACATAAAGTACAGTATGTCTATTTGAAAGGACATGCCCATTTGAAATGATATGAAATGTAGTGAAATTCAGTTCTTAATATCTGAACTGATTGCTTAATACTTATAGCAGAATATGCTTTCTTTATTTTATTTCCTCTCATACTGTATTAATTGGCTATGCTATATTAAGTATTACTGAACTTTCTTTTATTTGATCTTCTACTCTCAATGTTATAATTGGCTTTGGTTCAATTTGATGAATAGAAATTCTGGGTGTAAGATCACTTTTTATTTCTCCAAAATGAGTTGGGGGAAGATAATAGAGAAGAATCTAAATTGGAAGAAACCCAGCCTGATTCTTCTGCTTCCTTTCCCCAATTTAAAGAATTTGTTACAGGTGAGCTGCATACAGTACAAGATAGTCTTTCTAAATTAATTTGGCAAACAGAACATTTGGAAACAAAACTGGACTCTCTCAAGACTGATATTAATGACAGATGTAACAAGTTAACAACTCAAGTAGAATGTCAGAATAAAGAGATTTAAAAAATTGTTTACAGGACATTTGGAATTGTCTTCAGTTCAGAAGTTGCAGCAGACAGAACTGAACAAGAGGAAAGCTGAATTAGAACTAGCAGAAACATTAAATTAAAGAATTAAAAATTCATATTAAAATATTAAAAATGACAGGGTGAATTGGCTGGAATGTAAATATCTCTTTCTCAAATCTGTGGCCTTGGACAGATGGAAAAAAAATGGAATAGCTATACATGTGAAAAATTTACCAAGGATTCTAGAAAAGCAAATCCAAAATGAGGAAGGAAGATCCTTCATAATATGTTTCTAGACTGAATCGAGAAGAAATATCTCTTATCACAATTTATATCCTAAATAAAATAAAGTTCTATTAAAAGCCTTTTCAATTTCTTGAAATTGTAGATGTATTACTCCTTGGAGATATGGATGGTTTTTTTCCCCCCATATGTGGATAAAACTACATATGTTTTTGTCAGACTTGATGTAGGTTTTTGCAAAATGTAGCCAGGCTTGGATGTTTCTTTGAACTTTTTGGCCATAATTCCAAAAAGTAGGTTTGGTGCAAAAACAACACTGCACATCACCAAAAGTACACCAGGATGTGACCTGCTAACAGTATAGATAGTCCCTGTCACTTTTGGCACATTCTGAACAATACACCACAAGTGTCGCCAAGGTCCAGTTTTACCTCATGTACGCTCACACTATTGAAGCTAGGGTCTGTAATCTAGAGACTATCTTACAAGCAAATTTATTTATTTATCTAATTTATCCTTGCCCATCTCCTCCCGTCGGGGGACTCTGGGCGGTTTACAACAATCGATTAAAATCATAACCATAAATACACAGAATAAAATACAGTAATAAATAATATAAATAGAGGTAAAAATAAAGAATCCAAGTGGTGAAGAATCTAATACAGTCCAAGTGTGGGAGGAGTGGTCTGTAGCAACCAACCCCATGTAGATCTATTCCCCTCTCCACCCCAAGCGAGGCAGCAGAACCAGGTCTTCAGACTCCACCGAAAGGCCAGGAACAATGGGGCCAATCTCACCTCCGGGGGCAGCAAGTTTCACAGGGTGGGAGCTACTGCAGAGAAGGCCCGCTTCCTGGAACCCCCAGATGAAATTCTCTTACAGACGGGGTCCGCAGCATGCCCTCTCTGCATGATCGGGTGGGACGGGTTGATGTAATGGGAAGAGGCGGTCCATCAGGTAACCTGGCCCCATGCCATGTAGGGCTTTAAAGGTAATAACCAACACCTTGAATTGGACCTGGAAGCAGACTGGTACCCAATGCAGCTTGCGCAGCAGTGGTGTTACATGTGCCCTTCTGGGGGCACCAAAAACAGCTCACACAGCTGCATTCTGGACCAGCTGGAGCTTCCGGATACTTTTCTAGGGTAGCCCCATGTAGAACGCATTGCAATAGTCTATATGAGAGATAACAAGGGAATGAGTGACTGTTTGAAGGGCCTCCTGGTCCAGGAAGGGGCGTAACTGGTGCAAATATATATGCAAATATACTATGTCCATGAAAATCCAGTACAATTGTAATCTGTATTGTTTTCTTTGTATTAACTGTGGGAAAGAGTTATGAATGGAAGACAAAGGAAGATCATCATAGAACCTTACTTCAGCTAGCCTCCTCTTCCTTATTACCCCGCTACCTCACAACCACAAAGTGCTTTGATGAAAAGTTCCCCAAGGGAGAGGAAAGGAGGCGGAGGAAATAATTTCTGAAGCTGTTCCAGCTGGACTCTTGCTTATTCCCACCACAAATAAGGATATTACCACAAACCTTTTTGGGAAGGATCTCAGAATTTTTAACTTTTGCTGCATTGTTGAAATAATATTTTCATTTTTTTTCCAAATGAAAAAAAATTCCATTTTTAAAATTTCAATTAAAAATTTGGATTTTTTTTCTATAATTAAGCACAATATCAACATTGGGCTGAAGATAACAATTGGTCTTATGAAACTGATGCTTTGGTTAATAGAACATCTGGTATCTATTTACTTAGGTATAATTGTATTTGTTGCTGAAGATAGAGAACAGCAGCAGTATCAACAAAACTATTTACTGGAGGAGCCAGATGGTGTTCAGTACTCTTGGAAATCATCAACAGAGAAGCTGGAAACAGGCAACAGAGAAAATACTGGTAGGTTTTTCATTACAGGTAGGTTTATTATTAGTCTGCTTAAATGTTCTATCACTCATTTTGCACTGAAATACTTATTTTATATGTAAAGCCAGATTCTCCTTAAATAATGCATTCTGCCTGATTCTAAGATAGGTATTGCTTTGTTGTTTAGAGAACATGTTTTTTCTATTTATAATCAGACTGTGGTTTTTCCCAGTGTTACAATACTGTAGCATAAATATGTTTCCATTGAGAATATATTTAATTCCAGGAAAAGTTTAAAAGTTTGTTCAGATATTAACTAAAAGGTTTATGTGATCAATGTATGCAAGTATAAATTGGCATTATGGTACAAGTGAAAATCTGGTAATGGTTCTTTGTCAGTAGATATGGTAAGAACATTAACCATTTCATTCTTTTGCAATTTTAATATTGGTTATCAGTTTTTATTGTTTGAGTTTAACATTTATGCTAAGAATATAAGGTTCTGGCTAATATTGGCTAATAACCAATATACTTTACAAAAATGTGTATACTTCTGTCAATATATTCTATCTCAGAAGTATAAATAATATAAATAGTGGCCCTCCAGCACCCCTTCTGTAGCCTCCAGAGGTCCACTGTTTTTCACATTAGTTTTTTGTTGGTGTGCTTAGAGTTGGGATGCTTTTCAAAGATGCTGAAGTTAAACTAAAAATGTCTAAGATTGAGGCAATAGCCTTGACTACAAGGCAATCAGCTGTTGGGCATGGCTTAAGTCAATAAAAATTCATTACTTGCTGTGTCATGTCAAGTTTCTGTGAAGCTTCAGTTGAAGAGAGCCTGACAGTATATAAATCAGCTATATTAATCAAATCAAATCAATCAGTGTGTGTGTATGTGTGTGTGTGTTAAAAGGTGTTTCATTGTCTAAGGCATCCAGTATGCATCACTAAGATGGCATATTGACTGTGTACCTCAGCGCATTTCACTTAGTGGCACAGTGGCTGAGGTCTCCAGCCTATATTTCAGTGTGTATCATTTAGTTAATATAGTTACTGGTTCCAAGTCTAAGCCAGGTGAGCTGGTGACTGAGGGATAGCACCATGTTGGTAATAGTCTGGAAGGTGTGGTATAAGTCTAGTCCTCAATCACTCTCTAGTGAGAGGTCAAGATAATTCAGCAGGGAATCTTGAAGAAGATGAGTTGTTTCCACCAAGTCATCATCCAAGCATGAATAATGTGTGTCACTACATCACCTCTCCTAGAGAACAACCTCTCATTTAGAATATTGGTTAGTGGGCAAAAGACATGGGCAACTGTTGAACTGTCTGGACCAGTCTGGCTATCCAAAAGAGGAAGATCTGTCTACTTGCCTTCCTTTGGCTCAGTAGCACAAAATGTCCAGTGAAATACGCATCTCAAATTTGTCATGTAAGGAAATATTTGAAAAATTCATTTATCAAACTGTTTTGGTTCAAACTTTTAAAACATCAATCAGGATTTTTTGAAATAGGTTAATTGGCATTTAAATAATAACAACTTTTACTCCAATAAGCCTAAGACAATAAATCTCTCAACTCATTCTGCTCCTTGGCAGTATATTTGAAATAGTCAGGATATTCCAAAAGCAGCTATCTAATTTAAATATTGTGAGAGTCAGTTTGGTGTAGTGGTTAAGGCATCAGACTAGAAACTGGGAGACCATGAATTCTAGTCCCCACTGTAGGCACAAAGCCAGCTGGGTGACCCTGGGCCAGTCACTTTCTCTCAGCCCTAGGAAGGAGGTAATGGCAAACCACTTCTGAAAAACCTTACCAAGAAAACTGCAGGGACTTGTCCAGGCAGTCTCCGAGAATCGGACATGATTGAATGGATTAAAAAAAAATACTAAAGTTTGTAAAGGTTTTCTATACATGAAGTGCTTGAATAAGCCTTCAGCTGAGACTCAGTTCTCGTTCTCTCTCTCTCTCTCTCTTTCATGTACTCAGAATACAAGTCATCATGCTGCAAAGTGTGGTTCTCCTTGGACATACATAGTATGCCATCACAACCAGAAAAAATTCTGGATGTGGAATGTGCAGTTCTGGTAAGTCAGCTTTCATTAATAATGGCAGAAAGCATATCTTAGTTGTCTATTTCATATGGTGAATTGTGATTTTACTGATGAGGCAGGATGCATACTGTATTTTCTGACTTACAGGTATCTCCTTAATTCAGAGAGACGTCTAATTGCAGCTCTGTTTTATGGTGTGAAAAGAAAAAGAAAGAAAAATTGCTTAGACAAGTGTTCTGGTATCTTTTTATTATACAGTTTAGGCCTTGTATAATATCTTTTTTGGAGATGGCCTTTTCATAAACCCTATCACCTACGACTGTAGATTATTGTAGTCCAAAGCTGCTTTATGCTTATCCTCAGATAATTCTGTAAAATTTTATATTTTCTAATCCAGCATGCACTATTCTAAGATAGGAGTACAGTGAATGTTATTTTTTAAAAAATCATAGAAGTGTGTGCACTGTCTGTCCATTCATCCATCTTTCAATCTGTTGCTCTTCTTTAATCCTCAACCATCATAGCTACTGGCTGTTCTGTTTGGCAAATTATTGGGGCAGAAGTCCAAAAGATCCAGAGGACATTGGATTTGAGATGGCTGCTCTACATTTGTTGTGTATAATGTTACTGTTTCTGGTTATGTTGGGCTTACTTTTTAAATGTTGTATTATATAGGTTATGATTCACTGCTGTTACCCAATAGATTTTTTTTCTGAAATAAATTTCAGAAAAGAGGTATGAAATTTTGTGCCATGATTATAAAATAGAGGGATTAGCATAGAAGTTTCACATATAAGAAATGTCTTCTCATCATAAAAAATGTCAGGCTCGGGAAAACTCAGAAATCTTGCTGCTATTTTATGAAAAGTATAGAAACAGTGATAAGAAAATATTAATGAGAATAATATCAAATGAGAACTGATGGTTATTGTCAGAGGGCAGGAAAAGGGACAGGAACTCCCTAGTCATGGGCATGCAGTTCTCCTCTACTTACAGTGATCATTAATACATACATTGTAGGAAGAGAGCTACTGTATGTTACTCTACAGCAGGAAAAAATCAGAAGGAATAAGGTTTTGTGAGCTGCAGCTCGGGTAAGATGCCTTTCAATAAAATGTTTCCGTTGGAAAAGGTGCTACCAGACTCCTCCTGATCATTAGTATATACAGTGGCCTTAGCTTAATAAACCGTGCATATGCAGTTCAATTTCAAAAAGGACTTTTTACAGTGTCTTAGCTGTTCCACTTCCTCCCTCCCTCACACAGCTTCTTTCTGAGCTTTCACATTTGGGCTTGCTTCTGTCCTAGAGAGGAGAACAGGAAGGGGAAAAAACAACTCTTTTCTGAGCTTCTTGGATCCTAGCACCTATGTTAACCTGGTTGTTTTACAAAAATGGGAGTCCTTTCCACCAGTCAGTTTGCTCAGCGGATCTCTCGCTTCATCTGCAGATTACTCTTCCGTGATACACACAGTATTGCCAGTCCACACTCACAGAACAACTCCTGGAATAACTAACAACCTCCTCTTCCATTTCTCAATACTTTTAGATGTCTACGGCTGTAAGGCAGATGTGCCTGCGTCCAGATGTTTTAATTTTGCAAAGAACATCTTGATATCTTTGTTACAGTGAGCCTAACTACCATTGCATCATCACAGGTCTATCAGGGAAACTCACCCTATTAACCCCCCTCTCCCCTACCTCCCTTAAGACAGAGCTTGAAGGATGAATTTGAGCACTGAAGGTAAGTATTATTAAACTGTTCCTGAGTGGAAGGGGCTAATTACTCCTGTTGAGCGCTGGGTCAAGGGACAGGTATTCCGGGATAAGTTTCAAAGCAGCACTACCCTTACAACTGTTGAGGCTATGGCAGTCTTCTGTTATGACTGGGTGGTGGAACAATCACTCAAAGCATGGTAATGGATGGTACTTCCTCCCATTTTATATTCCAGAAGGAACTGAGGAGAGAACAGTTTGGGATGAATAGGTTGAACCACAAGTCTGAGGGAATCTCACAGTTCTGGGAAAGTTGACATATGTCAGAGCATTGAGCTTATGAATATGTGTCTGTGTGTGTGTGTGTGTGTGCGCGCGCGTGTGTGTGTGTGTATATATATATAGTGCCAGGGAAGGCAAGGATTAACAGATTATAGATACATTGTAAAATATGAATGACTAAGAGTCATTTTGTGATATAAACTAGGACACTTCACAAAGTTAAACTGAATTCTGATATTAAGGGAATCCGTTTGCAATCCACTTTAAGTGATTTAAGTTTAGTTTGATTCTAAAATTTTTAAAAAGTCGGTGTTCTGTATCTTTGCATCATTCCTCTAAATCGTATTACGTCTGTCTGTGAATAGGGGAAAAAAAAAGAAAGAAATTTCCAAATCTGGAAAGAGATTGGTGATGATAGAAGACCAATAACTCCTTTAGAGATATCCCAGGATTATTGGGATTATGCTTTAATTTTGAAGGGAAAAAAATGGACAGCCATGATAGTATATAATACTTTCTGAATTTTAACTTTTTTGTCCTGGGCTTATTTTTGTTCCTGTATAACCAGCTTGGTCTTCTATCCAGGATTCCTCAGAAATCTTTGAGAAAATCCTTCCCAAGCAATAATAAGTGTTTTAAAAGCTTCAACACTCTAATGGTTCTTTACTCTCTTACATGCCAAATAATTGTCAGGCTCCCTGAACTGAACTCAGCAGATGCTTAACATGTCATGGCTAGATAAAAATCTTAACTGAATATTAGACTGAAATCATTTTAAACAATTGATTACTGTCTAATAACATGAGAGTGCAATCCTTACATCTGCCATAATTTAAATCTGGTGCTTCTTTCTCCTGTCTTTCATATGATTTAACTTTTTTTTTCTTTGCTTTGCAATTTTCAGCTGTGACGTTAGGCAAATGATGACTGTTGACATAGCTGCCATGTCTGCCATGAGAAATTCTGGCTCAATGTGGCTTCTAAGCCACCATTTGGATACTCCTGGTTCAAAATATAATTGATCCTGGGAAATATATATTATATATTTAAAATATATAATCCTATACTATTATACTTTAAATAAAACACACACATAGAGATACACACATTAGGGATGTATGAATATTGATATTTCTTACTGTCAGTTTATATATTCTCAAAATTTATGAAGTGATTGCTTTTTCTCATAATTTTTAAATCTTCAGAGGGTTTTTGTTGTTGTTTAGCTGATATAAGAATCTTAATGCTATAAATGTTGTTTATTGTTATTACAATAAAATCTGTACAGAATCAACTGGATTAATTTATCTTGCCAGCTCATAAGAAGCAACTATCAAAAAAGAGAAATACACTATCTCTAGAGAGAAAAGCTTTGATTAATACAGAATAAGTGCAAAATAGTACAATAATCAGTTCTCTGATGTATCAGTTTAGGCCTAGCATAAATCAGAGCACAACTATCTTCAAATGCAAGCAGGAAAGACCAAAAATATAGTAACCAGAACATACTCTTCATTGTATAGTTCAATGTATGGATATTTATGAAAAGGAATTGCTCAATGGGCCTTATGTATGTACACAAACATTCAGATTTTTAATTTGATATATGCTTCCTCTATTCTTTAAATATAAAATGGGCTATTGATTTCCCACTCTGAATATTATAAACCTAATCCCAGTTTATAAATTCATACAGAAGAAGCTTGCTTTAAACACTAGCAGAAACAAGTCCATAAAGCTTGTTTTTTTCTGTATTATATTGCTCTGAAATTCCACAACTAATTTACTGAATGAGATGTTGAAATAGCTACAAGTCTTTTTCCTCACTAGTATCAATATGCAGTAATTCTTAGTAACTGAAACGATATTAAATTTATTTGGCTTTGGGACACTTACATTAAACGCATCATAAGATTATTAATAAATTATCATGATGATAAGGATTTGTTTTTTTTAAAAAATACAAAAAACAATTGCATCTGCTGAGTAAAAGTTCTTAAAATGAGGTAAATATTATATAACAAACCCTCCGTCTTAAGCAGATTTTGACATACAATACTATTTTTTGAAAAGTCACGAGTTTCAACACATTTCTATCTATTAATACAAAATTAATTAGTGTAGTAGTATTAAATAACCATTGCAGCATAATGTAGGTGCTCTTGAATAACTTTCACTGAAATTTCTGATTATAGAATTTGTAGAGAAGGACAGAGCATCCTGACATCCTGAGTAGTTATTTAGATTATGATGATGCCCTTTCAGCCATGTTTTTTTTAACTTTGACCTCTTTCTCTAATTGAAAGGGGCCTAATCTAAATAAATTCTAGATCAAGATAAGTGCTTTGCAACTTGGATAAAAGACTCTGAGATGTCTGATAAGTACTTATATGGAAATAACTAAACCATGCAAGCCCAGTTGTATGTTTTATTTACTTCTCAGTATGCTTCTGTAGTTTGCTACCACTATTTCATCCTAAAATGTTAATGAAGGGCCACAAAATTTAAAAGCACAGAATAAAAAAAAACTTAGGTAGTTAAAGGAAACAAAAGCTAAGTGTTTGTGAATATTTATATAAAGCAGAGTAATGGTGAGCAGGATTCTATGGAAGCTCATTGTAAAATGGAGATCAAGATGGGTGGGAGTTCCTAAAAAAATGAGATGTTAGAAGAACAATTTCAGACAATTCCAATGAAGAGAAAAAAAATCAATAAAATTCTGCAAACAGTAAAGAGGAAAAAGAGAAAGAAAGAGAACTCACAATTCTGGAAATGGTGTCAGAAAAACATGCTTAGAAAGTGGAATTTTACGGTATATTCCTGCTAGCAAACCTGAAAGATGTTAAATCATACCAACATCCAAGCTCTTTGTCTGCTCACATTGATGGGTTCATAAGGATAGCCTGGAGGACAAGGCTTATTCTCATGTCCTCCATCCTAAGATAACCAGATGTCAAATTTAAATCTCTTTGGAGTTCAATATATCATATACATTGTTTTAAGAGGTTGTTTAACCAATCACAGAACAGGAATGTGGAATCAGACCCATTAGCCTGAAGATTTTCAGCCAAAGATCTCTTCTTGTCAAATAAAATACTATCCTGTAGGATTAGAGGAAGCAAATCTCTTCGAGAAAAAAAGCTATTTTTTTTTTAAGTAAATGGATTATACTCTTATCTTGCTTGTACCTGCCTCCAAATGTAATAATGCATTTGATATTTATTGGGCTGGAGACAGTCCTGAATGATAGCTCTTAGGAATTTTGACCCCCCCCCCCCCCACACTTACTTTTCTCTACAGCCACTGCTGTGGATCTCCAGCTTCAAATCTATTTTGGCCTAGTACTACCTGGCTGGCCGGTAGTACTTCCCTTTCCAATCTCTCTCATGCTATGCTTTCATTCACTTATACCAACCTTATTGTTGGAACCTGATAGTATCTTATTTATTACTTTATCAGTGTCTCCTATCAGGGTTGCAGCATCCCACTTCTCCCACCAACTGTTTCCAGTTCTGATAGAGATGGTACAGACTTGACAGAACACATTTAGCTACCTTTGGAAAAAAGAGTATTTTATTATGGAAAGGTATACAGATTAAACTAGCTTCTTTACACAAATAACGGCATGAATTCTTATTTGTTAAAGTTCTAACTTGCATCTCTCTATATTTCTAGAGGTTTGCTCTTTTTCATATTATAACTTAGCTTATATTTTACCATAACTTACCTTGGCTTTCTATTGTTCTGTGCTTTATTCTTTATTCATACCGATGCATAAAAACTTAGAAACGTAATTGTTTCTTGTATTTGCATTATTTCCTTATAATTCTGATTTCTACTCTGTTCTGATTTTTATCTTAGATTACAATGTTAAACACTGTTCTTTTCTTCTATACCTTCAGGTAGAAAATCATCTTCCTGGAATTTTCTCCATTATTATAATTTTATTTTTATTATTAGGCTTTAGCTTCTTTTAATCATTATTTTCTATTGTTGTTTATTCGTTTAGTCGCTTCCAACTCTTCGTGACTTCATGGACCAGACCACGCCAGAGCTTCCTGTCGGTCGTCAACACCCCCAGCTCCCCCAGGGACGAGTCCATCACCTCTAGAATATCATCCATCCACCTTGCCCTTGGTCGGCCCCTCTTCCTTTTGCCTTCCACTCTCCCTAGCATCAGCATCTTCTCCAGGGTGTCCTGTCTTCTCATTATGTGGCCAAAGTATTTCGGTTTTGCCTTTAATATCGTTCCCTCAAGTGAGCAGTCTGGCTTTATTTCCTGGAGTATGGACTGCTTTGATCTTCTTGCAGTCCAAGGCACTCTCAGAATTTTCCTCCAACACCACAGTCCAGAAGCATCTATCTTCCTTCTCTCAGCCTTCCTTCTTGAGTGTTTTCCTTCTTTGGTATGGGGATATAAGTTGATTTTTTCCAATCTGATGGCCATTCTTGTGTTTTCCAAATTTGCTGGCATATAGCATGCGTTACCTTGACAGCATCATCTTGCAAGATTTTGAACAGTTCAGCTGGGATGCCGTCATCTCCTGCTGCCTTGTTATTAGCAATGCTTCTTAAGGCCCATTCAACCTCACTCTTCAGGATATCTGGCTCTAGCTCACTGACCACACCATCAAAGCTATCCCCGATATTGTTATCCTTCCTATACAGGTCTTCTGTATACTCTTGCCACCTTTTCTTGATCTCTTCTTCTTCTGTTAGGTCCTTGCCATCTTTGTTTTTGATCATACCCATTTTTGCCTGGAATTTACCTCCGATGTTTCTAATTTTCTGGAAGAGGTCTCTTGTCCTTCCTATTCTATTGTCTTCTTCCACTTCCGCGCATTGCTTGTTTAAAAATAATTCCTTATCTCTTCTGGCTAACCTCTGGAATTTTGCATTTAATTGGGCATATCTCCCCCTATCACTGTTGCCTTTTGCTTTCCTTCTTTCTTGGGCTACTTCTAGTGTCTCAGCAGACAGCCATTTTGCCTTCTTGGTTTTCTCTTTCTTTGGGATGTATTTTGTTGCCCCCTCCTGAACAATGTTGCGAACTTCTGTCCATAGTTCTTCTGGTACCCTATCTACTAAGTCCAGTCCCTTAAATTGATTCTTCACCTCCACTGCATATTCCTTAGGAATATTAGTGAGCTCATATCTAGCTGATCTGTGGGTCTTCCTTAATCTCTTTAGTCTGATCCTAAATTGTGCAAGAAGAAGTTCGTGATCTGAACTACAGTCAGCTCCAGATCTTGTTTTTACTGACTGTATAGATGTCCACCACCTTTGGCTGCAAAGGATGTAGTCAATCTGATTTTGGTGTTGTCCATCTGGTGAAGTCCATGTATAAAGCCGTCTCTTAGGTTGTTGGAAGAGTTGTTTGTTATGCAGAGTGAATTGTCTTGGCAAAATTCTATCAGCCTATGTCCTGCTTCGTTTTGTTCTCCCAGGCCATGCTTACCTGTAATTCCAGGTGTCATTTGACTGCCCACCGTAGCATTCCAGTCTCCCGTGATGAAAATAACATCTCTTTTAGGTGTGTTGTCCAGTAGGTGCTGCAGATCCTCATAGAACTGCTCTACTTCAGCTTCTCCAGCATCTGTGGTTGGGGCATATATTTGGATCACTGTGATGTTAGATGGCTTGCCCTGAATTCGAATTGAGATCATTTTATCGTTTTTTGGATTGTATCCAAGCACTGCTTTAGCCACTTTACTATTAATTATGAAGGCTACTCCATTTCTTCTGTGGTCCTCTTGTCCACACTAGTAGATCTGGTGGTCATTTGATGTGAAGTGGCCCATTCCAGTCCATTTCAGTTCACTGACGCCCAAAATGTCTATCTTTAATCTTGACATCTCACCAATAACCACATCCAATTTGCCCTGGCTCATAGATCTTACATTCCAGGTTCCAATGGTGTGTTGATCCTTAGAACATTGGATTCGCTGTTCACCACCAGCACCGTTAGCCGCTAGCTGTCCTTTCGGCTTTGAGCTAGCTGCGTCATCACGTCTGGGGCTAGTTGAACTCATCCTCTGTTCCTCCCCAGTAGCATTTTGACCATCTTCCGACCTGAGGGTCTCATCTTCCGATGGTATACCGACATATCTCTGGTTGTACTGATCCATTTAGTTTTCACGGCAAGAATACTGGGGTGGGTTGCCATTACCTTCCCCAGGGATCGCATTTAGTCTGACCTCTCTGTCATGACCTTCCCGTCTTGAGTGGCCCTTCATGGTTTAGCTCATGGCATCATTGAGGTGCTCAAGCTCCAGCACCACAACAAGGTAACGATCCTTTGCTGAAGATTATTTTCTATACTTACTGATTTATCTTCTGCCTCCCCCCCCCACACCTTGTGTCACTTCCTGTTCCCAGTTGAACCTATTTCCAAGTGTTTGGTTATCTGGGGCAGTCCTACTGTTTCCATTAGCTCCTCCAAACTTTTCCTTTTAAGTTTATCATTTCACTGGAACAACTGTCACCCATCTTCCCCCACTGATGTGGTGCCATATTTCCCATTTGCCTTCATACTTCACCTAGTGCCCTTTAGGAAGTGTTTCTCTTATGGCAAATGCTTGGCTGTCTGCTAGCACTGTAGCTTCTTCTCAGCTTGTTTACACCCAGTCACTGGATGAGTGTCCTTGTTGGCTTTCTTGTATCCTCCTCAGCTGCTCCTCAGCTGCTTCTTGAGACATTTCAGGATCTGGGCTCCTCGAAGCTATCATCACCCTTCTCTAGTTCTACATGAGGCGAGGGAGGGAGGGAAGAAAAAGAGAAGACTGCCTTCTTTTTCTCCAACCCTTCTCTTCTCCAAGTTCATCCTGTCTTCTAGGACTTTTAGGACTGTAGTTTACCATATTGCGTATTACTGCTGCTCAATTCCCATCATGCTCCCACATGCATACCTCTCTGTCATCCTGAGGTTGCCGTTTGCACCCTTTGGTGCTCTCTGCAATTCTTCTGGACTGTGTCCATGCATGCACACTTGATGCTTTTCCTCTGTTATATAAAAATAGTTCCTGCTTTTGGTCTTGAAGTCCACCTGGATGATGTTACTGGGCTACATCATGGGAAGGATGCTATTGTTGCTGGTGGATACTGTTATGCTTGTGATACTTTTGTTCCTTCTGAGTTCTTCTTTGCCCTGGAGCTCTTTATATCAGTAGGATCACTTTTGCACTCATACACATTTTTTTACTCTTCAACAAGAGTTCAAAAAGGGTTCTCTCAGTGTTCTTTCTGATGTAAACACCTCTTCATTCCACACTTTTCTTGATACTTTTAGAGTCTAAAGGTGCTTAATGTCTTTGGGTTTTTAACTTTTTTTCTTCTTGTTTCTTCTCTTGTTTCTTTCTCTTCTTAGCTTACTTTCTCTACCTTCCCTTCTTCTATTCTTTTTTCTTCTTCTACAGCAGCCATTGCCACCAAACCATTCTGTGAGCCTTTGTTGCCAAGATATTCCCCACCCCACCACTCAGATGTATTTGGCCACTCTCTCAAAATCGTTCAATTTTAGTTCCATTTATGTATTGGAGTGGCCTTTTGGCAAATACTATTACTTTTGTCTTTTAACAATTAATATTCAAATATAAGTGTTTAACTTGAAGTTTTGTAGAAAAACAAACTAGTAATTTTAAGTTTCTAAAATGTATTTTAGCAGTAGAGTTATTAATCTAGGCTTTGAAGCATTTTAGATGAAAAATGTGTCTTGATGTAAGGTACAGTGTATTGATGTAGACTGGCTTAACTCCACCATATGTAAAACAATAATATATTTTTATGAATATTTAAACTGTTTTATATAAATGTAACAGATGTGCCATTCTCTTTGTGAATAATCTCCTGATAAATAGTATTATATTTCACATTTATTTCTAACATGCACCTTTTTCATTATGCTTTAGGTAAGTAAACTCGCCCATGTTTGCTATTTGTTCTGTTATTATTTGTTTGTGGCAGGTTGCGCTGAACCTTCACATTAAAGCTTACATTTTAAAAGGTGATATAAAGGAATATGGGGAAGTATACAAACCACATATGTAGTTAATGCAAACTTACAAGAAAACTGAGAGAAAAAACTGAAGAGTTTTTTATTCCATAAAAGATAAATATTGAATCTGTTTCCTGGGAAATATACTATATTAATCAGATTAATATTAATTTTAGATCTCCAGAAGAATCTCTTTAAATTGGGTGAATGGTAAACCAAATAGTATAGGTAGTTCATTTTAAGTAAAAATTTAAGTGATGCATTGGAACAATCCCCCTACCTTCACATTCTTAAGGATAGTGTCTGAACTGTCTGAAACTAATGAAGAGGAAAATATTGGAACCATAGTGTAGCTCAAAGAAGATGTAAATTCAGTGTGCAGCACCTGTGAAAAAGGCAACTTCCATGCCAATACTATAATGCCCTTATATAATTCTAGTGGATGTCTATACCTGGAATATAGTGTACAGTTCTGGTCACCATATCTGAATACACATACACACACATACATAATAGATCTGGAAAAAGTTTGATAGAGGACAACCACAATGATCAGGGATCTGCCCTTGAAGAGCATCTAGAAGCTGCAACTGATGCAAAATGCAGTTGTGTGGGCAGTTATGGGTGCTCTCTGATCAGTACATGTGTCACCTCTGCTCCACGAGCTGCACTGGTTGCCAGTATGCTTCCAGGTTCAACTTAGGTGCTGGTAATGACCTATAAAGCCCTACATGGCATGGGACTTGGTTATTTGAGGGACCCTCTCTCCCCAGTTACGTCTACCTGTCCCATCAGATCCAGCAGAAAAGGCATGCTGTGGGTCCCATCCATTAAGGAGTATCATCTGATGGGACCCAGGAAGAGCCCTTTTCTGTTTTGGTGCTTGTCCTTTGGAACATCATCTCCCCTGGAGATCATTGGCCCTGACCCTAATGTCCTTTCAGAAAGCTCTGAAGGTATAACTTTGCCATCAGCTTGGGGATCTGGTTGTGATGTGAAGTGCATTCAGTGGTTTATGTTGAAGGCTTTGAACACTTTTGGTAACTAGGTTGTTGAATATCTTACGTTTTTTAAGATGGTTTTGTTTTTCTTTATTTGTATTTTATTATTTTCATTGATGTTCATGTTGTGAGCCACCCATGTGAGACAGGCAGCTATACTAACTAACTAACTAACTAACTAACTAACTAACTAACTAACGAACACTAGATATATGGGATCCTTTAGCTTAGAAAAAAAGATGGCTGACCGAAGATATGATTAAAGTGAATACGATTATGTATGACACGTAGAGAAAGTGAGCAGGGATAAGTTTTATTCTTTCAAAATATTAAGACCAGGTCATAGAATGAAGCTAACTAAAAGGAAATTTAGAACAGGAGCTGTAAGCACTTTTTTGCCCAGTGATGCATGTAAAAAAGGGGTGGGGCTTTGATCATGCTGCCACCTTGACTTTTCTTTATATTGCCTGTGGATGCCCTGGGCAGATTTGTACACAAAGATTTCGATCCTATCCCAAAACCAGCACTTTGCATTGACCTGGAAACAAATGAAGGACCGTCTTTTCCCAATTCCATCTACCTGACCCACCAGATCAGGGAGGCAGGGTATGTTATGGGTCCCCCCCCAATTGAGGAGGTCCATCTAGTGGGACCGAGAAGAAGAGCCTTCTCCATGGTGTCTCCCTCCCTGTGGAACATCCTTCCCACAGAGAGAAGATTGGCCACCACCTTAATACTCTTCCAAAAGGCCCTGAAGTCATAGTTTTGCCAGCGGGCCTGGGAATCCCAGGTTGATGTAGAGCCCATCAAGTGGTTTGAATGTATTGTTGCCAGGGGGATGGGGATGTAGTGGGTTTTGTATTTGGGGTTTTATTTTTGTAAGCTGCCCGGAGTCACCATGACTGAGTTGGGTGGCCATATAAATCTCTTAAATAAATGAATGAAGGAATGAAGGAATAAAAATATTTTTTAAAAAAAACAGTATTTTATAATATATAAAACTAGAAAGCAATATGACGTCTGCATTTTGCACTAAAGTACCTTCTAAACATTCTTCAATCAGAAGAAAAATAATTTAAAAGCTGAGTAATTAAGAGATCAGTTACAGTAGGCAGGTCTGTCTACTCCAGGAAGAACTGTGTCTTGAAGCTGTGTAAGACACCCTTGGCTGCAGATATACTGTACAACTTGAAGCAGTCAAGCTCAAAAACATTCTGTTTTTCATATGAATTTTCTCTTGAATTGGCCAATTGGAGCATTCTGGGAATAGTTTGTACATTTCTTCAGGTTTATCATGCACAACAGGAGGCTGCCCCTCTTAACTGAAACATTTTGTTTTCAAACTTACAGAGACATTGTCTAAGCTTTACCATCTTTTGCTTGCATCATTATGTGGAGTTTTCCTTCTTTGTCTTTTGGATTTTATGGACGCACTTTCATCACTAATGAGATACAGTCAGTAACATGCCTGGAAGATGCATACTGTATATAGAATTTCAGTACTCTTTCAAATAAACATTATTTTCCTGTCATCTCACTAAGGTTTGAAGACTTCTCTCCTTCTCTGTCTCTCTCTTAGGATACTACTGTCATTGAAATTCCAATAACTAATCCCACAGTTGATGTTCTGCCATTAGATGTAGAATTAATAGATTCTACTATACTTAGTGGTGAAAACAAGCTTGTTCTTAAACCAAATGAAACATTACGTTATGAAGTAAAGTATTCTCCAGCTACCACTGGCGATATGGATGGAAGGTATATTCTATTATAGTTGGTATATCTTATACATTTCTTGTCATTAAATGTTTTCAATTTACCTTTATTCTCCTCTTTACTGTGAACATATTAAGAAAACTGGCTTGTTGCTGACTGCAACTGTTTTATGAATGAATGGCTTTTAGATTGCTTCAATACTTGGATGTTCGTCCTTATAATGTCGTCTGTTCTATTATGAATATTACTGTTTGAGGCACAACATTCAGACTGATGGCTTTTTTCATTGACATACACTCCTGGTGATGAAAGACTTTTGCTTCATGCTTTCTGTGAACTTAAAAATATTTCATTCAACTAAAAATAAGATACGATTTTTGTTTTAAATGGAAAGATTATGTTGATTACAGTTACATCTGATCACAATAGAAGGCTGAGCCTCAGCCCTCTCAGTCAGAAAATATATTTTGTTCCAAATGCTACTTACTTTCCCTGGTAACCTATCTTGTGCTACTGAGAGGCTGCACCATCTGGCCTCCAGAGGAACCAGCCTCAACAAAGCCAATTGAAGGAGCACAGTGGAAAAGGCAGTGATTGCTTTCTTCTACCTTCACGGCTGATCTTTCCTTTAGTTTCTTTTCTGTTACACTGATGTCTGTGATGTGACTTTTCGTGTCTGATGTAGGCTTATTAAAAAAAAAAAGATGCTTTGAATATGTTAATAATCTATTTCAGATTGTCTCCATGTAATAAACTGCTGTTTAGTGACAGCTCACCTAAAAATCAGCCTATTTTTTTTTCTTGGTGAAATTACCAAGAACATTTATTTATGGAGATATTGTCCAAATTACTTGCATTCTTTTTACCACTAAATATCATTACATGTTATAGATTCTGGGATTGTAGTATTAGTTAAATAATGGGAAAGAATAAAAGGAGCAGAATCTGTAGAATTCTCCTTAAAAAGCCATGAACTTATTTGCAATCTCAGTGTAGCTTTTAAAAAAATAAAAATAGTTTTAGAATGCAAAGATAGGATATACACATTGATTTTGGCACATCTGTGCATTTAATTCTACAATATTTTAAGAAGGAATGTACCATGCACTGAAATGTTATATACTTCTCTGTGTTCTTTGTGGATTAGATTCTTTTCTGTAATCTGGCCTTATTAGTTTTATTTATGATAGTCTTAATGTTTTTTTATTCCTAATATTCATTTTAGCTAAAATTCCTTGTATGTACTTTTTATTTATTTTAATCCTACCAGTATAGATACATTGTGTGGGTATATATGCCTCATGATTTGCTCATGATTTGATTTGCTTTGTGCTGGTTAATGATGGGGGAGGTGGAGGAGGAGGAGGAGGGGAGATGATAATGATAATGGTATTGTTGATGATGGTCTGAGCACCCTCTAAATAGGAAGTTTTTGATTCCCAGCATAGTCAATGTGTAGTAACCATTGATGCTGCGGCAAGATTATTTTAATATAAATATTTTCAAGGCAATCTAATCTGTGATTAGATGTAAGGAAATTAATTGAGGTGTAACAGAAAAATCCATTTTGCTGGCCCCCTTTATCATCTTCCTTTCTTTTCCACTTTGTTGCTGTCTTATATATAACAAAATAAACTTACCCACAGATTTATAACTCTCATTTTAGTGTTATATTTACATCAGAGAAGTTAGGAGAGTTTTGGTATGCATTGAAACTGAAGGGACAGAAACCTTGTCCAACAAGATTGCCTGAAGTAGAGTGTGAACTTGGAAAGTAAGTAATCTTACATTTAACTTGATTCATGGGTTCAGTTATATAATAGTAGAACAAAATATTATCATTTTCTTTTGACTTAATTATTAAGCCTCACCACCCTTACAGTTTTTAAGGCTTTGATATCCAGACAATTAATCATTAGTCTAGTTCTTGGTAGACTTGACAGAAGACTAGAGACAATACTCTGCTAGATTAGAATTTTTACTTCAAACAAAAATGAAGCTTTAGCACAACAGTTCATTGCCTACTGTGAAGGCATCCCTGAGACCTATATATTTGTTCTCCAGAAGTTAAAAGTCTAGGCTTCTTCTGCCCTTCCTTCCAAGTTAATATCTATTCAGTGGATAACTTTGTGGCATTGGGTATTTGAGATGTGTTTAAATAATAGTCTTCTTTAGCCTTTGTATTACTGATTCCTGCCTCACCACCCTTACAGTTTAACTCATTAGTCTAGCCTGGTTCAAAGTCTCAGGAAGAGAATGGCCTTGCCACCTAGCAATGAATAAAAGGTTACTTAGTTATTCATTCCTACAGTTTAGGTTATTTGAGTTTATTCAGGAGGGAGAAAAACAAATTCTCAAGCAGGATTCCATATTAGTGGTGACAGTAGCACCACTACTGGGAGGGGGGAGAGGGGAGACAAAGCAATTGGTGGAATTCCCCTATGTAATCCACGTGTGACAACCAAAGAGACTATTGACTGCTTGAGAAATTATTACATAATATAAGATGTGATATTCAGACAGCACTCCTTAGCCAGCTGTAACCAAATCAGTGCAAGAATACCATATTCCACCCATGAGAATTTCTTCAAATTGGTTAAAGCAGTTTTTCTAAAGTAGCCTGTCCCTATGTAGTGCCCTCTTGCTTTGTTGGGACTGCTTGGCTTTGCTGGCTGGGAATTTTGGAATTTGCACTCTATGCTTCTAGAGAGATTCTAGCTGGGAAAGGCTGTTCTAAAGACTACGTCTGTTATAGACACACTTTTCAGAGTTGCAATATCATGAAGAACTAAGTAGAGATTATTAAGCAGTGTACTGAGCAATAAAAAAACACCCCTATATCTTCCATTTCAAAACTCACTGAGGACTTTTAATTTTTTTTCTCCTTTAAAAACCAATAGTTTGAACCAGTATACCTAATTTATATTTGGCCTAAAGATTAATCTTTTTTTTCATCAAAAATGCAAAGGCTGTCCAAAATGGAATTGGTAGTTAACATACCTGAGAAAAACCTAGCATGCATTTGACTGGAAAGCATAAGCACATTTTTTGTGCTCAGAGTTACAAGATGATCAAGACATACTACAATTCTGCTTTAATAAATCAAATGCTATTTGGAGGAGTTAATGAATTACAGGTTGCTCTTGGCAATTACTTGTATTGAAAGCAAATGTAGTTATTATCATTTATGATTTGATTACTATTAATTTTGGTCTGTTTTTTCTGAAGGCAGACTTTTATGGAGCGCTGGTGTCCATATAAACTTTTTGTGGCTGTAAAATATTTCTTTTAAAAGTTCTGTAATTGATGCGTAGCTAGCATGAAAAGACAACTAAATTAATCCTAAAGCTGTTAAGTTTCGTTTCTGAAAGCACTGTTATTGCAGTGCTTTAGATGTTTTAATATATTATAATTGTTGTGTTGATTCTATTAGTGTTTATTACTGGTTTTTAAATTTTGTCATAACTCTACCTTAAAGAGAGCCAATTGACAGAATGCATGTTTTTCTTTGATTGGAGTTTCTGTCAATTCATGATGACAAAATATGTGAAATGTTTGCCAAAGAAGTAGGAGAATCAGTATTAGCATTGGTAAAAACCTAATGAACAGTGTGAAGATATTTCCTTGAATAACTTTTCAAAGAAGCGTAAGTGCTGTTTAAATAAAATACCCAGCAGCAACATTAGAATTACTCAAGTATTTTACAATGATTAAGTACCTGGATTTTTTGTGGTGCTTTGTTACAGATGGGTCCATCAGTATATTCCTCTGGTTAACCCTACATATGAAATTCTGGAACTGAAATGCGTGAACAGCAATCCAGGCCATTTTTCAGTGGAAATTGATCGCAAAGCCCAGGTAAGTTTTACAGATATGAAGGTGTCTATAAAATCACCAGGATTTAAACTCAATTCAAATATACTTTATGGCATTTTGTATTTATGAAAATGTTTCATATGAGACACTTTTCTTTAAGAATGTAGATATTGCTGACATTTCTTGTTTTATTGCTTAGGGGGAAAAACCTCTGTATAATTCAGTTGAATAGAAAACAAAATGGGATTTCTGGAACTTTTACAGTAATAAATATTAGTCTGGCCAAAATTTTGATGAAATATATAGTTTACAGTGAACGGTTAAGACAGAAGCCCGAGAATGATATAGGAGTTAAAGGTAAACCAAAGTATCTTAGTGGAGTAAATAATGTAATATAATGTAAAAGCCAGCACAACTATTTTGAAAAAAAAATACTAGAGTAGATAATTGATGTTGATTATGGATATTTTAATGTATAGGACTTCTTTATGCCATAAAGTATATTTGAATTGAGTTTAAATCCTGGTGACTTTATAGACACATTCATACTGTCGTCTTGGCAACAGTATGGAATGGTTCACTGTTGTCTTCTTTGAGGATGTTCTTTCAACCTTGCAGTCTAGGTAGCAGCCTGGGATTTCCTAGCAGTCTCCCATCCTTGCTTAGTTGTTTGCGATCAACTGAAGTTAGCAAGATACAGAGTGGTGTAGCACTCTGTTTCACTGCAGTAAATTGGGGATAGCAGGTTCTGGAATTGAGAAGCAAGGAACTCACATACAAGGTAAAAGCAAAGTATGATATATTGAAGAAACCTAAGGAAATGACAGAAATATTTTAAAAGAATATGTTAAAGTGTCTTGCAGAGTTGATAAAACTCCTCAACCAGCTACAGATGCCAGTATAAGAGAACTGCATGTTTCTTGCCCATTTTTGCAACAATGAGTCTTTGCAAAGCCAGAAAGTCTGAATTTTTCCAAAGCAGTTGAAGTCACCTAATTAGATTTAGTGCTTCAAAACAGTTAGTCTGAATCTACTTTGAATCAAATCATTCCTTTGAATCTTTTCATAACTTTCATAAACAGCTCCAGTAAGTCAGTATAACATATACGTAGCTCATTCATTCTGTACTGGTTTCTGGAGCTTGTTTCCCTGAGATGAATAGGCTGATCTAAGAAATATAACTTCCCTTCCAGTGGGATTTTTTAGACAGTGGTGAAATATATGTTTTGTACTAGGAAGATACTAGTTTGAATCCTTAGCATTTCCAGTTTTACATATATCTCAAGGAGAAAAGCTGCATTGTATGTTGTTGCCTGTTAGTAACTTAGTGTTCTTGATGAATCTGTAGTCTGATTCAGCATAAATTAGTTCTGAAACTATTGATTAGGTTATGACAAATTGTATATGTTTATTCCAGCTTCAGGAAAAGAAATCTTGAATGAGAGGCCTAAGAGGCTTAATTATTAATTGTCAGACAGTTTGGGAGCTTTGTGGGATATATTCATTGCCAAACTAGATAAAGTCTATTGCCAAAAACATTACCATCTACAACAATGGAAACTAAATTTTCTGTTAAATGTTGTTGCCTATCTATAAATGTTTCTCGAATCTCTTAAAGTTCATGCTATGTTTTGCATATCTGAAGCAAAATAACCTTATTTTTTCATAATTTTATTAAACGTTTTAAAAAAGAAGATAAAAACTAATAAACTAATAAAAACTAAGAAAGAAAAAAGAAAAAGAAAGAAATCAAAGAGAAAGCTAAGAGTGCAAGAAAGGGAAAAAAGTAAAAGAAAAATAGAAAAGAAAGAAAAAAGATACAAAAAACTAGCTTCCAATCTTCTTTACAGCAGTTATAAGTACAATTATAAATTTACCTCAATCTCTAAAGTTACAACATATCTCTCTTCTTTCTATATTCTATCCTGTGAAATCATCAAAAACATAAATCATAAATTTATTTTTTTCTGTTTTACGCAAAAAGTCAATGAGGGGTTTCCAGCCGGCAATAAATGTAGATATTTTTCTTTTCCCTAATCAAAGAAGTCAATTTGGTCATCTCAGCGAGTTCCATCATCTTCACCAACCATTCCTGCATTGTAGGGATTGCCGAACCTTTCCATCTTTGTGCATACAATAATCTTGCTGCAGTTATCACATACAAAAACGAAGTTCTGTGACTTTTTTCCAACTGTTTGTCCATCACTCCCAAAAGAAACATCTCCAGTCTCAGTAGTATATTGATAGTATATTAGAAAGCTGAGTAACTTTCTTAGTTGATCTTGGTCATTCTCAGCTATGATTAAGAAATAAAGTTTAGGCTACAAACTTCTCAGAACATTATAAATTGAGCCCATAGAAAGAGCCTAAAATATCAGAATCTATTCTGTCTTACCTTAGAAAGCAGTTAAAAATAATTAAAAGAACAATTTCAATTATCATGGTTTGGATTTTTCTTGGTTTTTTCCCTTCTCTTAAGACTTTTGTCTTTGGTTTGTAAACCTAACGTTTAGGCTCTGTTTCTGCATTTTATTTTAGGTGAGCCACTTTCAGGGATTATTATCTGAAAAATGAGTTTAAAATAATGCAAAAGACTTAAGAATGAAAATCAGCAAATGTGCCCTTTGACAATGCAGCAAAAGTAGTTCATGCGATAGGACTTGAGCCCTATAAAAATGTTGAATTTGGCTTGAACGTGATCTTGCTGGATCCAAAGGAAGATTTTATGAGTTCATTCCTTCTTCTTACATAGATGTGTTACCTTTTCTAAGTCCACCCCTCCAAATGTTAATAGTTCTACTGCTCTCTGATTCTTTCCATGCTTCATTGATTTACTGATGATAAACATTACTTGATCAAAATTCCCAAAATAAAGTATGTTTCACAGCAGAGAAACATCTCTAGAATTCTGTGTTTCTGAAATAGCTCTGATTTTGAAAGAAACATATCAAATAAGATCTGAATATCAGTTTTACTTTTCAGTTTTGTGGGAAAGATTCTTAAAGTGAGTATACAGTTGAAACCAGAACTTTTTCTTTTGGGTTTAATGGACCAACAACTTGAAAGAAAATTTGGGACTTTTGTTTCTGTATATGACAACAGCAGTAAGACTTCTTTATGTGTAAAGATGGAAAGATACACAAATTCCCACAATGGAAGAATGGGTGGTGAAATTATTGGAATTGGCAGAGATGGCAAAATTGACAGCATTGATAAGAGAAAAATGTGACTGGATTTGTTTCTACGTGGAAACTGCTTCTGGATTATTTGTTTGTAACTGAAAAAAATGAAGTGTTGATTTTGGGTTTTGATGATTAAATTGTTATTTTTGATAGAAATAATGTTTATTAAGGTTTAGTTAAGAGTAAGAGATTAAGGTGTTATATATTTGTATGTATATCTGTGTTGAAGAAGGTCGGAAGTCACTTTCTTTGTATTTCTGTACTTTTTTAGTTTGTTCTTTTTCTTTCAGTTCTTTCCTCAAGCTTTCCTATTTTTTGTATTTTATTTGTATTTTAAAACTTTAATAAAGTCTTTAAAAAAATGAAGTAAAATAATAAAACAATGTTTCCATGATCATTATCATACGCTTCAGTCTTACACTTAGTTTCTTGGAAGTTAATCGCACTGAAATGATTCAGCTTCCTTTTGAATAGATGTATACAGAATTGTACATTATATAGACAATTGTAACTCAAGTATTTTATCACAAAATTATTTGTCCAGCTAATTTATTAATAGAAATAATGAAACTTTCATATGAACAAATATTTGTATTCTATTTCCTTTTCAGTTCAATCATTTTACAATGTTTAGTCATATTACTTTAGGAAATAGCTTTATAAAAATACTGAGCATGAGATCCTAAGCATATTGTAAGTGGGTGGAATTCAATAATATTCCATGCATAATCAAGATGTTAACAGTGCCAGTTTCTTTAACTGCTGAAAAAAGATGGATAGTAAGATATAATTGGCCATAAACCAATTTTATTTCATTCATTTCCAAGTAGTACTATTTTATACCATGCTTCCTTATTTTGAAACTAAACAACTGGACCTCAATAGGGAAAAGCATTCTAAAATGTGTGTGTGTGTGTCACCTTCTGTTCAATAGGGATTATAATTGAAACATGCAATTTGACTAGGGTGCCTAACCTTTAAATGCTACTGTATATGTTTGGGGAACGTATTTTAAATTGAGACCTGCCACAGCACCAGTTCTATCAGAACCTTAATACTATAATTTGTATGTTCAGTTGTCAAAAAATGAACCATAACCAATAACCAAACTATGCAATGTATTAAATAATATGTGAGACTGAAGGCATACAAGGCAAATTATAAGCAGTTGACAATTTATGAGGAATGTAGTACAAAAATATTTTGAGGCTAGAATTCAAAGCAATCAAATGAGCAGCAAATACTCTGTGCAGGATTTAACACATTAAGTTCAGTGAGAGAAAGGCAAGAAGTTCAGACAATAACACATTCAGTTCAGCAAGAGAAAGATGAAGTAAGAATTCAGAGAGTGTCATAGGAAATAGGAAATTTCCAAGAAGTGATTCAGTATTCAGCTATAAAAGGAGGAATAAAACATATGGAATTTAACCGTAACAAAGCAAGCAAGAATTCTGGAAGATTCCTGCCACAGTAGAGAAGGAGATAAATTTATAAAATAGGTATTCTGTTTCTCCCTCCTTCCCTCCCTCCCTCCCTCTCTCACAAACACACATGCTAAAAGAGAACACTTTTTGCACTAGGACAACTTCACTTGAGAATGGAGAATAAAATAGAAATAATCCTACTGAAGAGGAAGTGGAGCCAGCAAAGAGAGGGGAAAGGAATAATTTTTTCTTTGGAAAGATCATACTTGTACTAGAATTGCAGTATCCAGCGAATGAACAAGAACAGTTGAAGGCACCCCACTTTTAATCAAACTAAGACCCTTTTCCCAAGTGGACCTACCTCTCAGATTCCTTCTAGCACACGCAATTATCAGTTTCCTGTGGAAGAGAACTGTTGCTGCAGTGTTTTTTATGTTAGCTTGACTGTAATATGAATGATGTGCAAACATTTAGCCAAATAGGGAATGCAAGTCAGAGGGAATGGATCAAATTGGGCAGCAATAAATTAAAGTCAAGTTTGAAACTGGGTTGCAAATTATTTTATTTCTGGATTTGCATGTGGTCCTTTCTTAAACGCTTTGAGCTTTATCACAATGGTTACTTGGCCATTGCATGTAGCTATGGATCAATCCCTTTTAATTTAGAGTAAGTAAGTCACAGCAGGATAGCGTCTTTGAGTCATATGAATGTGTACAACTATTGAAAGGGCATAGAGACACTCCAGTTAAAAAAAATCTGGATAATGCCCTTTAAAAATTGCATTTTGACTTTTGAAATTGTGTCACATGTAAGACTTTAAAGTATCTCTGTGATGGGTAAAAAAAAGGAAAAGGATTCAGTAGCAGTATATGACTTGAAAACCTGAAGTTCTCTGTTTCCCCATATTTTAAAAGCAGCCCTACTTCTATTTTTGTAGTTAGCAACATACTCGTTCTAGTTTCTAGGGAATAAGTGTGCTGTGACTTCACTAAGCACTGTTTACTGCAGTGTATTTTATCAGTCTTAGCAGATCCTGCATGCTGAGAGTAGGGAAGGCATACAGTGGAACACATTAATCATATAAACATCAACAGTGTTGATACAAGGAACAAGAAAAGAACGGGCTTTAAAAGAAAAGAAAAAAAATGAAAGAACACTGGGCTTTTTTGTTTGTTTGCTTGCTTGCTTTTCACCTATCTCTTCTCCACTCCATGTTTTTGCAGCTGACTGTTGCTCCTCATTCCACTACTGAAGTATCAGTTTTGTTTTCTCCATCAGCACTAGGACGAACAAATCACACTGCAAGCATAATTTTCAAATGCCCACAGGTATGAATGCTTAGTTACATCTAATTAATGAAAGATTATCTAATGTGAATACAAACAATTGTTTAGGCTGACAATAAAAAGTTAGTATTATATCGTCTGGTTCAACTATAATTCTTGTCTGTCCGTCCCTCTGTCCGTCCGTCCGTCTGTCCATCCATCCATCCTTTTCAGCTAAAAAATGTTGGGACAACTCACTCACTCCTCTTATATAACTAGGAGGGTACTGTATATATTTGCAGATAAGCTGAGAATTTAGGTGCCAAAATGTACCCAAAAAATTGAGTTTGGCTTATCCATGGATGGGCTTATCCACGAGTATATACAGTATATAAAGATAAATATTTTTCTTTATCGTACTTCCTTTTTCTTTTTTTCTTTTTCTTTCTTTTCATTTTTATTCGTTCTATTCTTTTTCTGAGTTTAGTTTGTATTTGCTTTTACTATTGTAATTATAATCTTTAATAAAAATTATGGGAAAAAGAAGTGTAGGTAGTCCTTGCTGAATGATGGTAATTGGGACAGGAATTTCCATCACTAAGCAATGCAGTCATAAAGTGAGACATCACATGACCACATTACTTAGTGATGGCAATCCCGGCAATCCCTGTTGCCATTGTTAAACAAGGATTGTGGGTAATCAAGCGAGGACCTCCTCACAACTTCCTGCCAGCTTCCAACAAGCAAAGTCAATGGGGAAGCCGGCAGGAAGTCGCACCTCTTGGGCGGCCCAGAAGAAGGCCGGTGGGTGGGTAAGTGGCTGCTGCAGTGCAGCACGAGAGCGGTGGGGTAGGGGGTGGGTGCTCTGGAGGGCAGGAGGGTGTGCAAGTGGCTGCTGCAGCCCAGCTCAAGTGTGGCTGGGTGAGTGGTGGGTGCTGTGGCATGAGGGGGTGTGTGCAGGAAATTGGCAGGAGCAGGAGCAACTTACAGGAGTGACTTGCAACCTTCCCTGCCAGCTTCTCCATTGATTTGCTTGCTGGAAGCTGACAGGGAAGGTTGCAGATGGCGATCACATGACCACAGGTTGCTGCAACAGTCATAAGTGCAAGCTGGCTGCCAAGTACCCAGATCCCAATCACATGACTGCAGGGATGCTGGGACAGCTGGAACTTTGAGGACTGGTTGGAAATACCACTCATTCAGTGCAATCATAACTTTGAATGGTTGCTGAACAAGTGGTTGTTAACCAACGACTATCTGTAATATTTTTTAAAGTACCCATATATCCTGTATATACTCATGTATAAGCCCATCCTCATTGTTAAATTCTATACTTACTAAAGAAATACCTGAGGAACCGCCTCATCCTCGCTACATCTACATCTATCCATCCCACCCGGTCAGGCAGAGAGGGCATGTTACAGACCCTGTTCATGAGGGATTGCCGATTGGCAGGGTCCAGGAGGAGGGCCTTCTCTGCCGTGGCACCCACCCTCTGGAACAAGCTACCCCCAGGGGTAAGACAGGCCCCTACTCTCCTGGCCTTTTGAAAGGGGGTAAAAACTTGGCTATGCCACCTGGCCTGGGATGGGAGGGGCAACAGCTCTTCATGGGGGTGGTTGGCCTCATGAGGGTGCCAGGATAAGATCTCATTGCCATTTTGAATTTTATATTTTATATGTGATATTTATGTTGTATTTATATGTATTTATATTTTTATTCTTTGTAAGCCACCCAGAGTTGTTGTATACGAGATGGGCGGCAGAGAAATTTAATAATAAATAAATAAATAAATAAATAAATAAATAAATAAAATGTGTGACTCTTGAAAGTACTTCATAGTTCAGTGTGTAATTTGGACAACATCAGATTGCTAGATCTCATATATTTTAATTGGATTTTATCCCAGTACACTAGTGGCACTGCTGTGGACTTCAAGAGCTGTCTGAGATACTTACAGGCTTTTGTTTTGTTTTTACAAACCAATACTTTATATTCTATGAACTTCTCAACTACTATACGCTGGCTGTCTTTAAAAATTTATTTACTTACGATGTGATCCTGTGATCTTTAGAGGGTGTAGGTTGATTTGTATTTCCCCTTTCAAAAATGAGAGTTTTGAATTTGCAGTCTGAATTACAAACCTGCTCTCCAGTCCCTTTGAATCAGGTTCTAAAACATTTCTTTCTGATACCAAAATGCCAGTATCCATTTCTAGAAATAGTACTGCCATGTGTCCATCCATTTCTAAGTCCTCCTGGCTCTTCTCTGTGCCTCCATAGTGATATTTTCTATCTGGTTTTAATGCAAGAGAATATATAAAGACAAAAAGGATGGGAAGGATGGGAAAAACTCCCCCCAAAACACTTTTTTCTTAACTTATTACCCTACCAATAGGTTGATAGGAGTCTTTGATCTTGAAGCTCTTTGCACCTGCCAATTTCAACCTCTTAGCAGAATTCAGTTTACAGGTAGTCCTCACTTACTGACCATTCATTCAGTGACCGTTCAAAGTTACAATGATGCTGAAAAAATAATTTTATGGACTATTTACGACCATTAATGACCTTCACAGCATCCCTCAGTCACGTGATCACCATTATAGTCAGTACATCTTTTCCTGTGCCTGACCTGTTTCCCCCCCACCCTCTAGTTGTAGAGCACAGAGATTGGAGAGGAAGAGATTGTAAGAGAGTAAACTCTTACACTCTTTGCTCTTCTACACATTGAAAGCAATGCGATTGTGCCAGCAGCCCGGGGCTGGGAGCCACAGGCATGCTATGCAAACAGCTTACAGTACTCTCTGATTGTGCCAGCAGTGGATCAAGCAAAGGAGAGATTGCTTACAGATGTTGCTTGCTTTTTTTCTCCCCATCCTCCTTGCAGAGCAGAGAGATTGGAGAAAAAGAGATTTCAAGGGAGTACTATAAGCTGTTTGCATAGCATGTCTGTGGCTCCCAGCCCCAGTCTGCCAGCACGATCGCATTGGTTTTGATGCATAGAAAAGCAAACAGCTTACTCCCTTGAAATCTCTTTCTCTGCAATCTCTCTGCTCTGGGGGGTGGAGAAAAAAAGCAAGCGATTTCTATAGGCAATCTTTCCTTTGCCTATGGGGGAATGGTAGGAGGCAAACAAAAGCTGTAGATGTGAAACTGAGTAGTATTGTCTCCAGCCAGAATACTCAGTCATGGTCATGTGATTTTCCACTTAGTGACCGCTTCACTTAGTGATGGAGTTAGGGTTGTTAAGCGAGGACTACCTCTACTATTTTTAAAATAAGATGGAAAGTGCCTTTTGGGGCTCTGCAAATATTTCTGAGGAGGTTTATTGCAATTCCTTCTCTTTGGTGGGAAAAAATGGGAAGTAAAGTCGCTGGGTGTGCACATGGATATGAGGCAGTTGAGAGTACTGTAATTTACAAATCAGCTGTGCAAAATCTGGCAAAGGAAGAGGTGGCTTTAATGATTCCAAGAGAGGTGCTTTGATCCCCTGTATTGAAGGATATGCACAACCATAGGATTTGGATCCTGACGTCTTTTCCTTTTAATGTGTTTTGCTTTACTTTATAATTTCAACACAGAAAGTTAATTTCACAAATAATGTGGATTATTTCTCTTTTTAATTTTATTTGGAGGAAGTTTTTTTAAAAAGCAAGTGCTTGTATTTCTGGAATATATGGTTGAATAAGTTCAAAGCAATAAAGTGCTACTTTGTCTGAAACCATGAGAACTTACTGATAAATTAAAAGGTTAATTCTTTATCAAAAGCTAAAGAAATAATGCAGTAATTTACTGAAAACTTTCTAGTTCAAACTGAAACTTGACAATTTTGTCACCTTCTGCTTCTCCTATCAAACAGTGACAAATCTCCAAGTTTTTATTTCAGCTAAACCTTTAATCAATACAGTATCTCATTCTTACATTTGCCATATCCTGCTACCTCAACCTTTTCCGTGTTTTTTTCCTCTAACCTGTATGACTTTTCTTTGCTCTTTTAAGCTCAAAATCATTTAAAACTTTTGACTTCTCAACTGCATCGCTTAAGACAAAGGTGTATTTTCAGATTATTGTACTGAAAATACATTAGTATTTTGGTTGCACTGATTCAGTGCCAGATTTTGTTGCAAAGTCCTTCAGAAGTAATTTTGATAATGTATGTAGAAAAGATGGTAAACCTTTAATTTTAAAAAAGCATTGATTCTCTTCTCCTGATTTTATGATTAAATGCTTCTGAATTGACATTTTAAACTATCTAAAAGATGAGTAGCTGACCAATCTAAGATCAACCAATGACAGCACTTACAGGACAAGCAGTAACCATTTATGATTGTATCTCATAGCTGAACTGAGAGAAGCTGCTATGGTTATTATCTGCTTCTTTTATTTCTGGTCTGAATTTTTGGAAAAAAACTTGCTGCAATAAGAATTTGAACTCAGACTGTAATCATTTTGCTCTTGTTTTTTTAATCATTAAATTTAATTGAGTTAAATTAAATTGCCAGCCTGAAATGCCAGCCTGACTGTAATGGTTACTTAAGATGTTAACATACTTGTATTACTAGCCCCCTTGACAAACCAGCATATAATGGAATGAGACTAAGTGCTATTAGAGGTGAGGAGGTTCTGTTATCAGGTCCTGTAAAGTATTCTTTGCTTACATTTTTTCCCCTTGTTCTCCTATTTAATATGCTACTGTGACTAATACAGCTTGTCTAAATAAGCAGAACTCCTCAGAGATAACAGGTATAGCAACACAAAGCTTAAAAAAAAAATCAAAATTATTTTAGGATTGGGTTTACCATTTTTCTTGTTCTGATTGAACACAACTTCCATTTAAGTAAAAAGAAAGGGTTTATTACAGTGGACTTCATTGCTTTAATATGGTGACCTCAACTTTTTAAAAATTACCTTTCTGGGATACTTTTAGAATTGTTATTTGTGTAGTTGTGCTGTCATTGATCCAACTGCCAAATATCATGTTCGTTGTAAAAATTTATTCGTGTTTACTATTCATATTTGCTCAGAAGTAAGGATGAATTCTAATATTCCATGAGCTCCCCAATCCTCTAGAACAAATTTTGAAGGCCTAATGAGGTGGGGGGGCTCTCATTATGGGAAGTACAACTGTTAGAAACAAGGTTGTCAGTGGAAAAGTGGCACTGGATCCCATTCATTGTCTCACTGTGTTAATGGGATTTAACTTCTGGAATTGTGTTTGGGATTGTAGCCTTTGCTGCTTCGCTGTTACATAAATATCCCTAAAATAGTGTCTTCCACTGTCATCTAAATAGTGTAATAGTTATTCAGTGCAGAAGTCTGATTCATAAAACATTTCTCAGCTTTTTGTTGTTGTATCAAAATGCACAAATTAGGTCTCCATGTTGAGCAAGTGTGCCATGCACTGTACTGTTTATGTCAACGGTGATGAAGAATCTAGTCTGCTATCACAATGACAGGAATAACCAGCTTGTTAAGTATGGAAACTGTCTTATAATATTTTCCCAAATCATAATGAATTATAGTAATCATAACAACAGTGACTTCAGTGGGACTCTGACAGCAGAGCATTATTCTGTGGTAGAGTATATTCCTTGCATTCAAGCTCTGAGTCTGCATTGTAATAAGCATCTGCGTACCAAAGCTACTTGACTGGTGTGGTGTCAAATTAATTTATATATTTTTATTTTATATAAGCTTTATATATTTTTATTTTAGAATAAGCTAAAAGCCTTATTCTGGTTAAAATATGAGTATTTCTATTCCATTTACAGCTTGAAGAATGGGTATTTTACTTGTCTGGTATTGGTCGGATACCTCAACCAATGGAACCAGCTAGTGTCAGTTCTTGCCTTGGTCACCATTCTTCTATCATCATAAACTTCAAGAATCCTACATTTGAAGAAGTAGTAGTAGATGTCCTTTTAACAGGTATGGCAGTTTCCTTTTATCACTGGGAAATTGTATATTTAATCCGTCTAAATAAAGCTTAATAATTCACTTTTCTACTATACTCCCTGAAAAGGTAATTAGTTTCTTTTTAAAACTATAATTATATTACATAAGACTAAATTCTCCCAGCAGTGAAGACTGGAATTCACAGTAAGCCTTCTACCAGGATGTCATAGAGGGCTTTATTCTGCCAACCACTACTCAACTCTAGAGAAGGTAGGCATGATGTTGATAGATGAGAGCAAATTGGACTGTACCCTTCTGAATCAGTTTGTTTTCTTGTGTAACAAGAACCTTATAACTCTCCAATAATGCATGCTGCATGATAATTGAAGTTGACACTTCTGTGTCCTGCTTCAGGCTTCAGTGACACATGCACACAATTTCTTGGATGATTATCAGTTTACTAGGCTGAAGGATTTACAGTGAAACAAAGGAATGTAAATGAAGCATGGGGATGTAAATGAAGCCGAGGCTTACCTGCAAGGTTTGCATTAAGAACAGGAGCACGCTAAAGAATCGTCCAGAGTCAGTCCAAGGTTTCAGAGCCAGGTCAAGGTTGTCAGCCAGTCCAAAGGTCAGAGATCCAAGAAACAGAATCCACACATGAATGTCATGCACAAACCGGATGTCAGACATTGTTTCCACCAAGAAGCTTGTCTCCAAGCTGCTTCTTAAATAAGGCTGCAGCCAGCTGTCAGTAATCAGACCACTTGTTCCTTTGCTTGGCGAGTAGCCTAATAGACCGTCGCTGTTCTGTTCTCCTTTCTACTTGTCTGGTGTGGGGACTGGGAGGCCTTACGTCATCTTCACCTGATTGGTCCAGCTGCTCAGGTGGTACCTGTGATTGATCAGTCTCATGTGATATCTGGCTTTGTCCTTCCTGAGGCTGATATTCCACAGGTTCAGCTGGAGCAGCTTCTTCATCCTCAGCCTCAGAATCTGAGTCCAGAGCCTGGGCCATGATATTCTGTCTGTCATTTCCATCTTTAGGAATCTCTACTTAGAAGGCACATAGAATGCTAGATAGCTTTATTGTCTCTTTCCAACAAGAACCAATACAAGGAATTTCTGAATCCATCCATGTACAGCTGTATAATTATGCAATGCTCATAAAATAGCAATAGAACATTACTTAATACACCCTATATTTATCTGTAGAAATCTTGATTTACATATTAGCAGGTCCTCACTGGGGAAAATCTTTAAAAAGTGGAGCTAACATTTATGAAAATCAAGACAGAACTTTCCTGAACTAAAAAAATTAATGCCTCTGTGCAATTACTAATAAGTTGTAGGTGGTAATTATTTCATCTTTCAGATCAGGCTGTTTGCTAGGTCTGCTTTTTAAAATTTAAATCAAACTCTATAGAAATATTTGATATTGCATTTAACTTGTGTACTTTATTGTCACAGTACAATAGTTGCTTCATTTTTTTGGATTACTACTGCTAAGAGCATTTACATGACAAAATTGTAGACAGCATACCTCAGTCACTTCATTTCCATTGTGAAATTGCTATTTTTCTACTCATTTGCTTCTCAGGAATCCTATTATTTAGATAAAATATTCAGCAGAACTATTTGCTGGATACAAGCTAATTCAAATTCATATTTTAGTGTATGTTAACTGGTATTTTAAACTATGAAGACTATTCAATACCTTTATTAAGAGCAAATTATTTTCACATTTATTTACATGCAATAAACATTGATTTTGAGAACAGCTATAATTCTAACTATATTATAGGTTTGACTTAGGATGGTAACAGGCACAGGTAGATGTTCTGACAAATCCCATCAATTAGGCAGTTTATTGGCTGTTTGGTAACACAATAGTAGCATAATTCCCTCTCCCAGATGCTCCTAAGGGATTTGGTTATGCTACCTTCACCTCCTGCACTGAGTAAGTATGGTGATCCCTGAAGTTAATGTGAGCTGTATCCTGAGACAGATCACTCTGTGATTGCCTTCTGGTTCAATTGGCCCATCCCGGTGACTGATAGACCCAGTGGGGGACCAACTAGCAGTGGAATCTCTGGTTTATCTCTGGTCTATCGTTAGAGCAGTAAGATGTGGTCTCTAACTTTGTCTTTTGTAAAATAGCAGGAGTTTCTATTAACTGGTCCAAATCGGAATTGATGCCAGTAAGTGAAAATTTGATTATCCATCCATTTAAGGAATATCAATTCTGTATTTGTACCGAATCCATTAAATATTTAGGTATGCGTATACCAAAAGATAAAACTCAGTAATACGTAATATAAACAAAATATATAAAGAGGTTTCTTCAGATATGGATAGATGGGAATCATTAAACCTCACCCTTTGGGGAAAGAAGAATGCTTTCAAAATGAATATTATTCCCAGATTAATTTATATTCAGAGAAAAATTCCTGTTCAAATATCTGGAAAATATTTTCAGAAAATAAATTCTTTGTTTAGAAAAAATGTATGGGGTTCTTCAGTTCTGAGAATATCTGTACAGAAAATGCAATTACCAATTAATGAGGGAGGATTCGGGTTTCCGAATCTGGAGCTATATCATCAAGCTTACCTACTGTCAAGTATTAAATACTAGAATCCAACTATTGGTGTTAATTTTCCAATTTGAGCAACATTGGAATATGCATATATAAAGCACCTTTGGTTGGATGGACATTTTTGTTGTTTATTCATTTAGTCGCTTCTGACTCTTTGTGACTTCATGGACCAGCCCATGCCAGAGCTCCTGTCGGTCGTCAACACCCCCAGCTCCCCCAGGGACGAGTCCATCACCTCTAGAATATCATCCATCCACCTTGCCCTTGGTCGGCCCCTCTTCCTTTTGCCTTCCACTCTCCCTAGCATCAGCATCTTCTCCAGGGTGTCCTGTCTTCTCATTATGTGGCCAAAGTATTTCATTTTTGCCTTTAATACCATTCCCTCAAGTGAGCAGTCTGGCTTTATTTCCTGGAGGATGGACATTATTAGGATCTAAATACAATAGAACTGTAGTATCTCTGGAAACAATTATCTCAGAAAGCTATGGAATGCAATGTCTAATTAAAAAAGATTTGATCCTTTTTCCCATGCTAAATTGATTTATGGGGAAACCCAACATTAAAAATTGGGAAAAAGATGGTAATATGGAAAAATTGGATGGAAGTGGGGATATTTACTTTGGACCAATTGATAGATGATGATGAATTTTCAACTTATGTTGTGTTAAGAGATAAATATCATCTACCAGTTGTAATCCAGTGGCAATATTTACAGCTACAACATTTGTTAACAGCACTGTTCGGACCAGCAGCATTTTCAGCTTCTGAGACATCTGAGATACTAGAACAACTTATTAAATCTTTTAAAACTAAAAAACCTACTATTAGCTTTTACGGATATTTGTTATCAATAAAGCAATTTGACATGCAGATGTTAAGAGATGAGTGGAATAAGGAATTAGAGGTTTCTATATTGCCTAGAGAAGGAGAGTGTCTTAACTTCTATAGCAAGAGTGTCAGTGGAACTTAAACTATGACTTACACAACAAAAAATAATATTTAGAATTTTTTGGACTCCATTATATTTGTACAGAAACAGACTGTCCAAGGCTACATTTTGTTGGAGATGTAACAAGGACAATGCTTCTTTAAAACATGTTTTTACAATATCCCACACTTACTAAATTTTGGGAGAAAGTATAAATGTGCAACAAAAGCTAAAATTTTCAGAGGATAATATTCTCTTGAGTTACATATATATATATATAATTGTATTAGAAATATATATATATATACACACACACACACACACACACATACACACTTGCATAATATTTGCATTAGATAATTATATATAGAATTGTCACTGTTTACTGTTATAACGCCATACTTTTTTTATTTTTTATTATTTTTTCTGTTTTATTTTTTCAAGCACTTCTTATTGTTTTTTTGTGTTATAATGTATGTATCTTTGTGTTTTGTTCCTCTGTTTTTTTCTTTTTTCTTTGTTACTATTATAAAAGAAAATAATTTTTTTTTTTAAAAAAAAGATGTGGCCTCTAACTATGTTGCTAGGCTCAATCATGATATCAGTCAGTTGTTTAAGGAATGCTTCTATTATCATATTCATCAATTTATTTACAGCTTTGCTGTGTTGATTATGTAACTTTGGTTGCAGACTATAACAATAAAGTTATTATCATTCAAATCATGCTATTCTTTTAAGATTGTGTTTTAGAATCTTCTAATTTTTTGTAATTTAACAGTAACATAGAAGGGAGCAATTAAGCAAGCTAGCTTCATAACCTTTGCACACTGCCAGCCAGGTGCATATGGAGTATATTGTGACATGAGTTAAGTCTGTACCACAACAGTTGGAAAAAAATAACTCATAGCAGTTGGACTTTGTACAGTAATCTGCTAGATGGTTTGATAGCACAGATGTAACGTTGTTTTATTCTTGACAGCTTATTTTTCCACTGATGGTAATATTTTTTCTGCATGTGTCATTTACCATAGCCAGTGCAAAGCTTTTGAAATTGGTTTTCCATTATATTTTTTCTGCGTTCTCCGTAAATGTCATCTTTACTAATTAGGTACCTATATTTTGACGTGCATTGACTATCTCAACATAAATTTTTAAAAACAGGTGAGATGAATTAACAGAAACAATTATGTGAACAATTTGTAACTGTTAAATCATGAAAAGCAAATCTGTATCAGTTATCATAAATCTTTCTAATCGTGGAAAAAAGATAGAAAATGTGATTGGTTTGCTTCATAATAGCTTAAGTTCATTATAGCGGGCTTCCTGCTATCCATTTACTCCTCTTATTGCAACTTGTATAGCTTTAGTAAAGAAATACATATCTCTTCTTCATTCCCTAGTGCTGGAGTGGACAATCTATGGACCAGAAAGCTTAGTCTGCTTGTTTAATATTAATTCACCTGGTGCAGGATATTCATTTGACACTGATTAATATAATAATATGTCAATAATTTGCATGTGGTAACAGCAATTTTACATAATAGTGATATTGCTGAAAACTGCAGTTACTTAATTCAGAATAGACATAACTAGTTCACAGTGCAAGGGCTGAGGCTGATACGATGGGAACCAGTTATTCCCAAGCTAGAGAGAACCATTATCTAAACATGTCTTAGCAACCTTCCAAGGCTATCAAAAGACTGCCCAAGTATCTGTTAATTGAAGGGTGAAAGGAAGAATCAGAGAGTTTAACCTCTAAACAATTACACCCAGTCAGCCATGCCTCTGACTTCTTTGTTTGGGAGTGGGAAAGACATGGTTGTATGTATGGCTTCATTCTTGTCTGCAGTAAAATTTGAATTCTAGCAGAGCTGAGTTTACGAACTCAAAGAGTTTGATATAAACAGCAAAAAGCTAAATATGATTTTGAACTAAGGAAGTTATAAACAAATTAAGGGTCCACACAAATTTGGAACACTGAAGTTTTTACTATAAGGTTTTAGAAGTAATTATATAAAATAAACAGCTTTTCATGGGAACCAAAATTATTTTGTCTATTGTAAGTCATAACAGAGATTAGAGACTCTATGATTTAAATTGGACATTAGAGGGGCCTAAAGATTCCAGACAAAAAGAAAAAAAAACTTGTAAATCTGCTTTTGGATTTGATCAGTATTGGGATTTGCAAAAATACACAAACAGTATAACATTTGAAATATTAAAGGAGATTTTCAAAGAATGGGGCCAGAAATTAGTAGCCACAATATCAACAATATGAGTAACAGTGTTTGCTTTCTATGGATAGACTATGTTCAGAAGATGTTAATGAAGTAATGACAGATGTGAAACAAATCTTGCTTGATGCAGAAATAATAAGATCAAAAATATTGGATAAAAAAAAGTGTGGATTACAAGACAGAGAAGGCATTTCAAGTGGAAATACAAGTGACAGGCCAAAAGCATGACCTGGATAAGAACTCTTTACTTGGTATACAAAAGAAGCTGGATGAAGTTTTAAAAATTAAAGGGGAATACAAATGATAAACCAAGAGAATGGCTTGGATAATGACTTTTTACTGGATTTACAAAAGAGGTTTGCTAAAGCTTCGAAGAAGCCTTTGGGATAGGAAAAATAAAAATGGAAGAGAGATCAAATCTAATGACAACATCTGAATGAATTAAAGATCAAGATTGTCACAAGTAAAAGGAAGGAATATAAAATTGGTTTATTTGATCAAAGTTAAAATAAGACATGTTTTTATAAAGGTCTGGCAACCCTTTATGGACTTTTTGCTGACACCAACATTGAAAAGTTGATGTCTTACGGATTTGCTTAGAGATAAGGGATGGGTTATGGGAAGAAGAGATCTCTGTAACCTTATAGGGGGTGAAGAGCTACCAAACCTGTTTAGATTTGTTGTGATGAAGATTGGAAGTCGCTTCTTTATATATTTCTTTTTTTTCTTTATCTCTTTCTCTTTTTTCTTTTTCCTTCTTCACACTTTTTACTCTCTCTTTTTTACTTTCTTTCTCTGAGTTTAGTTTGTATTGGTTTTTATTATTGTAATTAAAATCTTAAATAAACTTTATTTATATAAAAATATGGGAGCTGACAAAATATGTCATAGAAATCTTTATTTTAAGAAAACATTTTATCGCAAGGCGTGGGTGGTGTTTAAAAGTTCTTTTAAACATAGTGTTTTCTAGTAGTGAATTCTGTTTGTATGATGGTTGCAGGTTCACAGAATGTTTTTAAATACAACAGTTACAATTCTTTGATTGTTGAGACTTTCTGAATAAAGAATCTAGTCCCGGTTTCATGAAGTGCTTACTGGCCTCCACCCAGAAGTGCAGAATGTGTCCAGTTGAGTGGTGCTGATATAGCCAGCACACTGGGACTTTTGCCTGGGAGTGGGAGGAGCATCACCAGGAAAAGCTCACAAACAGCTTCTTCTGCTTTCTTTGGCACCATGAGGCTTCCCATCCTCCCTTAATGCAGTAATGTGCCGGCATGTATTGTTTGTGTTCCTGATGGGGATTTCTTTTCTTTAGCTAAACCCTGTTTTCTTCACCCATTTTCCAGTCAGACTTAGAGGGTTCACGCTATATGTTTTGTTTTATTCTTAAATCTGTTTGTTGTATTGGATTGTGTAAGAGTCAGTTGATTGAAACAGCATGTATATCTTATAAATAAATAAATGATAAGATTCAAATATGTAGGAATTTGCAATACCTAATATGAATATCTTTATTTTCCTTTTTTATTTTAATCAGTCTTATTTTCTCTTTAAAGCAGCAGTGTTTATTACTTTCTACTACTGCAGCAGTAGCATCTATCCCTTTCCGTTTTTGTATTTTTCTATTATCTGATATTTAAAAATCATTTTAGCATCAAACTATATTCAGAGACACGTTGAATCAGGAGAACATCACTAATCTTCAGAAAATTTATTACAAATAGATATTATAAAATGAAGGATCACTAAAAGTAAATCTTAGTCTGATTATGTTTTCATTGGAGATCATAATTCTTTTAAATTATAAGCATTGTTTTAAATAGCAAAACTTCTAACTCAGCCCTCTTCCAAAATAGATCTTTTTGTGGGGTAGTAAACAGAAAAAATCATTTATATATTATTTCAAAGAATCTTAATATGACTCTATGAATATTTATAGCTGTTTTGGCATGTAAAGTATAAATTAAAATGCAGAAAGACCTTTTAACAAACTGTCCATGCCTGTTTCAAAGAATACTTTGAACAGCATTCATAGTTCCTACATTAGAATAGTCTTTGATCGTTTCAATCTTTAGTGAATTCACTTCCTTGAATGTGACATTGAAATGTAAGAGATTTTTTTTTCTTTTTCATTAGATCAAGATCATATCATAGATCATCCTCATGCATCTACATGCCACCATTCCAGTAAAGACAGTATTTTCTGGCTTCCACTCAAGGAAAAAGAAGGTAGCACTTTTATGGCTTGTTTAAATTCCTGTAAGATACTGTATGTAACTGTGAAACTATATGATTATGTAGCTCACTTAAATTCTAGCTTCTATTTTCATTAGAGCTATCTGTTGTCATACAAAAGCATTATAAACACAGTGGAAAAAGGACCCAGATGTATTCATACAGGAACTGTGCTATTGATTTAGTGTTAAATAATTTGACAGCTGACTCATAATCACCCCTGTTGATCTCTTTGCATACATCATAGTCTTACTTTTGCTATAATGCTGTCCTGCAGCACGTGAGACTCTTCTAAGAGTCGGTGCATCATCTGCATAGAGGCAGATAGAGATGTGCTTGTATGCTGCCTTAGGAGGATGAAAATTCAGGCTACTTAAATGACACACCAGGACATGAACCAAAATGGAGAAAGCATGCAACCTTGTTTGACTCCCAATGTGTTGAAACAGCATTTGATAAATCTCCTTGTGGACTATAACTCACCTTCAGAGAGATGCTGCTACAAAGCATCCGATTAAAGAACAATAAGCAGGGACCAACTGAGGCAGCCAATTTTGACTGGAGTATAACAGTAGATGGAATCAAATGTTGCTTTCAGATCAATAGAAACTGCATATAAAGAGATAATAGCATCAGAAGAGTAATTTTCAACAGGATGCTGGAGCAGCAGATTTTCTTGCTCAAGCCATTCCCTTAATTTCCTTGGAGATGTCTGGCATATAACTTGCTAATGGTGAAAGGTCCTGTCATGAGTACTGATGGCGAGCAGGAGGGGGCCTCTATCCAGGGGGGAAAATGCATGCGTAGTACTGAGGAGTTAAGCAGCCATTCAAAGAGACACAGATCAGACCCGCCTTAACTTTTGGGGTTTATCTGTCTGGGTTTTCCCACACTTCTTCAGTTTGTTAGGATTCTGTCTTATGTAGCAGTAATAAACACTAGAGACCTACTCCTCATCTCAGCGTGATTCCTGACTGTTAGGACAGGTCCCCTGTGCAAGCACTGAGTCATGTCTGACCCTTTGGAGGGATGCCGCTTTTGCAACGTTCGCTTGGCAGACTGTAGCGGGGTGGTTTGCCATTGCCTTCCCCAGTTGTCACCTTCCCCAACAAGCTGGGTACTCATTTTACCGACCTTGGAAGGTTGGAAGGCTGAGTTGACCTGAGCCAACTACCTGAGAATCCAGCTTCCACTGGGATCGAACTCGGGTTGTGGGGAGAGTTTCGGTTGCAATACTGCCACCTACCGTTCTGTGCCACACAAGGCTTGCTAATAGTATTAAACACATGACAGTCCTATACATGGCAGGATCAGCCCTGCTTATTTTTGGAAAATAAGGACTACGATTGCCATACTTAAAAACATGGCCACATTATCAGTATGTAGCAGTTTTATTAATACAGCATGGCTGGAATAGTATCCACCATTGATGGTAATTTTTAATTAGGTCAGGAGGTATTAAATCAGCAGCAGGAGTCTTTCTTGCTGTCAGATGAGAGACCAAATTCAAAATTTCAGAGACTTCCACTGGCAGCTGTTTGATATGGGCCTTCATATCATGGTAGCCTAGTAGATTGGACATTTCATTCCTGCTATACAAATGCCTGAAATGTCCTTTCCAGACCTTGAAGGGATGACACTATCCTTCTGAGATGGTCTATTACCTCAAAAGAGGGCCAAGTCTATTATTCAAGGGTTTATTTGAATCTATTTGAATCTAGTCTTTTTTCCTGGAAGCCCTATAACTTAGCAGTTCTTTGTGCATACTTCTTTCCCCAAGTTAATGCCAAAAGTCTGCATGATCCTTGTAACTCCCTTCTCTCTGGAGAAACAAAATCGATGGAAAAATGCTGAAGGGGCAAGAATTGATGGCAGAAGCAGCAAAGACTCATTATCTTTTCTGATGCCATATTCCTCAGTTGTAGCTTGTAGAAAACCCTGAGAAAGTCAGATGTCTTATAATGATGCTTCATAGGTCTTATTACTTTAATTATATTGTTTATCTTTTCCAAAACTCTGAGAAATCTAGTAATATCAGAACTCCTGTTCTAGACAAATTGAGTCATTTTAATTGTTCTCTGTAGCAAAACATTAATTCAATTAAAATGAATATATCTGCCTTGTTTCACCACTGTAATGCTCTTCCTTCTGATAGTCAATCAAATATTTTTTAGGATGTTCTAAATCTTACTAAAGTAGAGATGGTAAATAATTCATTTCACATATACAAACCCATCCTCTGCCATTTAGATTTCCTCATTTTCTATTCTGAACAGTGGTATTTGGATTAGATAAAACTCATGCTGTTGAACCTGTCTGAGTTAATTTAGAAGGAATATTCTTTCTCCTCTTCAATTTACATTTAATTATCAATTCATTTTAAAGTATTATTTCTATTTCTCATGACTGAGATAAATGGAGCATAGGATTCAATGCTCAAAAGATATTAAAATATGGTATGTGTTTAATATTCATTATTTATTTTACATATTAGATTTATATCCTACCTTTACTTTAGGTGGTCAAGGCCATACTCATAGCATTTCCTCGTTCAATTTTTCCTTATTACATCAAATGTGCGGTAGGTTGAGCTTGAGAATGATGGACTAGCCTGTATCAAGAGATCATCCATCTGCAGTAGCTATTATGATCTCCTATATAAGCTTATATAAGAGAGCCTTTACCTAACTTGGCACTCCCTACCTCTACTACCACTTCAGATTTGTTGGAGTATAAATTCTGTCATCTGCAGCCAGTTCACACAGCCAGGCCTAATATATTAAGAGTTGCAGTCCAACATACTTGAGGTTGGTAGGTTGGGAAAGGCTGGCATAGTGAATTATATAGCGGTATATGCAACTTAATAACATCTTTTATTGATTAAAAGAAGGAAGCAAATCTAATGTTTTTTTTTTCATTTAAAATTCATTTATTTGCAAAACTGATGACCTTTGGAACAAGAATACACTGAAAAGGTCAGGACTGTGGGATATAATCAGTTTGAAACTGTAGGAAATAGTCTTGCAATCATGAGAAATGTAGGGGATAAATAAGGACATCCTATTGAGTGTAAAATGCTAAAAATCTTTGGAACCTGAGTATATCAGTATTCTGCATAAACCTAATGGATACTGGGATGCTGACAACAGTATATTAGCTTGGAAGATAGTCCCTAGAGACGCTTGATCCTAGCTTGCATGTAATAGCATAAGCATGCTTGGGGGAAAAAGGTGGCTTAGGTTACACTTGTGACATACCGGCAAAATGTGCCAAAATTGACTGATACTGTTCTTACTGTTAACAGGGAATGAGGGATATAGCATGGGTGTATACCTAAGGCTGATAACCTAGTACGTATGTTCTCTAGCATTAGGTGAAAATATTGATCAAATCTATGATAGTGCAGAGTAAGGGACATAATCTTGAGAGAAAAATGCAAGAAATGTTATCTAGGCAGAGGGGGCTGAAATGTTCTTTAAATCCTGGGAAACATGTTAAAATTTGGAAATGGTTCAGGCAAAGGTTTTGCTGATTCACTAGAATATAAGAAAGAGGGGAGGTACAACATAATCAAACTTGCAAGATTCTTCTATTATAACCAATCTTGATAAAGTGTATCTAGTTTTCCTGATTTTCTGATCTGGTCTACCTAGTGGGGCTGACAGGCAGCTGAGATCAATATCTGTGGGTTGATCTAGTGACAACCATGGCAAGTACAGGTAGTCCTTGTTTAGTGACTACCTCATTTAGCAACCATTCACAATTACAGTGGTGTTGAAAAAGTAACTTTATGACCAATCCTTGCATTTATGACCTTTGCAGGTCTCTAAAGCAAAGGAAAGCTGAAATAAGATCATAAGCACAGTTGTGGTTTCACTTAGCAACTGCTTTGCTTAATGACCAAGTTGCCAGTCCCAATTGTGGTTGCTAAATGAGGACTACCTATAGAAGATTGTGACTTAGAATGTAAGGAGAATAAATGATAAACAGCATGAAGCAACAAATGAAATGAATGAGTGAATGAAACAAAGAAAAAGAAAACTAGATAATATACTATATGTCTGTGAAGCTAAGAGAAAGTGGGGGAGGATATAACAGATCTGAATGGAGGTGGTCTGTTCTTGTGGAGTGGACTAAATGAGTACAGAGAAGTGAAGGTGAACATTTCCATGTGAATGAACGGCTAAAATGTATGTCAGAAAATATATAGAATTGGTAATATCCAGCTTGTGGGTGAACATGAGAGTAAGAATAGTCAGTGAGAGTTGCATGTTATATTCCAGTGAAGGATGATAATAGAAGAACAAGAATTTAGAAGATTCTGATCAAATGCAGGTGCAGAAGAAAAAAAAATTATGTTTCTGGTGATATGAATGGAAAGGTGTGAAATAAACTGAGAGAATACAAAAGAAGTAATTGGGCCACCTGGAGTCCCAGAAATGAATTAGAATGTGGCAGGTATCTAATCCAAATGCATGAATAAAGCAAAAATGCTCAGACACATGATGAAGGAAAGAATATAAGTGTAAATGAATTATTATTTTGATTATATTTAATGATGAATAGCATTAATGGAGGGCTCAAGATGAAGATTGCTTCTGAACAAGGCACTGACTGACTTTTATTTATAGTCAGGAGTGGATCCTGAGAAAAAGTAGATAATGGAAGAAAAGGAAGGAAGTGAATGAGAGTAAAAGTAAAATAACTGTAGGAAGAGACATTATGTATCCTAGGTGAAAAGAGAATTAGAGATAGATTAATTTCCTAACAAAAGATAAATATATTGATACATCTGTGATAAAAATATATTCATATCACACTATCATCAGTTCTGAATTTATGTATTATCAACTGTTTTGACTAAAGTGTAACAGGGAGTATCAGTGACACCCTCTTAGTTCATTATTTTCATCAGAAAAATATAACTGGTGCCTAATTTTCAGTGAATTCAACATTAAAGACCTTTTTACTAGGTAAAGACTTTCAAAATTATGGTATAGCTCTAATCTCCATTTTAGCTTTACTCGTGTGTGGGAGGGAGGAATTGATGTCTAATCAAATTTGCTGCTTTTATTTTTGCATATTATTTCCTATTTGCATATTTGCATAACTTTCCAATTTATATTCATATTTTATGTCTTTTACTATGATCCAGTGAATATTGTAAAAATACTGATGAACTATTGTCTAGGAAAATTCTTTTTCTGACTGAATTGTGTAGCAAAATGTTTGGCACGTATAATTAGTAAGAGTTTTCTAGAAGTTCTGTTTAGGTTAATCTGTTTTTGTCATTCCAAAAGCCCATAATATATTTGCTTATGTGAACTGTTCCGTATATCATAGGTTGTCCCTGAGCTTTATGGATTGACTTCTAAAACCTCTGATCCTGGCTACAAACTAGCATCCTCCTTTTTGTAACTGGAGAACAGCTAAGCTAAAAGCAGATCCTCCCACTCCCCACCATACCACCTTTATTTACTCATTCTGTCATTTGAATAAACGAACCAACATCTGATTTAGAAGAGGAGCTAAATGGTCCAAGGGAAATGTTGCAAGAGTGACATGATCAAAAGATGAACTGTGAACAACGAAAAATGCTCTCTATAGCAATACAATTAGCTTTGTCATTTATTGTGGCAGAAATTATCATACTGTTCTACGGCACAACAAAAATTGGTACAGTAGAACTATGGAAGATATGTTTATTTTATAATGAGGCCTGTCTAGTTTTGCAAAATTGTAAGGCAATCATTCTTTACAAGAAATTCCTGATTTGCTAAAACATAGTTATAAATGAAGCCAGCAATAAAAGAATTATTGTCACTAATAAACTTTTGTCCTAAGAATGATGTTTATTAAAAAACCAGGTGAGCAATCATACCATGATTTATTATTGGCATGATTCATCCTATTTGTTTCATTTCAATGATCAATTTTCATCAAAGAGAATTATGTAGATTTTTTATTTAAATATATGGAAAGCGTGTAAATTCTTTAATAAGCAATTTGGGTTTCAAGAAAAACAGAAGTACATAAGCAGTTTTCTAAACTTAAATTAGTACAAAAAATTACAATGCCGATTATTAAAGCTATTGTTTTCCCAAAAAAGAGATTTATCAATATTAGCTACTTCAATCTCTGCTCTTTTCTGGTATAATAACAATTCCTAAGTAAAGGACAGATACTGAATTAGGGTTAAACAGCATTTTAATCCTATTGCTTATACTGTAATTACACACAGAAAGAGTAGATCCATTTTCCTTTTATAATTTCACTCTCCTTTGATTAGTTGCCTAAACACATTTAAGCAGGATATCTTCCTTGTAGATGTTTATGTAAATACCTGCCCCTTAGATACAGTGTGGCTAATTGTTGACAATGGTATCACAGTGTGACTGTGCTGAAACTATTCTCATGAGCAGTAGAGGACTCCTGGCAAAATAGGAACCATGCTGTTATGGAAGACTTACTTTGATGTCATAGAATTTATGGTCAGAGGCTATGATACTTCTTGAAGATACAAGGTGCGCTCAACGCATAACATTTCTATTGCCCATACATCAGTTTAATAGAAAATTAACAACAACAAAAAGTCTCTGAGCCTCATTCACTGATTTGCTGTTTTATTTCTCATGTCTCATGTTTCTCATGCATTATTTGCTAAGGATAAAACACTGAAAGGCAGAGAGTTCTAGATAAATTGCTGAACCAACTGAAAATACAAATACCAGCAAAATTTGTATGGATTCTGACAATTGCTGTTTGTCACCGATACAAAAAATTATTCTGCAAAGCTTTTATTGGTCAAGCCAGCTTCTTCTTGTGGCTTCCCTTGAGGAAGTCGCGCACTGCCTCTCTTTGCTTCAAGGCTACGATAACGATAACAAGCTTGTGGCTTTCCCTTTCAGCTCTCTAACAGTATTGCCACTTCTGCTCTAATAAGGTAATTGCCATGACCTCTTTCACATTAACAGTATACTTGACCTCTTTGCCTTAGATATCAAAATAATTAACCTTTTGCTGCATAACTCCCATTCCCATCGCTTGGCTTCTCACACACAGCTAGAGGAGCAGAAAATATCCCTTGTTCCCACATCCATGCTTTTGCCAATATAAATACACAAAAATTAATTTCTTGGTCAATCATTCTGGCACTGTTTCCCAGTGCCACATGGGAGTGGGGAGCCTGGGGTTATAAAAGTGTACCAAAAGACCTCTTCCACCACTGTCTGTCATGGCTAAATGGAACAAGAACTCTCCTATATAAGTACATGCTCTAAGTAATAATACCACTCTGCTTAATAAAACTTTGCATTTTACTGTAATTCTGGCATCCATTCATAATTTTGGGGGAATCTCACCTGCAATGGCCACCACCTGCAACAGTCACAATGAGAGATACAATAAGAGATCAAAGTGGCTCTCACCCAGTAGCATTTCAGAGGGCCTTAAAGACCTGGCTCTTTACCCATGCCTTTGCTAAGATGGGTGTGGCCCCTTCTAAGAAGTAGGTGTGTGTTTTCTTGCTGCCCAATTTTGCAGTCTTTCCTTTCTGGGTTACCTTAATTTACTGTCACATTGTTTTATAGTTTTATAGTTCTGTTTTCTTGTGAATCACCCAGAGTTGTTTGGAGTCAGGCAATGCAAACATTAAATTATAAATATAAATATTTTCTGTATGGAAATCAGACCTATTAAAACCAAATGGAGTGAGTCTCCAGCATTTCCTGTGGTGGTGGTCTTGCATGCTGCTTAAGCACCTTGTTGCTGTTAGAATGTCCCCTATGTCAGCCTTAGTATCTAAAGCATCATGATGAAACATTATGAAGCATTATGATAAGTTTCTTTCCTGGTTACTGCTTGGACTAATGCTCCCATCTTGATCTGTCTCCAGTAACAATTTTTAGTTCTTCCAGGTACATTCCAGTAATAATTTTGATCCCATCCATCCACCTTATATACAGTATTTCTTTTCCTTCTTCTACTTCCTTCACCTTTGCCAAGCATATAGTCCATCATCTACTCAGATCACATACCCACAGTATTTGAGTTTTTCCTTGCTGACCATTGTCTCAAAAGATTGCTAGGATTGATTGATCAATTCTTACCATCCACAGTAGTCTTGATTGATTCTTCTTACAATCCGCAGTAATAACCATGTTCAAACCTATTATTTGAAGGTGTGTATCTGCTTTAACTATTTGCTATAACTATTCTATATTCCACTATAGTCTGCCAAGAAAATGTTGTGAAAGTAGCATCCCCCCAAAGGGTCAGACATGCACAGGGGACCTTTCACCTTTTTTTTTCATTCTTACCTTTTTTGTCATAGAAATAGCTTTATTTTTCATCAGAATAAACCTCTTTACCCCTTTACTTCTTCACTGTCAGCTGTAGAGTTACTAAGAATGCTGGTTGACTTTACCTTTGTCTTCTTAATAGATCACAGTAGACCAGATTTTACTTTCTGTTTTTACTTTCATAATGAGCTCTTCTCTACAAAATGCTGTTATCTTCATATCTCAGGTTAGAGTTTTAATCTCCCATTCTGATTCCAGTTATCTCTTCCAAGCCTGCCATTCGTATCATATATTTGCTGTGTAAATTAAACAGCTGTGGGGACAATATGCATTCTTGTCTTACTCTCTTTCTTATTTTGAACCATTCTATTTCTCCAGACTCAATTCTTACAACAGCTTCTGGTTCATTGTAAAGGTTCCTTAGAAGAATGAGGTGCTTTGGCATACCCATAGATTGACTGATTGATTTTGTACCATCAAGTCAGTGTCAACTGTTAGCAACCATCTTGGCAGAGCATCTCCAGAATGACTGTCTCTAACCTGTCCCTTCAGGTTTTCCAGTGGTGCACCCATTGCACAACATGTTCATATTTAATATATTCCACATTCTAGCATGATCTTCACAACTGACGGCCCTGCGATAGTCAATGAAGCATAGGAAAAATTTCTTACATTCTCTTGGAACTTTATATTATCCATCTTATGTATCCTATTTGAAACTATTGCCTGTCACTTTTTGGTTTCTAGTAGAATTGGGTGTGGACATATTTTCTCTCTGCAAATGTTTTTGTCGTTCTATAATCCTGTTTGTAAAGGATTTCATTATAGTTTTTCTACCTTACTGTTTTGCCTCCACTAGTTTTCTTCCATGATTACTCTAGCTTACCTCTAAATTTTCTTGTGGTTGCTTTATCTTTATAAAAACGTTTTCATTTTCTTGTTCTTGTCATTTTCCACTACATGTTGATATTCTCAGTTAAGATATCTTTCTTGATTGACACTGGACGTCTGTGTTCTGTAGTCTCACATCCTTCTTGTTGACCAAAGCTTTCATTTTTTCTTACTTTGTCATGATAGCCTGCTCTGAAAGTTACTTGGATCTTTTATTCTTTGGATTTTTTTTTGGTTTAGTTTTCAGGATGTCTCTTATCTCTTTCCATCGCTCATCAAGTTCTCTTTCACATAAATGAAGCATAGTGAACTATTATTTACTGTTTACTGTTTATTTATTTGCTGTTATATTCTGACTCTATCTTCTCCATGTCAAATCAGATATTGGCAATAAAGGAAGAATTCTCTTCAGAAAACTCTGAAGAGTTATATATATCTATATTATATATCTCCTGTATGATTGTGCTTATCCAGTCCAAATCACCCTGCAATTCCAGATTCCTCCATTTCTTCTATTTTTGCATTCCAATCATCCATTAGTAGTTCTACATCCTTTCTTGATGTTGCATTTCGCATCTCTTGTAATTTGTTGTGGAAGCAATCTCTTCCATTGCTGCACCTTGTATGCTACCTACTAGATATTGATTAATTCTAAAATATATGACCTTTTCATTTACTGAGTTAAAGTCAAACATATATTTAGCGTTTTTTTAAAAATGGATCATTGTCACTCAGGTCCTTTCTTTGCTCCCCTGCCCTGAATAATGTGTCATGTGATTTGAACCTGCCTGTTCTGGTCCACCTAAATTTACTTATTCCTAAAATACCCAATGTAATATTTATTTATTTAATTTTTGTCCTGCCTTTATTTTTATAAATAACTCAAGGTGGCAAACATACCTAATACTTCTTCCTCTTCCTATTTGCCCCACAGCAGCAACCCTGTGAGGTGAGTTGGGCTGAGAGAGAGTGACTGGCCCAAGGTCACCCAGCTGGCTTTCATGCCTAAGACAGGACTAGAACTCACAGACTCCTGGTTTTTAGCCCAGCACCTTAACCACTAGACCAAACTCAAACCACTAGACCAGGCTCTAATATGCTTTTTCCCTCTGTTTCAAGCCACATTTTCCTATGTTTCCTTTTAAAACCAGTACTGACCAAATCAAGGACCAGAGTTCTTGTGCTTTTGGTCTAGCAAACTCATCCCTTCTAGATTGATTCATGAGAATTCAACATTCATGACCACATAATTAGAGATGTGTTTTCTGATATGTAGGTCTCATCATCTAGCACTCAAAGTTATCTAAATGTTTTAGCCTTGTCCATACAATTCTTTTGGCAACAATATCCAAATTATTTACCAATGCCTTTTAATGGGTTTGATTCTGCAGTTACTTCTAGGGTCAGTTGGCTTTCTTCACACTTATAAAAGTTCTTGCTTCCCTCATCCTCACTGTGGATTACTCTTAGCTTCCCTGTCCCCATTCAACTTTAAGAGTGACCCTTGTGATAGCTTATGTTCCTGTCTGCATTGGTCTCAGGGTCCTGGAGCTATGGATCACTTCATTATGTCAAGGTGGTAAAAGTTGACCATTAGAAATAGAGACAGAAATATATTTTGACTAAATGAACCTGAGAGAGAGATATATAATCTTAGGGTGGCATTAAAGAAAGCAATTGTATAGATTAGGCAGTCACAAATCTCATAGTGCCACTATTTAGACATCAACACTTGTGGGAAACTGGTTACCTGTTTCTGAGAAATAATGGCTTTAATGCTGTTTATATATGGCAATGGACTTTTTTAAGGAAAAGGGGTTATTTATAAACAATTTAAATGGGTTTCCTTTTATGCTGAAGGGTTTTTAAAAAATGTATAATTAAGAGTAAATTTCTTGCAGAGTAAAAATTAGTAGACAAATCAGTTATTCATACTGTTTAACTTTCTGCTTCTTAGGAATAATTTTACCTCCAAAAAGCAAGCTGGATATTCCGGTATTATTTGCCCCTCTTTCCATGAAACTCTATGAAACTGTTCTTGTTGTTGAGGTTAAGAAGATAAATGAAGAAAACTGGACTTACGATGACACATTTGAATCAAGTGAAGGGCTAAACAGGTAAATATTTTAATCACTAGACATCTAGAACTGATAGTGACTGAAATTGGAAATTATTATGTGGATTTAGTTCATAATTTTATTTAACAATTGATATAGAATATTTCACATTGCTATATATTTGCTATTATTAGATTCTAATGAGCATAGGATATCTTAAGAGTTTCATACTTAAAAAACTTTAGAGATTCTGTACTGCCTGAAATTATTAAACTGTAAAAGTATGATGGAGCCATATTTAGTTGTATTATCACACAACTTTTTCGTAACATTTGTCAGCTAGCCAAGAGGTATGGATACTTTTCAGCCACTAAACTCAATGGAATGCTGGTTATATAAGATGAGCCAAGTTGCCATCTTTACTGATTAAAGCTGCTATAGCATGCCTGATCTAATGGTTAATTGAGGTAGTAAGTATCTCTGTTACAAATAATGTGATATTTGTAGCTATAAAAGAGGCCATAATGAGGTATGTCATCAACACATGTGTTGTTATTTCCTTTCCATTTGACATTACATCAAGTGTTTGTACCAAAACCACTTTAACTGCTTTGGTGGATGGTATACGCTATGAAATGGAATCAGCCTAGTACATGACATAATTTTCTAAGAAGTAGATTTTTAAATTAGATTTTGTATGAGATATATTATTTGTACCAGGAATTTCAAACAAGTTTTAAATCGATAGACATGGCCAAGTAATGTTTGTACTAGTTTTTCAAAGCAATAATATTTATATTGCTTATATTTCTCAGGCAAACTGTAATAATAAAGGATGAAGAACTTCAGGGACTCCGCTGGATCTACCCAATTTATGGAATTCCTGAAGCCCCCCCCTATGAATCAGCTCCAGGTACCTATGAGCAATGAAATACAAATTGGATAGAGTAAAATGAAAAGTACATTCTCCAGCTATGATTCAAGCTAAAAGTAAATGGAATAGTAGATTTAGTGAATTTAGCATAAACATTCAAATAACCAAGTAAATTACTACTGGTATTACAATCAATCAGTTCTTTCTTCTTGTGTATTAAAAGAAATGTGTATTAGTGTCAGACATGCATGCCCCATTAGATATGTAATAGGGCTTCACAAATTGCTATTGTCCTGGAAAACTGGAAGAAAGCTCAGCATTTCCAAACCAATTCCATACAGATTGAATGCCATTGGACGTTTTGCCTCCAACTATCATCCCTTTCTACTACTTTTTCAGCAGTTTATTTTACAGTAGTTTCTGAAGAAAGAAGGAGGACAGGAGAGCACTTTTCCCCTCTGTTTTGCATTTACTGCTTCAAAAACACAGAAAAATTAGGAGGTCAGAGAAGAGAAAGTTCCTATCCTCCCATTTATGATAGGTGGAATAACAACTGTAAGCAAGCATAGAGGCTGGCGGAAGCCAACAAGTAGATTGAAAGGACGTTATTTATTCTCTATCTTGAACTTAGATCCCAAAGAATAACGTGGGCATAATATGAGAATTTGAGAATTTATAATTTGCCAAGTTAACTTGCCAAACCAAGATGTTTTTGAAAATTCTTTATCATATAATGGATTGATTTAAGTGGGTAAGAGTGAGACATTAAAACTTAATGGTCTTGAAATTGTTTACTATTCTAATTTGTTGGTGATAGACTAACACAGCTAAATATCGTTAAACTATTAAGTATTGTTTTCCAAATATTATTACATGAAATGATCTCTGCGTATATTTAAGAGCAGAGTAATTCAAAGTGTAATAAGGAAGGAGCAGCAATATGGACATGCTGCCACTTGTTACTTGGGCTGACCAGTGAAGATTGATTATGTATTTATGTATTCATTCATTTCATATGGTTGCCCATATTAAACAAGTGACTCTAAATGGATAACAGCAATTAAAAAAACAGCAAAAAACCTAACAAAAATACAAAATAGACAGTCAACAATAGGGAATAATTGGGGAGGGGAAGCAATTTTAACAGGGCTTTTTAATCCAGTAGATCCATATATTTATAATTCATCAACCATTGACAACATGAAGGAAGTTAGCTGGCCAGCTTCAGTCTGGATTGGATCTTTTTTCAGGAATGGAACTCTAGATCACCCTTCCTCAGAAAGCCTATTTCAGTTCATTCTATCTCTTACCATCAACAAGATGATTTATGTAGTTATTCCTTAAACCAGATTATTGTATTTACATGGATTGGGAGGAGGATGAAGTAATTTATATATTCATGTGTTTTTTCATGTAATTTCTATTGCTGCAATTTATAGTAAGAACTGGATGTCAAATAGTGAACTTGTGAGTTACATAATTATAACATTTTATTAAGGAGAGTGAAAGGAATTATTCTAATGAATAGAAATAAAAACTTTTTCAATCAATTTTTTATTTGAACCACAAATAGCAGTACTGGTCTTTGCGTCACAGGATTTCCTATTCACAAGGAGAGAATAAAGCATCATAATATGATGGTGGCAAGAAACATTAGTGATCAGTGACTCTCCCTTATGTTGATTTTTACCAGTAGTCCCTGTACACTAGCATTGTCTATCACTTAGGTGGCTTTCCCAGTATAAAACCTTCTTCACATATATAATCTATTGTGTTACTGAAATATGTAAGAGGTTGTTGATCAGGCATTACTGTTTAGTACCTTGTAGTCTCAAAGCAATTTTTATAACAATATAGGAAATTGAGTGTAAACGAACTCATTAACTGGTATCAGCTTGTTTTAAATAGGGAACATGATTCCACAATATTTCTGTTTCAGGTATACACATTATTCCTTAGCAGAAACATAATTATGCAATTAATTTATTCTTACTTTCTTTAATATTTTAGGTGGTGGGTGTGTGTGGTAACTATTAAGAACACTTGGAAACAGTCTATAAGCTAATTGCATTTATAAAAACATACCATGTAGGTTGATAACTACAGTTCAAAATATGTGTGTCAATTATATACCATTCATTTTGTCAAAGAATAAAAATGATTGTTTTGGTGATCTTGGCTTGAAAAAAGAATTGAGGGACTGATTGTGAAATGAAATTAATGGAAAAAGATATTATTTGTACTGTCATAGTTTTATGTTTAACTTGAGGAAAAAATGCCAATGTGATCTTAATTACGGATTTCAACCCATTAATTTGCCCTTTAATTCATTTAGGGTGGAACATAGAACATTATCCAGATCATTTTCTTTCTCTCTACTTTTACACAGCATGACACTCTCATTAAGTACTATATCACCAAATATGTATAATGAATAGTTACACAATTTACATAAATTGTGTGATGTATGGAAGCAAGCTAATGCAAAATGTGATAACCGCTGTTTCCTGGGCTGCATTCAGCTGAGTGTTTAAAAAATATGGGTAGTGAATATGCATGTTACCATACAAGATATTTGCATTTTTGTTCTGGTACATCACTTGCCCTTTCACATTATTTTAAGCAGCAGCAGCTTCGTCAGGCCTCAACAAACGGAGATGTGATGCAGGTTCATTCCATCTGCCCAGCTTGATCACTATGTAAACTATGTAAACTTAAACTATTTAAGTTTTGTTCATGAACTTTCTGCTCCCTACCAATTCCTTTCTGCTTTTCTGTCATTTTTTTAGCTTTTAAATCTATAAGCAGAAACTGTCTTACCCTTGTTCCCCCCAGTTGTGTGTGTCTGTGTGTCTGTGTGTGTAACATTTTTTAAAAAATCCCTTCTCACCCCTATGGGTGGTATGTGTCTTCCTCAACCTCGGGTCCTCTACCAGAGGCCTGGGAGTTTGAGGGTTCTGCGCAGGATCTTAGCTGTTCCTAGCACTGCACTATTCTGGACAGAGAGCTCTGTTTTTGTTCCTGGGATCTGTTGGAGCCACTGTCCCAGCTTTGGGGTCACAGCCCCGAGTGTTCCTACCACCACTGGAACCACTTTGGCCTTCACTTTCCATATCCTCTCTAGTTCCTCCTTCAGCCCCTGGTACACAGCCTCTCTAGTTCTTCCTTCAGCCCCTGGTACACAGCCCTTCATACTCCTTCCTGATGTTGCTGTCCCTTGGCACCGCTACATCTATCACCATCACTGTCTTCTGGTCCTTGTCTGTTACTACGATGTCTGGTTGATTGGCCAGTACCTGCCTGTCTGTCTAGATCTGGAAGTTCCACAGGGTCTTAGCCCTGTCATTCTCCACAACCTTCTGTGGAATCTCCCTTCTGGACTTGGGAGGGTCTAGCCCGTATACTGTGCAGATGTTCCTGTACACAATGCCAGCCAATTGGTTGTGTCGTCCAGTGTATGCTGTTCCTGCCTGCATCTTACATGCTGCTACTATGTGTTGGACTGTCTCTGAGGCCTCTCTGCACCGTCTGCATCTTGGGTCCTGTCTAGTGTGGTAGACCCCTGCTTCCATGGATCTGGTGCTTAGTGCCTGTTCTTGTGCTGTCTTTTAGTCCAGCCCTTTCCAGTCACTGGTAGGATTTCCTAGTGTCAGCCACCTCAGCTATCTGTTGATGGTATATCCCATGTAGGGTCTTGCCTTGCCATGGCACTTCCTCTGCTTGATCTTCCTTCCATGTCTGCTGCTGCCTCAGGCATTCTCTCAACAGCTCATCATTAGGTGCCATCTTATTGATGTACTCCTGGATGCTCTGGGTCTCATCCAGGACAGTGGCTTGGACACTCACCAGACCCCGTCCTCCCTCTTTCCTCCTGGTATACAGTCTCTGGGTGTTGGACTTGGGGTGGAAGCCTCTGTACATTGTGGGGAGCTTCTGGGGCTTCACACTGGCAGCCTCCATGTCCTCCTTTGGCCAGTTCACTATACTGGCAGGGTATCTGATGACTGGCAGGGCATACATGTTGGTGGCATGGATCTTGTTCTTCCCACTGTTCAGCACCTGTCTTATCCTTTGATGGTACTTGGATGTTGCTGTCTTCCTTATTTCCTCATCATGGTTCCCATGTGTCTGTGGGATACCAAGGTACTTGTAGCTGGTCTGTATGTCTGCTATGTGGCCTGCTAGTAGTTCCACCCCATCAGTTTTAACTACCTTCCCTCTCTTTACTACCATCCGGCCACACGTCTCCAGTCCAAATGACATCCCAATGACCCCACTGTAGATTGATGTCAGGTGGATCAGTGACTTGATGTTTCGTTCACTCTTAGCATACAGCTTGATGTCATCCATGTAGAGGAGGTGGCTGATGGTAGTTCCACTCTTGAACTTGTATCCATAGCCACTCCTTGTGATAATCTGGCTGAGGGGGTCGAAGCCCATGTAGAACAGCAGTGGGGACAGTGCATTGCCTTGGTATATGCCACACTTGATGGCCACTTATGCAAGCTGCCTTGAGTTGACTTCTAGTGTTGTCTTCCACAGTCCCACTGAGTTCTTGATGAAAATCCTGAGTGTCCTGTTGACTTTGTATAGTGCCAGGCATTCACAGATCCATGTATGTGGCATTGAGTCATAGGCTTTCCTATTGTCAATCCAGGCTGTGCTCAGATTGGTCTGTCTACACCTTGAGTCTCGGGCAACTGCTCTGTCTATGAGTAACTGGTGTTTGGAGCCTCTAGTGTTGTTCCCAATGCTCTTCTGAGCTGTGCTGGCCTGTATGGTCCTGCAGGTTGGTGGCTATGATGCCTGATAGGACTTTGCATGTTGTGGGGAGGCAGGTTATTGGCCAGTAGTTGGATGGCGTTGTTCCTTTGTTGGGGTCTTTCATGATCAGCACTGTCCTACCTTGTGTTAGCCAGTCTGGGTGGGAGCCTGCTGCTAACAGCTGGGTCATCTGTGCTGCTAGGCGTTCATGCACTGCTGTTAGTTTCTTTAGCCAGTAGGTGTGGATCATGCCCGGGCCAGGTACTGTCCAGCTCTTCATGTTCTTGAGCTGCTGTTGGATGTCTGCTAAAGAAAAGCAGCATTAACCAAACTTCATCCTTATCTTTAATATGGAGTATCTGGCCATTTTGTACAAGAATGCCCTAATAAGCATGTACACAACACCCCATCAGAGGTGGTGGCTAGGTGTGGTACAAAAGAGGGACATATTGCAAACAGATGTCCAAAATGCTGTAGAACTGGCTCTTCAGGAAATGAGTCCCAATCTCAGAGGGCTCAGAAGTAGGGCCACCCCAAAATTAGTAGGAACTAACAAGAAGAATATGGAAATGAATAGGCTGATGTTCTACCATGCAGACCTGAACTCTTTGTTCCCTATGGCCCACTCCCACCTCTATGTGGTGACCTAAACATTTCACTGTCCCAGGTTCAACTTGTGAAACCATGGGAGGCAGAAGGGAAACTCCTCCTTTGACTAAGCAAATTTGCACATAGCAGGAGCTGAGCTGATGTGTTAAATAGAAAACATTTGACATATCAGGAGGTTAATGCTTTTGGCCTTTCCTCCACTTCTGAGATAGTTCATCTGCTTATCCACTGTTTTTTTTTTTTTTTTTGATACCAAGGTATCCCCAGTCATCTGAACTCTGAGCTTGTCAATTAATGGCCCATTTCTAGAGGATTTTTTTTAAAAAAATTATTTATTTATTTATAAACAAACAAACAAACAAATTTATATGGCCGCCAACTCACACGTAGTGACTCTGGGTGGCTTACAAGATTAAAGAAATAAATGTTAAATTTCATTTTTCCTCTCACCGTCAATCACAATCTGATAGTAAAACTGAGAAGATGAATGCCACATTGGAACAATGCTCTCATTGCTATGTTAACTACTCTATCAGCATGACAACCAGCCTAATCATTTGCTTATAGCTGATTTGCCTATAATAATGATTTTCATTCTTCTACCTGACTGTCACTATTTCACGCCTAATTGAGCTATCACTGTCTGTTTTCTAACACTTCCACATCCTCCCCCATTCTGGAGGTGCCTGAGAACAAGGTCCCAGGGAACAACTGGATCTTGCCAAGTCTTCCACAAACTTATTCCTGGCTGACATTGCCAGGAAGGTCCCCTCCCCATTGCTCTTGAAGACTGTGTCTGGCATTCTACTGTATTTCTTCCACCCTATAACATTGTCTAGAAAGCTGGACGTCAAGTTTATTGAACAATTCCATGACAAGTTTATTGAACCATTCCTTACAAGGAAGAAACTGGGGATAGAGGGGAGGTGTGAGTGCTAGACTTATTTGTTTGCTTATTTATTTACAGTATTTGATCAGTCAATCAATTTATGTGACTGCCCATCTCAAATACATGAGTCTGGCAGCATAAATGAATAAGAACAAGATGCAAGCATCATAACAAAATAATAAATAACATATACAAGACAAAAGTCAAAAGCCAAGACAAAAGTCAACCAACACAACTGACATAACCATGATACAGGCTCAACCACATACCCAGGACCTCAGGCTTGGTAACAAAACCAGGTCTTCAAGGCTTTAGGGAAAGCCAGCAGGGTCAGGGCAAGTCTGATTTCCAGGGGAACAATGTTCGAGAGGGGAAGATCAGAAGCCAAGGGCCTGAGACCAGACTAGTCTATTGTAGTAACAATACAGAGTTGGAGTAGTAGTTAACTACTACTCCTAGTCAGAAACAGATGGCTCTCAGTCAGCTATGACATTGTTGGGGTGGGAAAGGAACAGGAGCTTTCTACACACATACACACACACAGTGTAATTCTAAAAACTAAAGTATTGCTTATTTTTATGTTGCTACCCAAGAAAATAATTTGGGCTTATTTCTACTGTACAGTGGCTTTATCTTCACAAACTACTATATATTTATATGCATACATTTATATACTGTATAAAGCTTACTACAGTGTATTAACTGTCTCATTCCATTTCTGAAACAAGTGTTAATTTAATTATTGCTGTGTTAATATTTCACTTTGAGCTTACTCTTAGCCTTATCTAAATTAGAGGGGAGGAGGGAAATAAGAATAACTCATTTGTGAGCCTCTTGTCACATCTTTCCTCACTGAATTTTAGTCTGTGTTTTCTAAATGCAACTTTTCTAAATGCAATTTTGAAACTTATTTTGGTATATATTTCAGAGGTGCATCAATGTCATTGTAAAGGTCCTATATTGTGATAGTATTGTGATGTTCACTTAACTAAGTATGAGAAACACAGCCTTCAAATTAAGACTCTGACTCCTTTTGTAACTGGTGTCTTCTACATATTGCAGTGGCTCTTCATGTAAAATATGCTCTCAGTTGGAGTTACGGAAACCGAAAAATAATGTTACACATTTTTTCCCAGCTGTTGTATGCTGCCATGCCCGCAGTAGACTGGAGGAGAAGGTAGAAGTGCTGTTAACTGGTGTGGTTCCTGGGACAACTGGTTCACAAATACTCCAAGATACTGCAATGTTAACTCTTTCTAAGAGCAAGTCATATCCAATTCATAATGAAGTTCAAGTCACTGATGGTAAGGAAAGGGAAAAAAAATACTGGGTAAGGAAATAAGTAATCCTGTAGCTGTCTTAAAATTATATACTGTATATTTAAGAACATGTTTTGAATTTTGATAGGGTTGCAACAGCATCATCCAAAGATTCTACATTAAAGGTGATTCATTCCATATATCAAGTTCAGAACAGATTAATACTCATCATTCCAATTATAGTTATAAGGATAGATAGGATATTCTTTGCTGGAATACATTGATAAAACATAATGTGCCTCATGGGATCTGAATGAATCAGTCAGAATAGTCATGAGGAAATGGAATGAATACATAAATCCCTGGTTGCTAGCTATTCTGATTGAGGATTTAATCACCATTTAGGCTTTAAATTTCAAGCAAAAGCTTTCTGCCTAATAGACTGTCCACCCAATAGTCTGTTCTGCTCATTGACCTATCCTGATGTATCCCATCTGTTAGTTCGGAGGGAAGGAGACAAACTCCATTATTGTAAGAGTGGTCCTTAAGACCTCAGAATATACTTGGTAAAACGTCTTTTAAACAGTAAAGATTAAACTTGTTCTCATTTTGAATTGTGTGATTGTTTTGTCTTTTGAGCTGTAAATATTGTCATGTGAGTTTATATGCTACTCAAAGGTTTTAATCACTGTATTTTCTATATTTTATAACAGAACTATTCAGTGTTTCAGATTTCATTCTAGAAAGATGCTTTGAATGCAAGCGTGGCACTTGTCTGCATCTTTATTTATTTGATTTATTTAGCTGCCCATCTGACATACATGAGAGGTTATATAAAGACAGCCATGTTATATAAAGACACAGATGCTTTAAAGAGTTGCAGATAGGTGCTACATTTGTGCCTATATACTTCGTGAAACACTTTTTGGGACTGAATCCAAAGTATTACACAGCCCTGTTATATAATAGCAGAATAAAACTGGCTTTGGATTTAGAAATATATCATGAAAGAAAATGTAAATAAAATTCCATTTAATTTCTTACTAGCAATATTTATCAAATAACAGTCACAGTATAACTGTTGTAATAGCCTGACTGTAGGTATGCATGTCTTATTCTGTTTTGATTGCAAGATACTGATTTGGAATAATACAGTTTTACAGGCAAATAATGTGATGAGAAAGTGTGACACATTTCTGACTTCTGTCAATGCCTGTAATGTGATTATTTCTATTTAATGTAGTAGAATATAGACTATAGTAGTAAATCAGGTTTACTGATATTTTTAATAGGGAGGATTGGATTGTCAGCTTTGAAAGGGCCATTTTCAAGGCTGGTACTTTTCAATCACTTTTAAAAGAATAGAAACATTCTCAAAAATGTGGCGGAACATACATTTTAGGCAACATTTTTACCAAGGTGAATGACATTTGATTTCACGCCTTGGAATTTCTACAAGTTTCTTTTTATTTAGATACGGATAGAGGAAACTAGTGCTAAGTAAGAACATATATTGTAATTGCAAGAGGAAACAAAGGACTTGTAGATCCAGATATGTGCGTTCCACAATAATAAAAGCGGTTTTGGCCTTTTGCTTAGAATTTTGACAGATTATGAAGTACCTAAGCCAATGATCTTTGTCTTTTTGAAACTCTAGTAAGTATGTTGTTTTTTTTAATTTTCTGCATTTATAAAATAATCACCAAAATCCCTGTTTCATGAGATCACATGAGAAGAAGCACTAAAATTTACGAACAGTGCTGGATGCTTTCTTTTTGAGTCCCCGATCAGTTTCCAAAGGTAACATAGCATTCCTTAGTATTTCTTTTAGTTTTAGGGAAATATTATAGGCACTGGAAGAAGTCGCTGAAGTACAGTACATTCATGGATAAGTGGTTTTTGAGAAGCAAATAATGGAATATCAATTTAGCAAAACATTTGTTCCAATAACTTTACTTAAAGGAAGTAACAATAAGCACATATTATTTCTGTTGCTCTTGGCAGCATAGCACTTACTACCTAACAATAACAATAATAACAATAATAATTTTAAAAAATTGAAATAAGACTTTTTCACTCTTTTTGTCTGCTCCACTTTTGGACCCTAGTTATCACATGTGCTTGTGAAATTATCATCCAGTATACAGGTAGTCCTCATTTAGCAACTGCCTCATTAAGTGACCATTTGCAAATACGATGGTAATAAATGGTAGTAAACGGTAGTAAAAAAAATCATTTTCCGATTAATGCATGCACTTACGCCCAACTTTCTGCACCTAACAACAACAAACCCTGGAGTGAGAGTAATGCTGGCATTGCTGCACAAGAGAATGTATCTAAATGAGACGGCAGCAACCAACAATCTTTGTAGCTTCTCTCTCTCATTGGTGTGGTTCACTTAGTGACCATTTTGCCAGAACCAGTTGCAGTTGCTAAACAAGGACTACATGTACTGACAAGGTATGAGTCAAAGCATTCAGAGAAAGAGCTGGCACAATATACTAGATGTACAATTTGGGATATAATTTTATTTTTGTTTAGCTTTTGAAATATCTCTGTTCATTTTTTTTAGTATAAAGCATACACTTTATCTTTTGTGAGAAAATACTATTTAAATATATTGTTTGGTCTTCTCTAATGCTCTGAACCTTTAGCAAAATTTGTTCTACATGGAAGAAAAAGGAAAAAAACCCAAAAAACTCCTGAAAGATAGCTCCACCAAAATTCTGATCTAGTACTTAAAGCATTATTTGGTGGGCAAATAATTTGTGTACTTGTATTTGCGGAGCTCCAGAGATAGAAGACATAACACACATATTATTTGAATGTTAATTGTATAAAAGAGAGAAAGATCAGTATCTAGGACTGCACATTAGACGAACGACCTATTGGGATCCTTATATTAAAACAACATATTTTATGTGTGGACAGAATCCAAAAATTACATATAATACGGCCCTTTATTTGAATAAAACAGTTCAGCTGAGATCAGCATATCTGAGCCGGATTGGGGTAAACTGTAGGGGTGATTCGGAAATATGATTTGTATTTTTATTCTTTTTCTCATCTGTTTCTTTTATTCTATTTTTACATACGATCTTATTGATGTTTTATGTTGTATATCCTGTACTTTGATAATGGCCTAATGGCTAATCAATAATAAACTATACAAATATGGCCTGCTGGAAAAAAAATGTGCTTATTGAATGTGAGCTTACCTGAATATAAGTGCAGTAAAACTGGATGAGGTACTAGAATTTAATGCAAATTTTAAACACTGACATTTTAAATTCAGTATGTAAGAAAATATTTTAAAAGATTATATATTATTTCATTAGGAATTTCAGAGCTGGAGTTATGGAACTTTTTATACAGCTGACAAATGTCAGAACAATTTAGAATCAATTTGAAAAAGGTAGCATCTTGTCAGCAGTTTAAGTAACCTTTAAAATACTAATCTAGATATTCTTGTTGAAGGTTATATTCTTTCACTTTCCTCCTTCACCAGTTACATAAATGAAGACTAAGTATTACATTTTAAGGCAATTTTAAACTTTATAAAACAAATTGTGATGAAAAAAGTAAAACAGCCCCTTTGTTTGAATGTATTCAAAGTTCAAACTTTGAAAGTTCAGGGAAAAAATATCTAAATGGTTGCATTTTAAATTTTAGAGTTATTTATCACACTGATAAAAAGACTCACTCTTGCCAAAACAATGGACAGGTACAGACTGACCCACCTTCACAAAACCAGGAGAAAAACAGACAAGGGTTTTGCTGCCATAAATTGCTTATATTAAGATGAGATGTCCCATTTGAAACTGAGGTATTTGTGAGAATTGTTAGGTTGTGACCTTCTTTCTAATAAATATTATTAATCAGAGCTCCTTGATTCTTGTTACTTGGATCAATTCCAGTCTTGATTGCAAGGAGGGAGATCTAACATTAATTCCATCAAGTCTTTATTCCCTCTACAGGGAGGCAACCTGGCTTTGAGAGCTTAGGCTTATATTGTGGCCATTGATTCTCTTGCTTTGCTGTTGACTGTTGAGCAGGTCCCCAGTACCTTACTCAAAGCTAAATGTCTAGTTGCCACGGACCAGATGTTGAAATACCACTGGCTACTTACTGGCTGTTGTACCACTTTCTGTAGCTATATGTCTCTGATCTCCTGGTTCCTTACCTGATAAATGTGGTAGAAATTGAAAGTTTTTATTACTCAGTGTGAATCACAAATATCCTTGAGATATACTATATCCTATACTTTTTTGTACAATTCTTCAATTTTTTCACAGAACCACTTATTTATATTCCCTCTGTTTCTTTAATTTTCTTAAAAAAATTTTTTCCATATCATTCAATTCTTATCCTTGGTTTCTTTGCATTGCTTATTTAGGTCTTGTCTCTTTTTGTTCTTCTCCAGAACTGTGTTTAATCTCTGTTGTTTCTGTCTCTGTTGCCTTTTGCTTTCTGCCTTTCTTCTGGTGTTTTCTACATACGATCTACAGGCAGCCAATTTGTTTCTTTTGCTTTATTGTGTTTCAGGATATTTTGGTTTGCTTTTCTTAAATGTCACAAATTTCATTTCAGGGCTCTACAGGTACTCTATTTAGCAAACCAAATCAATTAAACCCATTCTTTACCATAACTAGATAATCATCAGAGAAGTATTTTTGTTGGACAGATTATTTTTGTTTTCTTTAACTAGTAATTTTGCAGGAGTGATCTGAACCTCACTCAGCACCAGCATGTGTTTTTGCTGGTAGAACTATTCCTTTTTGCTTGCAAAGTATGTCGTCATATTGATTTTAGTGTTGTCATCTGGTGATGTCTGTATGTAGAGTCATCTTTTAGGTTGTTGAAAGAAGGAACATTTACTATAAATATGTAATTATTTTTGGCACAATCCTATTAGTCAATCTACTGCCATATTTCCTTCAGCAAAGGATCGTTACCTTGTCGTGGTGCTGGAGCTTGAGCACCTCAATGATGCCATGAGCTAAACCGTGAAGGGCCACCCAAGACGGGAAGGTCATGACAGAGAGGTCAGACTAAATGCGATCCCTGGGGAAGGTAATGGCAACCCACCTCAGTATTCTTGCCGTGAAAACTAAATGGATCAGTACAACCAGAGATATGTCGGTATACCATCGGAAGATGAGACCCCCAGGTCGGAAGATGGTCAAAATGCTACTGGGGAGGAACAGAGGATGAGCTCAACTAGCCCCAGACGTGATGACGCAGCTAGCTCAAAGCCGAAAGGACGGCTAGCGGCCGACGGTGCTGGTGGTGAACGGCGAATCCGATGTTCTAAAGATCAACAGACCATTGGAACCTGGAATGTAAGATCTATGAGCCAGGGCAAATTGGATGTGGTTATTGGTGAGATGTCAAGATTAAAGATAGACATTTCGGGCATCAGTGAACTGAAATGGACTGGAATGGGCCACTTCACATCAAATGACCACCAGATCTACTACTGTGGACAAGAGGACCACAGAAGAAATGGAGTAGCCTTCATAATTAATAGTAAAGTGGCTAAAGCAGTGCTTGGATACAACCCAAAAAATGATAGAATGATCTCAATTCGAATTCAGGGCAAGCCATCTAACATCACAGTGATCCAAATATACGCCCCAACCACAAATGCTGAAGAAGCTGAAGTAGAGCAGTTCTATGAGGATCTGCAGCACCTACTGGACAACACGCCTAAAAGAGATGTTATTTTCATCACAGGAGACTGGAATGCTAAGGTGGGCAGTCAAATGACACCTCGAATTACAGGTAAGTATGGCCTGGGAGAACAAAACGAAGCAGGACATAGGCTGATAGAATTTTGCCAAGACAATTCACTCTGCATAACAAACACTCTCTTCCAACAACCTAAGAGACGGCTTTACACATGGACTTCACCAGATGGACAACACCGAAATCAGATTGATTACATCCTTTGCAGCCAAAGGTGGCGGACATCTGTACAGTCGGTAAAAACAAGGCCTGGAGCTGACTGTAGTTCAGATCACGAACTTCTTCTTGCACAATTTAGGATCAGACTAAAGAGATTAGGGAAGACCCACAGATCAGCTAGATATGAGCTCACTAATATTCCTAAGGAATATGCAGTGGAGGTGAAGAATAGATTTAAGGGACTGGACTTAGTAGATAGGGTCCCGGAAGAACTCTGGACAGAAGTTGGCAGCATTGTTCAGGAGGCGGCAACAAAATACATCCCAAAGAAAGAGAAAACCAAGAAGGCAAAATGGCTGTCTGCTGAGACACTAGAAGTAGCCCAAGAAAGAAGGAAAGCAAAAGGCAACAGTGATAAGGGGAGATATGCCCAATTAAATGCAAAATTCCAGAGGTTAGCCAGAAGAGATAAGGAATTATTTTTAAACAAGCAATGCGCGGAAGTGGAAGAAGACAATAGAATAGGAAGGACAAGAGACCTCTTCCAGAAAATTAGAAACATTGGAGGTAAATTCCAGGCAAAAATGGGTATGATCAAAAACAAAGATGGCAAGGACCTAACAGAAGAAGAAGAGATCAAGAAAAGGTGGCAAGAATATACAGAAAACCTGTATAGGAAGGATAACAATATCGGGGATAGCTTTGACAGTGTGGTCGGTGAGCTAGAGCCAGACATCCTGAAGAGTGAGGTTGAGTGGGCCTTAAGAAGCATTGCTAATAACAAGGCAACAGGAGATGACGGCATCCCAGCTGAACTGTTCAAAATCTTGCAAGATGATGCTGTCAAGGTAATGCATGCTATATGCCAGCAAATTTGGAAAACACAAGAATGGCCATCAGACTGGAAAAAATCAACTTATATCCCCATACCAAAAAAGGGAAACACTAAAGAATGTTCAAACTATCGAACAGTGGCACTCATTTCACATGCCAGTAAGGTAATGCTCAAGATCCTGCAAGGTAGACTTCAGCAGTTCATGGAGCGAGAATTGCCAGACGTACAAGCTGGGTTTAGAAAAGGCAGAGGAACTAGAGACCAAATTGCCAATATCCGCTGGATAATGGAAAAAGCCAGGGAGTTTCAGAAAAACATCTATTTCTGTTTTATTGACTATTCTAAAGCCTTTGACTGTGTGGACCATAACAAATTGTGGCAAGTTCTTAGTGGTATGGGGATACCAAGTCATCTTGTATGCCTCCTGAAGAATCTGTATAACGACCAAGTAGCAACAGTAAGAACAGACCACGGAACAACAGACTGGTTTAAGATTGGGAAAGGAGTACGGCAGGGCTGTATACTCTCACCCTACCTATTCAACTTGTATGCAGAACACATCATGCGACAAGCTGGCCTTGAGGAATCCAAGGCTGGAGTTAAAATCTCTGGAAGAAACATTAACAATCTCAGATATGCAGATGATACCACTTTGATGGCTGAAAGTGAAGAGGAACTGAGGAGCCTTATGATGAAGGTGAAAGAAGAAAGTGCAAAAGCTGGTTTGCAGCTAAACCTCAAAAAAACCAAGATTATGGCAACCAGCTTGATTGATAACTGGCAAATAGAGGGAGAAATTGTAGAAGCAGTGAAAGACTTTGTATTCCTAGGTGCAAAGATTACTGCAGATGCTGACTGCAGTCAGGAAATCAGAAGACGCTTAATCCTTGGAAGAAGAGCAATGACAAATCTCAATAAAATAGTTAAGAGCAGAGACATCACACTGACAACAAAGGCCCGCATAGTTAAAGCAATGGTGTTCCCTGTAGTAACATATGGCTGCGAGAGCTGGACCATAAGGAAGGCTGAGCGAAGGAAGATCGATGCTTTTGAACTGTGGTGTTGGAGGAAAATTCTGAGAGTGCCTTGGACTGCAAGAAGATCCAACCAGTCCATCCTCCAGGAAATAAAGCCAGACTGCTCACTTGAGGGAATGATATTAAAGGCCAAACTGAAATACTTTGGCCACATAATGAGAAGACAGGACACCCTGGAGAAGATGCTGATGCTAGGGAGAGTGGAAGGCAAAAGGAAGAGGGGCCGACCAAGGGCAAGATGGATGGATGATATTCTAGAGGTGACGGACTCGTCCCTGGGGGAGCTGGGGGTGTTGACGACCGACAGGAAGCTCTGGCGTGGGCTGGTCCATGAAGTCACGAAGAGTCGGAAGCGACTAAACGAATAAACAACAAACTGCCATATTTCATATACTGAAGCAATTTTTCCTATTTTCCCAACTGTTATTTATTTGCAATTTTAGTACTCCAACATCCTATAATCAGTATGACATATTTTTATGGTGCTGTATCTCTGTCAAATTGTTGCAAGTCACCATAGAGCTACTCAATTTTGCTTTTTCTGCATCTGTGGTTGGAGCATAGACTTAGGTCACTGTAATATTGATAGACTTGCCTTGGACTTGAATTTAAGTCTATCATTTTTGGTATTGTATCTAAGTACTGACTTTGACACTGGTTTATTTACAATGATGTTAACTCTATTTCTGCTGCTATTTTTGTCTGGAATTGAAGCTCTGATGTAAAGTGACCCATTCTAGTCCATTTCAGTTCAGTGGTTCCTAGAATGTCAACATTCAGTTTTGAAATTTGTGTTCTGACATCATCCGGTTTGCCTTGCTTCACTGTTCTCACATATTAATGATATACCTAATTTTGCAGTACTGAACTTTCCTTTAACCTATGGCCACATCAGCAGCTGGATGCCCTTTTTGTTTTAACCAGCCATATCATCAATATCAGTACTACTTGTACTTGCCCTTCATTCTTCCCCACTAGTTCATTAGATATCTTCCAACCTGGGAAGGTCATCTTCCAGCATCATGTTGATATTGTCTAGTTGTGCATATCCATTTGATTTTTTTGGCAGAATACTGGAGTGGACTGCCATTTTCCTATCCAGAGGATCATGTTTAGTCTGATGCCTTAGCATAAGTTACATGCTAGCAACCCCACAACTGGATCATACTCAGCATTTATAGTAGCATAGATTAAATAGGGAAATTTACATTTCAAACAATTTGAGTACAGATCACTACTTTCAGATTGAATCTAGAGGATTCTTGAAGAATGTACATTTTCTGGTTTTGTAAAAAGAAAAATGCAACTTCTACCTATTATTGGCATAATGGAAAACTGTCCATATTACAGTTTTAAAAAGAAATCTAGGACAAATACAAAAAATTATATGGTTATTTTAACATCGATTCTGGGTAATTTGGTGGAAAAAAAGAGAACATCTAAAAGCAATGGGGTTACTTACTAACCTCCTAGGTTTTCTTCAGAATATCAGCAACTCTTTAGATAGAGCAATCCTATAGTAAAATATATATGCTGATTTTCAGAAAAGCCTTTTAAAAACTTTCTCACAAAAGTATCCTGAAAATATTAGTAATCTTGGGTAAGGGCAGGCATGATAAAGGTATATAATCATGGATAATGTTGAAAACGTGTCTGGAGAAAAAAATATATTGTTCTTTCAGAATATTAAAATCTGGAATCATTCATTGAAGAAGGAAGTATTTATACTGAAGAATTTAGTACCGCCAAATGTCTTGGTGGCCATCAATTTATATAGTTATAAAGGAGAAGTAGAGAAGTTCTGTTGGATAGGACAGTATAAGTATAGTAATAATTTCTGTCATTTCTGCCATAGAGAAGCTTTGGACATGAAATTCTTGATTAATAACTAGCTCATTATTTAGAAAAATAACCTCTACAAGTCCATTACTCAGTTATGTGCACTGATGGACACTAGCCTGTCATTTTGTATTTCATTCAGTGTTTTCAAAAATTATCATATTTCACAGTTGCAAACATTCTATTTTTGAGCAAAATTACAGACTTTAAAATGTCCTGTAGCATCAGCGTCATACTAGCCCTCGGACAAATAATTAAATATTTTTGAGTAGTTAATAGTTAAAATAATTGTAACTTCTTTAATAACAATTATAGAATGAACAAATGCAGTTATAGTTTCACAACAGCAGCCAGCTAGCTGTGATATCTTCTTGCAAACAGTATATGGAAGTAGTAAACCTGTCTCTGAACTATAGTATAAAATATGTAAGTCACATATCCTGCTGCTCCTCATCTAGCTCTGACCCACCGTACATTTATCCTGCACCATGCTTTCATAGCAGTACAGAGCAAATTTAGGGTAGAACAGCAGAATTCACTATTTGTCTAGTTGAGCTTCAGGGATTGCACATTAAGACTTGCATGATGAAAAAACATGCTACACGCACTCACTTTGACATGTCTACAAAAAAAGTTAGTTGGAATAAACATCTTGTTTTCTATTTGCTGGGTTTTTTAAAAAAAAAATGGAACTTTACTTCATGGGGATCCTCAATTGCATTCTTAAGTGGTACAGTCTATAAATATTTTTACCATTCCATCTGTGAATGTCTATATAACAGATGATGTATTTAAAAATATATCAATATTTTGATACAATATATTTTCTCATGCATCAGCCCTAATGGAGGAGATTTAACTGCATGTCTCAGATTATCCAGAATCTTCTACCAGTCTTGTAGATCTGAGATGTATAGTACTTTGAGTGTATCTGTGAGCTAGAGGTGAGAGAGATAGACTCCTTTTCACCTCAGATTAGTGCAGTTCTATCCTTGACTAGGGGAGGAAAAAAGATGACCCTAGGGCCATAGAAGAGTGTCAGGTAAAACCACCAGACTGCTTCAAGCTCATTGCTAAGGGTGAGTAGTAAGCGTGCCTGCATGCTAGTTTATATTACTGCAATTTTTCTAAGTGGTTTTTATCCAACATGGTATCAGGAGCCCACACTGTTTGATTTTCAGATAATTTTTGTGGTGATAAAACATGGCTTTTGGATTGTTTTTGTTTCTAGTAACTGGTAATACATTTAGGCGGCTTACAGAATACTGGGTCTTAAGGTGCTATAACTCATGCTTCTGTATCTTTGACTGAAAAACCCCTTTCCTAGGGGAATGCTACATATCCTGTGTGGTTATTTTTTGCTTGTTCTATAACAGTTTTCCCATCAGTAAAATAAACCCCTTTTTTTGTACTACATTATTTCTCTATTCCCTTATGCTTCCCTATATTATCTCTATTCACAATTATGAGTAGTACCTGTTCTGTGAGAGCTATATTTAACAAATCTGCGGCACTGGGCCAATTTTACGTTGTATATAATGGGCATTTTTGCTCCTGATAAGATAGATTTAAAAGGAAAGAATGTTTCTAGAACCCTTATTGCATCTTGCCGCTTTTTCTTCCATAATCAGTGCACCCTTTTTCAGGTTGTACCATTTCCTATTTATTAATTTGTTCATTTCATACGCAGAAGAAGTCTGTGAGTGCATGCTGGACTTTCAAGCCCTCTGCCTTTTCTCATTTTGCTCTATGCAAAGCATACATTTCCTCTTTTGGCACTCCTGCCCCAAACACCTGCCCCAAACACCTTTCTCCAGCAGTTTTCTACTTCCCCGCAGTGTCATTTTGCCTGCTCAGAGGGAAGGGAAAGAGAAGGAAAAATACTGGCTGTGCAGATCACATGTGGTGGTTCTCACTTTGCTTATATCCCGATTGTTCCAGCGACAAAGCTGTGTCTCCCAGCAGATTCTCCTGAGCATCAGATACACTGTGTGCAAGGCTCAGCAGGGCTTCCCTCAACAAATGAATCTGCATGCCAGCTGTAACCTGTTCCAAACTATTCTGCATCTGACCCAGGAATCCTTGGGTTTTAATTCCTCCTCTTCTTTCTAGCCTTTGGGTGCAGGATAGCACTGGCCTCACAGCTGCAACTGCACGAGTAAACACTGTTTCATTTACCCCTGTTGTTGATCCATGACAAAGTCACTTGTTAGTGCCCCCAACTGGTTCAAGAGCTCCACATTACTATTTCATTTATGTGAAATCATGCAGGGTTACTCACAATAGCCTACTCACAGGCAAGAGTCACCAGTCGCCTTTTAATTTTGATCTTTTTTTCTGTTTCATTTTCAACAGCCACACTACAGAAGACAGCATCATTTCTTTCTCTGATCACCATAATGCTAGGCAGCAATCAGGACTTCTTGCAGCAAACTGGTCTGCTGTCAGGGTGTAATTAACTCATCTCACAAAACTTTCACCTTCTGCAATGCTGTCTCAAACAGCTTATACACATTCCCAAGTAGTTTGGGAATTATCCACCAAATGCCCATGCTAGCTTCTTGGCCCACAGAAAGCTTCCAGCCATCCTGAGCAGCTTGCAAACTGGTTCCTCCTTCAGAGCAAATTCATATTTGTAATATTGTCTATCTACTGTTCTACTTCTTTTGCACTGGCAGTGCCATCTATTGTAATGTCATTATTTTCCCAGTTAGAGAGTGGCAATGCTTGTACCACCTTTTCCCATCATAAGGTACCCTAGTAGTCCCCTTTATTGATAAAGTATTTATTTGCTTTATCCCAGAGTCTTGTGCTGGGGTTTGCTTAGCCCCTGCTACCTTGCTTAGTCTTCCACTACTTTGAACATTCTGATTTCTTAATTATTCTTAATTTTTATTTTTTTCTGAATTTTCTGATTTTTTTCTTTTTTAGTAATTCATCCTCTATTCTGCCAACTATGCCTCTGAAGGCTGCAAATCTCCTTTGGTGCTGCTTGTTCTTTGTTTTACCCTGAGATCTGGCTATGTAAAAACAAATGCAGGCTTAAAAGTTTCACTCAGTCATTCCCACCCATGCATACTTATCCAACTTAAAATCTGGCTGGGTTTTACATGTGTAGAATTCAGACAAAACACCCACATAGGAGGGTTGGCTCCCAAGAACAATGATTCCCATACATTTTATACCTTCCAACAAGGTTTGACAAGTCCACGAAAGCTTGTCCTGGCCCACCTTGGCATTTCTTGCACCCCTCCTGATACTTTTTACTAGAATGTATTGCCTCATTCATTTCATGTAGGAAATACTTGTTTTATGAACCATTTTTTGTTGTGTTATCTTCATACTCTCCATTCTGGTACTTTTCTACATGCTGCAGAAGCTGAAATCTTCCTCAGAGAATCTCACGTACATGTCCATTCACACTAATATATTGCATAAGGCTCTATTATTGCTTTATCATGGCATTATATAATAATTGGTTTGATATGGTAGTGCTAATATACTGACATTAAAATACTGATAGGTGGTTCATTATTTAAGATGGGTTTTTCATGGTTAACATATTCAATAAAGTACTTGGTAAAGGCATAGTACAGTGGATAAAACAGAAAGATTTCAACAAAAATAAACATAGTGAATGACAGGAGGTGGTGAATACATGTGGAAGAAACAAAGCTAACCAAGTTCTTTTAGAAATGCATGGAGACAGAATATACAACACAATTATAAGTCACAGTTCAGACCTTCATATCTGAACAACATGAACTACAATAACCATTGTCTTTGCACAATACAATGATTTGATTGCTGAAGGAAACATCTGCTTGGCAATAGCAATTTTGTCTGTGTTGTAGGTTTCAAATGATGTCATTTTTCCTCTCCCCTGCTAAGTTCATTTTTATGTTAGAATCTCTGCATGATGACATTTTCTGCTGTGGAATAATTATGAGCCTTCAGTGGTATCCTACTGTGAATGTACTACATTAGTACACAATTAGTAACCAATCAATTTGACAAAGGCTGGAAATGGTATTCATACCTTAATGATATAGTATGTATATCAGCTGGAGGATATCATGATTTTGAATATGACAAAAATGAATAAGTAAGTCCTAATATTTTAACCCAAGAGCTGTCATAAAGATTTAAACTTTGTTCATGAACTTCCATTTTTGGCATTATTCCTTACTGCAGCGCTGATCCAACTTTCAGTTACTGAAAGAACTGTTGTAAATAATATATTGAGTGAACAGTGAGCAATCTCTGGTCCATGGGCCAGATTAAGCCTGGGTGGTATCCATTTCTGGTCGGTGCCCAGTGGAAGTCCATTCAGGAGGTGGAAAGAAATTGTTTCCTGCCTCATCTTGCCCTGATTTCCTTATTCCATAAGGGAGAAGACAGGGAATGATCTGTACCTCAATCTATATAGAGTGCCCTTTCCCACATAGGAGAAGATGGGAGACAATTGCTTATTGCTTTGTCCTGTGCTGAGAAAGGTAAAACCTACTTCATAAACAAGGAAAGGGATACCATTTGCTCTTTCCTTCTGCAAGGAGAAAACACTCCAGGTAGACATGGCTTTCAGGTGAAGAAATCAAATCCCTATACTATATTCCTATACTGTAGCATCAGCCAGTCTTCAGAGAGTGAGATTGTTCTTCAGCTTAATTTAGCAATTTTAGAGAGGACCACATAGACAGTCACTTGTAGTGGACAACTGCAAGTAATCAATGATAGCCTGCAAGAGACATATTTCTAAAATTCATTGACCCCCATCTGTGGATATGCATACAAACTGTTATCTCAAAGTCTCTGACTGCAAATATGAGATTATTTTTCCCACTTCAGGAATAATTACTTTGGAAAAAAAACCTTTCCCTTCCTTTTTTTTTTTTTTTTGGATAAATACAGTACTTTTATAGGTGAGGATTTGGGGAACTTCAGCAATTTAATAATGTTTTTTTCAGTTTTGATGTTTTTGTACAAAAGAATTATATCAAGAAACCCATAAGTGATTGGAACTGACTACTCTGGAAACATACATTAGTCTGCACTGCAAGATTTATTTGTGCTTAGCTATTCTTTGGGTTGACTCCTGTTTCTTGTTTACTTATTTCAGTCATTAAAATCTCTTTAAAATTTCAAGCTCTTTAAAAAGCCAAATGCATTTATATTACATGGATAATCATCTTGATTTTACAGGATTCTCTACAACAGATGAATTTATGTATGAAATTGAGTTTGAATCTGAAAGAGTGACATCTCAGCTAAAATCTACAGTAGCTATAAACTTGGTAAAGAAAGAGCGAGATCTGAAAACTGGAATTGTGACCTTGATCTTCAATATAGTATTTGCGCCCTTCAAACCAACAAGGTATATTCATATTTATGGTAGTGTCCACAGCTTACTTACTGGAACTGGTAATGTAACATAAGCTTTCCTTTATTTCCCATAATTGTTTGTCTATCTTGACCAAAACTAAAGGGTTGATTGTTTTCCATTAATTCCATAATTTGGAGCCTGACTCATGCATAATACTGCTGTCTTATAAATTCTGATTTAATAAGCTCTGGAAAATCTCATATAATTCCCATATTCATGTTAAAAAAACAAAACCAAACACACTCTTGTTCATGTATGGAACTATCCCTTGTTTTGGTAGATCTAGGCATCCTCAGGCAGGGCAATTGACAAAACATGTGTTGCAATGTTATGAGACAAACTCTTCTCCTTAAACAATGACAGGATCCAAGCACAGAAGGACAGAGCATGTATGATGAGATCAGAACACACTGTCATTTTGGCGTTGTCATGTTTAGGAATAGGCTCCTTTGTAGTTATGGAAACTACTTGAATAAGAGCTCTGTATGCTCTAAACTCATATAGGACTCTGAGGAATTTATTTAAATTTGTCTGCTTTTTAAAATGGCAGATTCTAGCCATTTTGAGTCTAGTCATTTGGAATTTTCACTGGCTAACACAGGTTTTGCTATGAACATTTTGCTATGAACACAACAATCTCAAAAGTTTGTAAGCTGCCCAGAGTCCCCCCGTAGGGGTGAGATGGGCGGTGAATAAATTCGTAAAATAAATAAATAAAATAAACGAACAATCTCAAAAGAGTCTAAATATCCTGGAAATATACTGATCAATTATTGGAGGGATGGAATTACTGTTTATATTTCAGGTTGGACTTGAATAGGTGAATTCAAACCTTGCTTCAGCCAAGACTTGAGAAAACTGACCTCAGAAAGCTAATTGTCACTCATTCCACTGTATCTCCAATTGTTGTCAAGCTAAACTGTATCTGAAAAACACTTTCAGCAGTTCAGTCCCTAGTTGTGGGGAAGGGAAGTAGGAGGGAAGTGTTATCTTTTCTAACTTTAGCTTCCTTAAAAATGAAATCTCACATCTGATGAAGTTTGGAACATGGACCTTAATGATAGAATGTTGTATTTCTCTGAAACTAGAACTTAAAGTACATCTCAGTTATTGGATGTCATACTGTTGTCATATTGTAAATAGTTCTCTCTTGACCAGACTACTATCTAAATGTAGCTTAAGGTGACTTAGATTGCACCAATTAGTTTTGATTTTTCATTTCATAAAGAAGCACATAGAAAATAATAATGCAATATTTTGCTGTCAGCTCCTTCCAAAGTAAGAAAAAATATACTATTCTGCCTAAACATAATATCTACAGTCCAATTTAGAAAGAGCTGTGTAATGCATTACAGGAATATAAGCTTCCATTGCACCTTTATCACTTATTTGACTTACGTTTCATTAAACTTTCAATGATAATTAATATTGTCTGCTTAATTTTTCAGAAATCCAGCAACTTTGGTGGTACAGCATTGCACAGGAGGCATTTGGAAATTTCCAATATTGTTCATTGCCACAGATCCAGAAGTAGATGATGTTATTAATATTGAAGCAATTGGTTTAAACAAGGAGTCTGTTGTCAGCTTTAAGCTTACAAGTCAGACAAGGTATGAATATTCAAGAGAAAAATGTCTCATTTATTTATTTGGGTGATATGTAGACTCTAGTGAGCATTTCATCATGGTAAGAATAGGAGAGGCTACAGAATTAGTCAGTAAGATGGTTCACTGAGCATTTTCTTCAGTTCTCCATATACAAGTAAGTTAGCATATAGGTGAAAAGAATGTGGTATGAGAATAAAATTCTAAAACAGATTAACATTTGCTGAAGCTGTGAAGTTATAGAATCTTCCCAGAATCCAGTACACAAGGAAAGTTCTTAATTTTTAACGTACCATTAGATTTATTTCTTGCTTTCCTCAGGGAGGTCAAGCCAGTGCACAGAGTTCTTCCTCATGTTATCTTCAAAACAACCACCTTGTAAAACCTGGTGATTGTGCAAGGACAGCAACCCTCTTCCCCAATTATTACAAAAGAATAGGAGGGGGATTGGGAAAGTGCTATAGTTCCTTCACTTCAGAGGGTGAGGGAAATGCCAAGAGCCAGGAGGTGGGTCAACAGAGAATGCTTGCCCTACAGCTCTAGATAAAACATGACAGAATTGTATTTGCATTATTTACTTTGGAGCAGTAATATTCAAAAGTAAATCAGCACAACGGGCAAGGTCCTCCAAACACGGGCTACAGGAGTCCAGTATCAGTTAGAGCAGTGTTTCTCAAACTTAGCAAATTTAAGATGTGTGGACTTCAACTCCCAGAATTCCCCAGCCAGCCATACTAGCTGGGGAATTCTGGGAGTTGGTCCACACATCTTAAAGTTGCCAAGTTTGAGAAACACTACTTTAAAGGCAGCTTTGGCCTTTCAGAAAGCAGCGAGGACTTCAGTATAATAAATAAGTACAGTAAAGAGAAAGTCATGATGTTGGTAATTTAATCCATTTATGATAGGGAACTGATATTTTCCTAAGCCAGTTTCTGGGGAAAAAAAATGAAGGCCAAAAAGACTGCCTCAGAGGATAGGCAAGGTTTTAAAGCTCCCTTATTCTTCTGTAACTTGAAATCAAATCTGGGCTCAAGAATTGCCAGTGTGGCTTTAGTGGCCAGTGCAGTCACATGTCCCTTAAAATTCAGCTGATGGAATATCATGGTGCCCCAGCTAGTACAGAGCTGATTTCAAAGAGGCTGGGAGCAAAGTTGCAAAATGAGGGGAGAGAGTCGTTTCCAGGGATTACTACTGGAATGATGGCTTTGGGATTTTCTGATTTTGTTTCACAAAACTGATTTGCAATCCTCTTAGCAACTAATGAAGTTAAAAGGCCATCTGCCTCTCCTGGAGCCTTTTCCCACCTTCACAAGCATTGCTAAAGATACTTTCTCACCATCATATGAACTGGAGGATATATTAGTGTATGTAGAAATGAGGGGCAAAATTAGGAGAAGGAACATAACCCCATCAAAGATTGATAAGCCAAACATGTGGCCGCCAGCAAAACTCTACCTCTGCAGTACCTTTTTTTCTATCCCTTGTTATTTCCTATGAATGTGCGCAAAAGGCTGGGAGAGTTGGGAAATATTGTCAAGATTTTAAATGGGCTGAAAAAGAACATGTGTATTTCTCATTTTATTACTTTTTTTCCCCTGGGGTGGAGTTCATATATGACTAATTTGTGGGAATTGGAAAATTTTAAAAAATTGAAATTGAATTTTTATGACCTATTCAGTGAAGTTCTTGGAAAAGAGAGGAGAGAGATGAAATGTTACTATCATCACTTTCAAAATATGTCCTTGGCCATAACTGATTTTTTGTAAAGAGCTCATTTCTTGCATCTGTGTATCTGAGAGGGATGGTTGTCCTAGCTGTCTCTCTTGACTCATTGGAGAGGATTCTTCAAAACCTGGCAAAGCTGTCTATCACAATGCTAAAGATAGCCACATCAATGGAAAAGTCTATTTTAAAGCACAAAAGTGAAGCAATTGCCCTGTGAATGCTATAATCTACTGGTAGGGAGTTGGTGTGGATCAGAGATTTAATGTTCTCAGAAAAGGTATAATAAAGTATTTACAAAAAGGGCTATGATGCAACCTTGATTCTGCCATTTTACATTAAATGAAATTAGAGAATAATCTTATTTCATTTGGAAAGTGTTTCCCCATCCCCCCTCCTTTTAATTAGCCAATTAACATTTGTAATTTGTTACACTACTAGTTATTTTGAAAGTCATCACAGATACAGTACATATACCAATATTTTTTTCTTCATCTTGGAATAAAATTATGAATCTTGCTTTTTCAGCAGGTATAGAAAATAATTTTAGTTTCATTGATGTCTAAAGGGCAGAAGTTCAGATAAATTTATTTAATTGCTAGTGCTGTACATGCTTTGAAAATGATTTGGAAGAAATGTTTCACATCTCCCTGCTAGGAATCAATAGAACTCTTAAAACAGCAGCACCTTATTTTCATGTTTCCATGAAAGTCTGAAAAAAGTTGGGCCATACTAATGAAGAACAGAGAGCTATTGTGCTTGAGAGCTCTGTTGTCAGGGCAGCCTTGTTCCAAATAAAACGCGGACTCACTTAAAGGGTTTATGGATTTCCGGGTTTATTGAAACAGAATGCATGCAGAGAAAAAGACGGGAATGCGGGTGTGGTATCGGGGTCCCCCGTTTATACCCCGGTGGCGGACCTTGTCCTCCTCCACCCCCTATTGTCCCCCAAGCCAGGTCTGGATGGGTGATTAGCGTTGGTATGGGTCTGGCAATGGGTGATTCGGGCAATCTCCGACATTCCCCTTTGTCTCTTTGCCTTCGTCCGGTGCAGGTGCGTCCCCCGGGGTAATGGGTGGGAGTTTCCCCAATCTGTTGATGGTTTCCAGATCCTGTTCAAGGTGCGTTTCTGTTGTCCTGTTGATTTATGTATGGGTCTGGGTGCTTAAGGGATGATGTGTGTGTTTAAAGGATAATGGTTATCCCTTCCTCTTTCCTGATGTGCATGTTCCCCGTTGTGATGCACTTATGCCTTGCAATGGGGAACATGACATGCTGCCCCCCTAAGAGGACTCTAAGGTGCCGGTTTGTCCGGGTATGCTTCGTGGAAGCTTTTGACCTGCCGTTTTGCTGAAACATTTTGTGCTTGGACCCACTCTGGGTGTGGAAAATGTCGCCATTTGACGAGGTACTGTAGGGTGCCCCTTAGTTTCCTGGAGTCTAGTACCTCCTTAATTTCAAAATGTTGTTGCCCATCTATCATGATGGGTGGAGGCGGGGGGGGGGGGGGGTTCCTTGTGCCATTTTGAAGGGGTGGCCGGTTTCAGTAGGGCACAGTGGAATACTGGGTGTATGTGCCGCAAATTGTGGGGTAGGTCCAGCTTGAAGGTCACTGGATTGATAATGTCTATGATTTGGAACGGTCCAATGAATTTGGGTGCCAATTTCTTTGAGGGTTGTGGGGACTTGATGAACTTAGTGGAGAGGTAGACCCTATCTCCCACTTTGTAGTTTGGTTGTGCCGCCCTGTGATTGTCTGCAAACTTTTTGTATGTAGCTTGCGCGTCTGTGAGAGCCAGCTGGATGACGGGCCAAACCATGGCCAGTTGTGCCGCCCAGTCATCTGGGGAACAGGGCGGGGTGTCTGGTTGGGGCAGTTCCGGGGTTGGCACGAAGTCTCTGCCTAAACCACTTTGAATGGGGTGTGACCTGTGCTCTGGTGCACTGCGTTGTTGTAGGCTACCTCTGCAAAAGGTAGCAGGTCCACCCAATTGTCCTGTTGATAGTTAATGAAGGATCGTAGGAATTGCTCCAGGGTGGAGTTGAGAATCTCCATAGAGCCATCAGTGTGGGGGTGCCAGGCTGTGGACAGTGCCTGTTTGATCCCAATAAGTTTTAAAAATTCTTTCCAGAACCTAGATGTAAATTGTGTGCCCCTATCAGTCACCAAATGGGAGGGGGGGCTGTGGAGTTTATAGATGTGGGTAAGGAATAGGAGTGACAGCTGTTGCGCGGAGGGGATGGACGCGCAGGGTATGAAGTGTGCCTGCTTGGAAAAATAGTCTTTACCACCCAGATGACCGTTTTTCTTTGGCTGGGTGGTAGGTCTACAATGAAGTCCATGGAAATTTCCTCCCAGGGATGGGAGGGGCTTGCTACTTGCTGCAGCAGTCCCTGGGGCTTCCCCACCTTTCGTTTTGACATGGCACATGTGGGGCAAGCAGCGACATATTCTTTAACGTCCTTTCTGAGAGTAGGCCACCAGAATTGTCGCCTGATTAAATGTAATGTTTTGACGAACCCAAAGTGCCTGGCCATCTTGTCATCATGGGAGCGGTTTAAAACTTCCGCTCACAATGTCTCTGGCACGTACAGGTTCTTCTGTCTCCAGGCTAGACCGTTCGTAACAGATACATGGTGTTTGTTGGTTTGCAACCATGTATCTGTCTCGAGGGCTTGAACGAATCGTTGTTGCCAGTTTGGTGAAATTGACCTGCGGCTCCCTCTGTTCGTGGGTGTTCGTGCTGGGGTGCATTGGGTTCTTGTTTGGCTGTGCGTGACCGCACGGCAGCCCAGCTGTGTGTCGGTCCACACAGTGCCCACAATGTCCGATGCCTGGCTGGCATCCTGAGGCCGTCGGGAAAGAGCATCTGCTAGGAAGTTCTTCCTCCCCGGTATGAACTTTAATTTAAAGTTAAACTGGCTGAAGAATTGTGCCCAGCGTACTTGCTTTGGGCTGAGGCGTTTTGGAGTGCTGAGAGCCTCTAGGTTTTTGTGGTCTGTCCAGACCTTGAAGGGGCAGGAGGCCCCTTCCAGGAGGTGCCTCCATGTCTCTAGGGCTGCCTTGACTGCGAACGCCTCCTTTTCCCACACGTGCCATCTCCGTTCCGTTTCAGAGAACTTGCGGGAAAGGTACGTGCAGGACTTCAGCTGATTGTCAAAATCCCGCTGAAGCAGGAGTGCTCCGATGGAGAAGTCGGATATGTTGACTTGCACGACGAAGGGTCTGGTGGGGTCGGGGTGTTGCAGTACTGGCTCTGCTGTAAAGAGGCTTTTGAGGTGTTTGAAAGCCCTTTGACAGTCAGCTGTCCAGTTCAGGAGTGCCCCCGGGTTCCTTGATTTACGTGTGTCTCCCAGGTCCTTTGTCCGGAGTAGGTCAGTTAGAGGCAGCACAATTTCTGCCAGCCCCTGGATAAAACCCCTATAGAAATTTGTGAAACCGAGGAAACTTTGGAGTTGCCTCCTCGTTCGTGGGCGCTCCCACACCAGTATGGCTTGGACCTTGCTTGGGTCCATCTCGATCCCCCTTGCCAAGATTCTATAGCCCAGGTAGTCAATTTGGTCCTTGTGAAACTCACCCTTGGAGAGCTTGGCGTATAGCTCTGCCTTGCGGAGTTTCCTGAGCACTTGCTTTACTAAGCGTTCGTGCTCTTTTTCGGTCTCTGAATATATTAAAACATCATCGAGATAGACAAGCACCCCTTAAATAAGTGGTCGTGCAGGACCTCATTAATTAACTGCATAAACACTCCTGGTGCCCCCGCCAACCCAAATGGTAAAACTTTATATTGAAAAGACCCCAGCGGACAGTTGAAAGCCATCTTCCATTCGTCCCCCTCCTGTATTCGTATTCGGAAGTAGGCTTCCCTCAGGTCCAGTTTTGAGAATATCTTGCCCTTTGCCAGGTGGGCAAGAATGTCCTTTATTATGGGCAGGGGGTATTTATTTGATATTGGCGCGGCGTTCAACCCGCGGTAGTCGGTACAGAGCCTCAGTGACCCATCCTTCTTTTCCCGAAAGAGGACGGGGGCTCTGACTGGTGAGTTTGCGGGCTCAATAAAACCCCGCGCTAAATTTTTATCGACGAACTCCCTTAATGCTGCCAGCTCCTTCTGGGTCATCGCATATATTTTGGGCTTTGGTAGGGGTACGCCAGGCACCAGCTCTATGGTGCAGTCTGTTTTTCTATGGGGTGGGAGTTTGTCAGCCTCCTTTTCGCCAAACACATCAGCAAACTCTGCATATCTGGCTGGCAGACCCTCCAGGTTTGCTGCCTCCAGATGCATCGAGGTAATCGCTGCCCTCCCCATTGCAGCACGGGGAACCCGATCCCCTGTGGGTGCTTGATAGCGCCCATCCGAAAACTTGATTTCCCTGGTTGACCAGTTTATTTGTGGGTTGTGTTGCACTAGCCACGGAATCCCTAGGATGATTAGGGGTTGGCCCACTGGTGCCACGATGAAGGGCAGCTTTTCCTTGTGGCTGCCGAGCTGCAGCGCGACTTTGTCCGTGTATTGGGTGACCGGGCCCCTCCCCTCGCTGCTGAATCATCTAACTGTGTGAAAACAATATGGTTCTGAAGTGGATAGCAGCGGAGGTTTAGCGCGGCCGCCAGGTCCGGGTGCATAAGGCACTTTGAGCAGCCAGAGTCAATTAGTGCCCAAACTTTTTCCGTCTTTCCACTGTGGGTCAGGGTGACTTTCACATATAGGGTGGGACAATTATCACTCACCCCGAAGTCGTTGCGCCTCTTGTTTTCTTCCACCTGTCCTCTGGCGCTCCTTAGGGCAGGTGGCTGGCGTTTTCCGCCGGCTCGTTGTTGTCGCTTTCCTCGTCTTTGGTGCAGTAGGGGAAGTCCTTTGCCGCGGTTTCACCCATCGCGGCTGGCATTTTCCTGGGTGCTGGGGTTGGCTTGGTTGGTGCCCTCCCCGAGCTGTCCCTCGCCTTCGCTTTCAGGCAAGCCGCCACCTTGTGATCCTCCTTCCCGCACCTGAGGCACTGACCCTTTGCGAACCGTCGGTCTCTTTCCTCTTTCCAAGGTTGGGGTCTCGGCTTCGCCGATCCTGCAGCTGTGCAGGGTCCTCTCGCCGCCTCTGCCTGCTGCGCTTCCCTTTTTGCTTGAAGGAAAGTGTCCTGGGTGTCCTCTGCCTCTCCTGCCAGCCGGATCCACTCCACCAGGGTGTCGGGGTTATTTCTGCACAGTGCCCACCTGAGCACGTTCAGGTTGAGACCCTCCTTGAACCGCTCAATGAGGGTGGGCTGGGACCATACTTCGACCTTACCGGCCAGGGCTTGGAACTCCATGGCATAATCTGCCACAGAGCGCTGTCCTTGTTTGAGGGTTTTCAGGGCTCTTTTTGCCCTCTCCCTTTCCAGGGGGTCCCTGAAGTGCAGTTCCACTGCCCAGAGGAATTCATTGCAGTCCTCTAGTTCCGGGGCACCTGCCTGGCATAACTGGACATACCAGTTGGCGGCCCGACCTTTTAATTTAATTGCTAAGGCATTTACCTTGCCTTTCTCTGTTCGGAAGTAGGGACCCCATTCCTCCATATAGTTTCTCACGTTGGTGAGGAAAAAGAGTTTTGTGGGGTCCCCATCGAACTTAACGCCGAAGTCCTTGATCGCTGCTCTCGGTGGGCTCCAAGCCGCATCTGGGCGTCGAGGTGTGCTTCGGGCAGTCGGGGCTCCGTGGTCTTGCTGTGGGGATTCCCTCCATCGGGCATCGGGTGGTGTTGGTGCCATCTCTTGCTGGCTCCCGCTTTGTTCTGGTCGTCTCGCCATCGGGGTGGGAGGGTGGGGTGCAGCCCATCTGGCGGGTTCCTGGAAACGGACTCTGCCTGGCGCTGCGTCGTCCTCTGGACCTCTCCTCCATCTCTCCAGCTGGTGCGTCTCCGAGGGGGGGATAAGGGGTGTCGGGCATTTGGTGCCTGGTCCTTCTGCGCCCCGGCTGTGGGATTCGTATGCTTCTGCTAACTTCTGGAGCAGCTGCTGCATCGCCTCCAGATTTTCCTCGACCGCGCTCAGCCTTGCCGCTGTTCGTGAGCCCTTCTTGGTGCGGTCGCCCCTCCGCTCTCCTGCAGTTCCTGACGCCGTGGATGATGGGACGTCCCGCGGTTCCTCCGGGGTTCTGGGCGATCTGGGTGAGGATCCCCCCGTCTCGTCGATGGTGGCCCACGTGCCACGGGACTCACGGGTGGTGTTCGTCATTGCTTCCCCCTCCGAACTCGATCTCGAGCTCACCTGGTCCTCGCGCCATCGGGGCCTCGGGCACCTTCCGTTCGTGGGGATGGGCATTCCGTTGCCGGTCACCGGGTAGCCACCTCGCCGTGAGATGCAATCTTCCATCACTAGCTTGGTTCCCTCACAGATTGGCTCTGGACTGGTGCTAGTGGAAAATTTTTTTTCCGATTCCCGTCTTTATGTCAGGGCAGCCTTGTTCCAAATAAAACGCAGACTCACTTAAAGGGTTTAAGGATTTCCAGGTTTATTGAAACAGAATGCATGCGGAGAAAAAGACGGGAATGCGGGTGTGGTATCGGGGTCCCCCGTTTATACCCCGGTGGTGGACCTTGTCCTCCTCCACCCCCTATTGTCCCCCAAGCCAGGTCCGGATGGGTGATTAGCGTTGGTATGGGTCCGGCGATGGGTGATTCGGGCAATCTCCAACGTTCCCCTTTGTCTCTTTGCCTTTGTCCAGTGCAGGTGCGTCCCCCAGGGTAATGGGTGGGAGTTCCCCTGATCTGTTGATGGTTTCCAGATCCTGTTCGAGGTGCGTTTCTATTGTCCTGTTGATTTATGTATGGGTCTGGGTGCTTAAGGGATGATGTGTGTGTTTAAAGGATAATTGTTATCCCTTCCTCTTTCCTGATGTGCATGTTCCCTGTTGTGATGCAACGGGGAACATGACATCTGTCCTACAAATTAATAGAGGGTTGAAGGGAGTATCTGCCTTTGTAAGTCAAACATGGAACAAAACTGCTGTCATATTTTCTTTGAACATAGTATTTTATTGCGGTAGCAAGACAGTTTCTAGTTCAGATGTTCTTGAAATAAATAATTAGAATATAAATGACTTCTAGTTTTCACTGTTACTTTGTAGGGTGAAAAAAGGATTTTGGATATTACACATGCTATTACTACTTTTTACTGTCTTTGTATTATATAGTGCATTATGTGCTGTCTCAGGATAGAAGAATTCTAAGAATCTACCAGGATGATAAATGTCATATTTCATGCTCTCTGGAAAACATGTTAGATTATGGTTATTTTCTATGAGGACTCAAACCGAGTACCAGCAGAGAAGCTCTATAAAAACCAAGATATTTTCATACCCAAAGCAGGGGTATGCAAAATACTTCAAGTTTGAAGCTCAAAATGGATGCTTCTAGCATGCTGTTCTCAGCTCAAAGCACCTGTGTTTTGAGTTTGTTTCAAAAATAGTTGGACCAAAAAAGCAGCCATTTCCTGCTTTTCTGAGTGATTAGAATGTTGTCTTGAGTCTTGCTATTTCTTTAAAATATTCCATCTTGGCTGGTGCAGCAGCAGTTCTTGGCATGGCATGTGGGACTGGGGAATGGTGGGTTGGGGAAAAGGAGCCGAGTTGGCATATACTGTAAACAGATTAGATCATTGTATGAGGAGCCATTCTGGATCTTACTGCTGTTGGTGAAGACTGAGAGAGGAAGATCAGAAATTCTGCAACGAACTTGTGACTGCATTGGTCTCCCTACGCCTATTGATGCTGCTGTTGGAACTGGTGAGCAACTTTGAGGCAATCCTCTTATTTTAGTTTAAGTGTGCTGCTTGGATTTAGACTTTTAGGTTGAAAGCAGCATAGTAAGTTGGATGGCTAAAGTGGATGAGTAAAAAGCAAAAGAGAAATTCCCCTTATTTTCCTTGCTTTTCGGTTCAGCCACTTTAAAACTTTAAATTTTGCCTCCCGAAATCAGTGCCCCCAAATAAGGCTAGCTTATTTATTTGGGGAAATTAATGGTCTTCACAAGGTGTTGGTATTGGTAGTAGAAATAAAGTTTTCCTGTTTACTAGATACATATACAATATATTAAGTTGAGCCCTCCCCACTGTTTCCTCTCTTTAATCAGAAGTTTGCATTTAAGATTTCTCCACCACTCGCCCAGTTTGGGCTACTGAATGAAATAATTCGTTATGTTTAGGTCCCTGATTACAAGACATTCTTATTGTTCCTTAGTTGCTGTCTCTTTACTTGTGTTGAACAAACATTTTATGATGGTGTTGCCAAAAGGTATCACACTAAAAATACTCAGATGCCATAATCAGTTTGCAAACTAGTATAGGAGAAAATGAATTATTAAATCCTGAAACTCCAGGAGAATAATTTAGCTTCTTCCTTTCACAAGATGACTGGAATTTTTATTTCTTCGTTACTGTACGTATTATTTTCTATATGCCAACTGTCCCTAGGCCCATTCAACCAGTAAGTAAAAGATGAAGCACCTTGAACTGTGCAGTCAGCACAATACAATTGAGCAATAAAATATGTCAATTTCAATTTAAACAACTGCACACATTTTCCATTTCAACTATATTCAGCATTCTCATGCTAGTTAGTGGAACATTTATTTCTGTTGTAATAAAATCAGCCCAGAATTTCTGGTATGTGCTAATTCTGTTTTTTCTATGATATTTCAAAGCATATGAAAGCAGTTTACTGAAACGAACTCTTTGTCTTGATAAGAATATTGCTATCTCAGATCTCTACAATAAATGGAGAGGAGGGATGTGATGAGAAAAGTTCCACATAAAGAGTATGGAGGAATCTATATCAGTACTAAAGAAAACCTACCACTGGGTGTAATAGAGTGATGGGTGTAGGTTTTGTAATCCCCAAGTTCAAGTCTTCCTTCAGCCTCACTAAACTACCACATTTACCAGTTGACATTGCCCAGTCGCTTTCCTGATTTCCACACTGCTAAGCCATAATAAGGGGATGGCAGAGGATGAAATGGTTAGATAGCATCACCAATGCAATGAACATGAATTTGAGTAAACTCCGGGAGACAGTGGAGGACAGGAAGGCCTGGCGTGCTGTGGTCCATGCAGTCACGAAGAGTCAGACACGACTTAATGATTGAACAACAACAACAACAACAAAAGCCATAATAATGGTCAGTTTCTTTTTATATAATTTGGTGTCCAAACATATCTGTTATTTCTCAGGCTTATGTGTTGATGCAGGTCACTTTAGGTTGTTTAACAGGTGATGGTTAAAAGCCTGGCTTCAGTCCAGTTAGGGTCTTTCAGTTTTACCAACCATACAAGAATATTACAGGGAACAAAATGGGAGGAGGAGTAATATCAGTAGATATGATATAAATAAATATTAGAAGTGTATTCAAGTTGCTTCTCATCTTGTTGTTGTTTATTCGTTCAGTCACTTCCGACTCTTCGTGACTTCATGGACCAGCCCATGCCAGAGCTTCCTGTCGGTCGTCAACACCCCCAGCTCCCCCAGGGATGAGTCCGTCACCTCTAGAATATCACCCATCCACCTTGCCCTTGGTCGGCCCCTCTTCCTTTTGCCCCCCACTCTCCCTAGCATCAGTATCTTCTCCAGGGTGTCCTGTCTTCTCATTATGTGGCCAAAGTATTTCAGTTTTGCCTTTAATACCATTCCCTCAAGTGAGCAGTCTGGCTTAATTTCCTGGAGGATGGATTGGTTTGATCTTCTTGCAGTCCAAGGCACTCTCAGAATTTTCCTCCAACACCACAGTTCAAAAACATCGATCTTCCTTCTCTCAGCCTTCCTTATGGTCGAGCTCTCGCAGCCATATGTTACTACGGGGAACACCATTGCTTTAATTATGCGGACCTTTGTTGTCAGTGTGATGTCTCTGCTCTTAACTATTTTATCGAGATTTGTCATTGCTCTTCTCCCAAGGATTAAGCGTCTTCTGATTTCCTGACTGCAGTCAGCATCTGCAGTAATCTTCGCACCTAGAAATACAAAGTCTTTCACTGCTTCTACATTTTCTCCCTTGGCCCTTTTAATCTGTGTAAAACTTAAATGCAACTTTGAGACTGTTGAGGAGTTTTCTCTAATCATTGCTTTGAGTTGTGCAGTTATTATGCTGAAATATTTTGCAGCTAATTATGTTTGCCTTTGTTCCTGACTCTCATGTGGTTGAAAATAGTTATTACTCTTTATATTAATGTTTTATAGTGATTTGTGGCTTGAAAGGTGATGTACATATGTTTAAGCAGGGCATTTTCTTCCTTTTGTATTTAGTTCTGTGGAAAGCAAATGTCATCTATATATGTGACTTTGGGGCATGACACCTGTCACTTATAGCATACACTTTGGGACCTTGCTAGTTTGCTTACCAATTAAATAACAGTAAATTAAGTAGTGACTCACTGATGTTTGTCCTACATTTGGCAAATTATCTTAGCTCCTGTTTTAACTCATGAATCAACATTGTTTACCATTTCTTTTCATGAAAATTAAAAATAAGCAAAACTATTTACATGTTTGTTCTTAATTTGCTTTGGCAATTTAAAAGATAATTGCTTCTATATTTAAAGTACCAGTGTACCATACCATTCCGTATGTATGAGAAAGACCGTTTATTAAGCTGGCTTTTTTTGCATGTTTACATTTATTTTCTGTTTCCTGATATAATTCATTTGGCTCTGGATGAATTTCATGCGAATGCTAATCAGCAAGCAACTGTGTTTTACCTATTAGCCTTTACATAGAAGAAATTAGAAAAGATCTTTGGTTTGTTCAGAGGTTTCAACTAAAATATTGAAATATATTTTAATAATGTATTCTTGAGTGTGTTAGTACCATGTATCTCCTGGGTGGTGGAATGTGGGATACAGTGGAACCTCAATTTACTAGGCACCCATTTAGCAGATTTCAGATGTAACTAACCAGATTTCAAAAAGATACCCTTCCAAAATAACAGAAAAGTCTTTGGTTGTCTGAATGGACCAGACAGCTTGGACATTGATTTTACCTTAATTTTATGACATCGACAATTTACATCATTTGCATCATGACATCATAACACAAGTGATGCAAATATGGTCACTTCGTTTATATCTTTTACATAATGATTTCATCATGCAAATGACATACTGCCATGATGATGTACTTCCTTTTCCAAAACATTAGTCATTTCTCTTACAGTCCTGCTAATATTTCAGGAAATACAGACATCAGGTTGGCAAACGAAACTGAACTGAATAATAGGATGCAAGCTGTGTGGTAATATTAATGTTTAATTGCTGACCTTCTATAGCACAACACCAATTACTTGGGATTATTCTTCCGTTATGATAAAAGTTGTATGATTTATTTTTCTTTGCTGTACACTAGGTACCCGGAGCCTTACACAGCATACTTTCTACCAGGCAGTGATCCTGAATTTGCTGTATTGCCTCAAGCCGGAGAACTTCTTCCACGTGACACAGCAGGAACCTGCATTACTGTTGGATTCAAGCCTAGTATGTACAGCAAAAAACACCAAGCAACTCTAGTAATACAGGTGAGCCCTAAAAATGAGATTCTTGATACTAATCAAAGCGAATATTCGTAGCTCAGGGTTGAACTGTGGAGTCCTTGGTGCTCTCTGAGCCTTGTTGTTTTCTTGCAGATGTTTCATTGCCAGACTAGGCAATGTCTTCAGTGCAAAGAAGGAGTGGGCCTGGAGAGCAACGCCCACTCCCTCTTTGCACTGAAGATGTTGCCTAGTCTGGCAAATGAAACGTCTGCAAGAAAACAACAAGGCTCAGAGAGCACCAAGGACTCCACATTCTTGATACCACACTTGTAGATTTGATCCCCCCCCTCCCCATGATGACTACAAAGAACAAAATTCCCATGGCTAAATTTCCCTGCTTTGCTGTACAAAAGCAATTGAGAAAAGGTTTATTTTGTTGTTCTTAATCATATTCATTTTTCATGATGTATTGGCAGAATTCTTTGTAAATTGTTCATAAGAAAATAAATCAGTTGAAATCAGTTCATGAAATATAAACACAAAATATGTTTTTGTTTATTCATTGCATTACAAGAAAACCTTGATTTAATGAGCCACTGTGACTCCTACATTTTTGTTAAATCTGAAAGCATGTCATTCTTGGTGAATTATGTAATTTGCGTGAAGGTGTAGTTACACAAATGCAAATAACATTTGGGTCAGTTTATATAATTATATAATTTATGTAATGATGTTGTGAAAAGGTGAAAGGTCCCCTGTACAAGCACCAAGTCATGTCTGACCCTTTGCGGGGATGCCGCTTTCGCAACGTTTTCTTGGCAGACTATAGAGCGGGGTGGTTTGCCATTGCCTTCCCCAGTCATCACCTTCCCCAGCAACCTGGGTACTCATTTTACCAACCTCAGAAGGATGGAAGGCTGAGTCGACCTGAGCCGGCTACCTGAGAATCCGGTTTCCGCAGGGATCAAACTTGGGTCGTGGGGAGAGTTTCGGTTGCAATACTGCTGCCTACCACTCTGAGCCACACGAGGTTTCCTGTAATGATGTTACATATTGTAAATGCCATTGCAAATTGGTGGAAATAGCATAATTTTAATAATGTAATGTAAGAGCCTTGTCCAGACAATTTCAGATGCAATGGACTTGTCTGTTATTTTAAAGAGATGTCAATATTGAAATTTGCCCATTGCATTCAAATGGATATATTAAACTGAACTTTTACTTTATTTGAACAGTTGGGTGTATTGATAAGGGAATATCTGAAATCAAAGCTTCCATGCATGGCTGCTTTTTTATTTTTAAAAAATCTGATGGGGTTTTGTTCCATATGACTTAAATATGGGGAAGTAGCTCAGGCTTTTTTAAAATAAAGGTGAATCCTTTCCTTTCACTAGCTGTGAGATCATATTCTCTCAAGATTAGTTGTAGAACTCAGTTCTGCCCTTGCCCGGAGAAGAAACCAATGTCATAAACTGCCTGGGAGTTATTACATATATATACAATCAGAAGAGAAACCAGAGTTAGTACATAAACAAATCTTCTTAGAATTAGGAGAACAGAATGGCAATTCAAGTTATTTCCTAATGAGGTTGATAAAGAGCTGCTGGTAAAAGGAAACCAATGCTACCTATAATTAAAGTGGCATTTTAAAACTGCATAAATTTCTCTGGGAAGAAGAGAATCCTAAAACCAGAAGTTGTTATAGTAAATATATTTTTTTCTAAACTCTGAAATTCGATTAGAATTGGGTATGTCTCATTTTAAAGATGCTTATTCATGCTGCTCCCTTTACTCCAATACAACATAGCTGTTTTTCAAATATGACTGTGTTTGTAAAATTTTGGTAATGTTGATCATAGAATAAAATTCAACTTACTGATATTTCCTCCTACAGTCTTCTATTGGCTTTTAGAAAACAAGCTATAGTTGAGAATGATCCAATTTCTCTTTACACTATGTAGATATGTCATAAAATTCAAAATTCAGTAATAGTTAATATAGAGTATGATCTGACTCCTTTTTTCTGAGTAGTACTATTGATGACACTGCAAGGAGGCCATCCATTTGTTCTAAACTCTTTGCATAAACTATGTTCCTGGTGATTAACTGAAGATGAATCATATATGCATTTCCAGAATGGAGAATTAAGTTTGATAAGAAATGAAATATTTGATACTGGGCACTTGAAAAATGACTTTATATTACATATATCTAGAAGTGTGTGAGGATCAAGAACATGGATCACTACCTTTATGAATCATGGGAGGCATACTTGACTGAGCATAAGATTTTCTGCTCTGTGCGTCCTTTAGAGCATCTGCTCTTCCTAAGCTTGGTTAGATCGGCTTGCAGTCTTTTTTTTACCCACCCACCTTTACTTCCCACCTTCCTTCCCACATAGCCACACACATCCCACTTTTTTTTTTTTTTTGAAGGAACCTAGTGCTCTGGCTATAAATGCCTGCAGAAAGACAGAGGCCAGTGCCAAAGATGAAAAAATGCAGTTTTTCATATGTGGACATATTCCCAAACAGTAATTGCTAGCAAATAGATAATCAGAAATTCAGACTCCTACATTTCAGAGTGATTTCAGAATGATTTCAAATGCCTGATTTGTATCTTGTCATTTGATAATATATGTATTGATTTGTTTATTCTGATTGTATCTGGCTGCAATTCAAAGTGACTCTTGGCAGCTATCCGAAAAGAGACTTAGAACCATAGTATCATTATATAATAGCTTGTGTTAACTATCAGTAAAATTATATTTTATTTCGGAAGTAGCTTTTGCCTAAAATAGTTTTAAAATTTAGCCATTTCAAATAATGTTTTAGGTAAACTTCCTAAATTACTACCCCATTATCTTTACAGATTTCTAATTGAAAGACAACTCTTACAACTTCGTTTGTTGTTTATTCGTTTAGTCGCTTCCGACTCTTCGTGACTTCATGGACCAGCCCACGCCAGAGCTTCCTGTCAGTCGTCAACACCCCCAGCTCCCCCAGGGACGAGTCCGTCACCTCTAGAATATCATACATCCACCTTGCCCTTGGTCGGCCCCTCTTCCTTTTGCCTTCCACTCTCCCTAGCATCATCATCTTCTCCAGGGTGTCCTGTCTTCTCATTATGTGGCCAAAGTATTTCAGTTTTGCCTTTAATACCATTCCCTCAAGTGAGCAGTCTGGCTTTATTTCCTGGAGGATGGACTGGTTTGATCTTCTTGCAGTCCAAGGCACTCTCAGAATTTTCCTCCAACACCACAGTTCAAAAGCATCAATCTTCCTTCTCTCAGCCTTCCTTATGGTCCAGCTCTTGCAGCCATATGTTACTACGGGGAACACCATTGCTTTAACTATGCGGACCTTTGTTGTCAGTGTGATGTCTCTGCTCTTAACTATTTTATCGAGATTTGTCATTGCTCTTCTCCCAAGGATTAAGCGTCTTCTGATTTCCTGACTGCAGTCAGCATCTGCAGTAATCTTCGCACCTAGAAATACAAAGTCTTTCACTGCTTCTACATTTTCTCCTTCTATTTGCCAGTTATCAATCAAGCTGGTTGCCATGATCTTGGTTTTTTTGAGGTTTAGCTGCAAGCCAGCTTTTGCACTTTCTTCCTTCACCTTCATCATAAGGCTCCTCAGTTCCTCTTCGCTTTCAGCCATCAAAGTGGTATCATCTGCATATCTGAGATTGTTAATGTTTCTTCCAGCGATTTTAATTCCAGCCTTGGATTCCTCAAGCCCAGCATGTCGCATGATGTGTTCTGCGTTGAATAGGTAGGGTGAGAGTATACAGCCCTGCCGTACTCCTTTCCCAATCTTAAACCAGTCCGTTGTTCTGTGGTCTGTTCTTACTGTTGCTACTTGGTCGTTTTACAGATTCTTCAGGAGGCAGACAAGATGACTTGGTATCCCCATACCACTAAGAACTTGCCACAATTTGTTATGGTCCACACAGTCAAAGGCTTTAGAATAGTCAATAAAACAGAAATAGATGTTTTTCTGAAACTCCCTGGCTTTTTCCATTATCCAGCGGATATTGGCAATTTGGTCTCTAGTTCCTCTGCCTTTTCTAAACCCAGCTTGTACATCTGGCAATTCTCGCTCCATGAACTGCTGAAGTCTACCTTGCAGGATCTTGAGCATTACCTTACTGGCATGTGAAATGAGTGCCACTGTTCGATAGTTTGAACATTCTTTAGTGTTTCCCTTTTTTGGTATGGGGATATAAGTTGATTTTTTCCAGTCTGATGGCCATTCTTGTGTTTTCCAAATTTGTTGGCATATAGCATGCATTACCTTGACAGCATCATCTTGCAAGATTTTGAACAGTTCAGCTGGGATGCCGTCATCTCCTACTGCCTTGTTATTAGCAATGCTTCTTAAGGCCCATTCAACCTCACTCTTCAGGATGTCTGGCTCTAGCTCACTGACCACACCGTCAAAGCTATCCCCGATATTGTTATCCTTCCTATACAGGTCTTCCCTATATTCTTGCCACCTTTTCTTGATCTCTTCTTCTTCTGTTAGGTCCTTGCCATCTTTGTTTTTGATCATACCCATTTTTGCCTGGAATTTACCTCCGATGTTTCTAATTTTCTGGAAGAGGTCTCTTGTCCTTCCTATTCTATTGTCTTCTTCCACTTCCATGCATTGCTTGTTTAAAAATAATTCCTTATCTCTTCTGGCTAACCTCTGGAATTTTGCATTTAATTGGGCATATCTCCCCCTATCACTGTTGCCTTTTGCTTTCCTTCTTTCTTGGGCTACTTCCAGTGTCTCAGCAGACAGCCATTTTGCCTTCTTGGTTTTCTCTTTCTTTGGGATGTATTTTGTTGCCGCCTCTTGAACAATGTTGCGGACTTCTGTCCATACTTCTTCTGGGACCCTATCTACTAAGTCCAGTCCCTTAAATCGATTCTTCACCTCCACTGCATATTCCTTAGGAATATTAGTGAGCTCATATCTAGCTGATCTGTGGGTCTTCCCTAATCTCTTTAGTCTGATCCTAAATTGTGCAAGGAGAAGTTCGTGATCTGAACTACAGTCAGCTCCAGGTCTTGTTTTTACTGACTGTATAGATGTCCGCCACCTTTGGCTGCAAAGGATGTAGTCAATCTGATTTCGGTGTTGTCCATCTGGGGAAGTCCACGTATAAAGCTGTCTCTTAGGTTGCTGGAAGAGAGTGTTTGTTATGCACATTGAGTTGTCTTCGCAAAATTCTATCAGCCTATGTCCTGCTTCGTTTTGTTCACCCAGGCCATGCTTACCTGTAATTCCATGTGTCATTTGACTGCCCACCTTAGCATTCCAGTCTCCCATGATGAAAATAACATCTCTTTTAGGCGTGTTGTCCAGTAGGTGCTGCAGATCCTCATAGAACTGCTCTACTTCAGCTTCTTCAGCATCTGTGGTTGGGGTGTATATTTGGATCACTGTGATGTTAGATGGCTTGCCCTGAATTCGAATTGAGATCATTCTATCATTTTTTGGATTGTATCCGAGCACTGCTTTAGTCACTTTACTATTAATTATGAAGGCTACTCCATTTCTTCTTTGGTCCTCTTGTCCACAGTAGTAGATTTGGTGGTCATTTGATGTGAAGTGGCCCATTCCAGTCCATTTCAGTTCACTGATGCCCAGAATGTCTATCTTTAATCTTGACATCTCACCAATAACCACATCCAATTTGCCCTGGCTCATAGATCTTACATTCCAGGTTCCAATGGTGTGTTGATCCTTAGAACATCGGATTCACCGTTCACCACCAGCACCGTCGGCTGCTAGCCGTCCTTTCGGCTTTGAGCTAGCTGCGTCATCACGTCTGGGGCTAGTTGAATTCATCCTCTGTTCCTCCCCAGTAGCATTTTGACCAACTTCCGACCTGGGGGTCTCATCTTCCGATGGTATACTGACATATCTCTGGTTGTACTGATCCATTTAGTTTTCACGGCAAGAATACTGGGGTGGTTGCCATTACCTTCCCCAGGGATCGCATTTAGTCTGACCTCTCTGTCATGACCTTCCCGTCTTGGGTGGCCCTTCATGGTTTAGCTCATGGCATCATTGAGGTGCTCAAGCTCCAGCACCACGACAAGGTATACACAAATGTGTATTTCCATGATCAAAAAGAAATATTGAACCTGGTAAATCATTGAAGTTTAGATGGCATCAACAGTGGTTGATTGCCAGCTGTTGCTTAAAGCTAAGCCCAATAGGTTAGAATAGCAACACTGACCAAAAAAAAGGGGTGTGTGTGCAAAATTTATTTATTTATTTATTCAAATTATATGGTTGCCCACCTCAAACATATGACTCTGGGTGAGTAACAGAGAATAAAAAACAGACGAAACATAATAAATAACAATAAAAAATATAGGAGATGAGATAAAAACCAACCATCATCATCAACATAACCAAGATATGGTCTTAACCACACAACCTGAGCCCCAGGTTCAGGAACAAAGCCAGGTTTTGAAGACCTTATGAAAAGCCAGTAGAGTTGGGGCAGCTCTGATCTCCAGGGGAATGATGTTTCAGAGGGCAGGTGACACAACAGAAAAGGGTCAGAAACAGGACCTGGAGCATGCCTTTCTTGCTGGTTCTTACAGGATGGGTAGGTACAACTGGGGATGACTTCTTACTAGCTTCATATATATACTTGATTGTAAATTGTTGCAGCTGATCAGCTCTTTTTTTCTGACCTTGATACCTCACTCACTGATTACTGTAACCCAAGTGTTAAATGTATTTTAAACTTAATATATGAAATATAACCGTTTAACCTTCTGCAGGAGTTAATAAGGCAATTAGCTCACTGAGGACTTTTTTCTTCCTTACTAAGGCTGGTTCTCACAAATATTTTGCATTATATTTTCATTCACATAAAATGAAGTTAGATTATCAGTGTATAATTAAATTTTTAGCAGAAATTTACTACATTTATTTATTTAAATTTTGAATTTTGTCACCACCCATCTCACTCAAAGAGCGACTCTGGGCAGTTTACAATAAAACTAAAATAAATACAGGTTAAAATACAATAAAAACAATATTCTTAAATAACAATATAAATATAAAATCCAAGATGGGAATGTTAAAAAGTTCTTAAGTAAATTCATGTAATTCGTGGGGGCCTCTTCAAGGTGCTAACCAGCCCCAGGATTGCTTACCCCTCCTCCCATCCCAAGCGAGATGGCAGAGCCAGGTCTTCACCCTTGTCTGGAAGGCTGAGAGAGTGGGGGCCTGCCTCACCTCTGGGGAAGAGTGTTCTACAGGGCAGGGTATGGCAGAGAAGGCTCTCTTCTTGGGCCCTGCCAATCGACAGACTCTTATGGACAGGGTCCATAACATGCCCTCTCTGCCTGACCGGGTGGGATATGTCGATGTAATGAGGATGAAACGGTCCCTCAGGTAACCTGGACCCATGCCATGTAGGGCTTTAAAGGGGATAACCAACACCTTGAATTGGACCCAGAAGCAAACTGGCACCCAATGCAGCTCCTGCAGCAAAGGTGTTACATGTGCCATCCTTATCATGTGCAATCATAGATATTTACTCCAAAGGAGTATCATTGGACTCCATTTAAGGATGTATGTATGTATGTATGTATGTATGTATCAATATATATATATATATATATTGATTTGTATAAATCATGATGAATATTTCTTCAGACCTCAGATAACTTCCTTCCATATGATGCCCACACATCATTCAGTGAAAAATCATAGGAATTTTTCTACAGTTGCTGAAAGCTCACTTTGCAGCAATTAGAGAGGGAAATTTCTCCATCTGGAGAAGCACTTCCTCCTAGAGAGGTGGACCATTTTGTTGGCTTTTGAAAAAGTCTGAAAAATTCATCTTCTTGAACAGTCCCTTAATTGTTGAATATTTTAATTTATGTTTTTTATGGTTTTAACTTGGTTTCATGAATTTCTGCTTTTATTGTAAACTGCCAACAAACTTCTGTATAAAATCTGATAAATAAAATTGGTAGGAGAAGACAGATTTTTAAAAATTGTCTGCTTCTAAAGGTGCACTATAGAATGTAGATAATTATGAATTAAGGCTGTGCATATTATTCAAATGAAGGTCTGTGCAGTGCACATGAAGACAGCCAGAGACAGCTTTTGAAACAACTGGAGAAAAATGCATTTGCTTTAACAATTCTACTATTGGCTCATTAATTTTTTGTAAATATCAGAATATTTGGAGGGTTTGCCCAGCTAGGGATATGATCGGGGATCCTTGTTTTAAAGGCATGGCATCACAAGCTTGGCTAAATTAAGATGCTCGTAGTTAGGATCCTTGGTTAACATGAAGCACTTTTATTCATTCAAAGGACTGTGAACAGTCAGCATTATTTCTGACTGAATTGATAATTTTCATTCATCTAGTAGGTCCTAGCAGCAGCATCCATGAGGAAGATCGAAAAAGTCAAGGTAGCAGTAATGGCAATGTGATCAAAACCCCATCCCTTTATACGTATGGTGAAATCAAGACATGTGCAAAAGGTCTGGGTTTTGTTGGCACTGCTGCAGCTGCTTTTGATTTTTTTGATTCCCTACCACCACTATGGAGGCCACTGGATCCTACATAGGTACCAGAGATAATTCTTCCAAATCTCTTGAGTTATTGTGCCTAATAATATGGATTGCTTTCTTAGTGTCTTCACACAAATGCTAAACAGTAGATGAAATAGGATGAACTCCATGGTATCTCACATCTCTTAGACATTGAATTAAACCCAGTGTCTAAGAAATAATCAACAACATGAGCCTCTGTGACTACCATTGGGAAGGAATGAAAGCAATATAAATCTGAGCTGCTTACATTGTCTCAATTGGATATAATGGTAAATTACAATATAACGTTGTAAGACACAACAAGTATTATGAAAATGAAACTTGGAATCAGGCTGCTCTTCTCTTTGTGGCACAACCACAGTGTTTTGCTTCTCTTTAATAACAGCTGGTCACAAATGGTGGCTCAACTTCCTGATGATGTTTAAATACAACAACATTAAAAGTTTATTTATTAAATTGTCTTGTTTCTACTAACTCTAATTAGTAATTTTCAGATCTAGACAACATTCTAAACTTGATGTGGTCTTGCACCTTGTTTTAATTTTAAATCTTGATTTAATGTTACATCATAACAACTCCACATATTAATTATTGTGGTAACAATCTTGTGCAATGTACACAAACACAGTTCAATGCTAATGTGAAAAATAATGTTCGCTCTTTGCCAGCAGTAGATTCTATATCGGTAGAATATATCCATATGTCACAGTGACTTCAAGTATGGAAATTAGGTTCTGCCAAGTGTACAGGCAGTGATTGGGTACTCAGACAATTGGTTCTTTTAGATCCAGAGACAACGAGCACACCAGTGAGTAAAAGATTTTAAGCTTTGTTATTAATTTAAGCAAACAGATTTAAACAGAAACACAGTTTAGGCAGATTAAACAGAAGCATAAAAAGCATAACATAAAGAAAAATCATAACATACCAATCAATATGATTTACAGTCTCCCATAGGCTGTCAAGAGCCCTTTAATAACGACAGTGGAGATACCCCAGGGCAGCTCAATGTCCACAGGACCCAGCACTCAGGTCTGTGCAGAAGCTTCCAACTCAAGAGGCAATCCTAAGGTTTTTATCAAAGTCTGGCCCTAAAATCTCATGACGCTGTTTCTATGGTCCTGAGGATCTGACCTTGACTGGAGTTCCCAGGGTCTGAGGCACCTGTTTTTGACATGATCCGAAAGCTATACAGATAAACTTGTGCTACCATAAACAATCTTGGGGCTTTCTCTTTGTCCCCCTTTTCAAACAAGAGTGAAAAGCAAGCAGGTTAAACATTGCTCAGAATGAACTCTAAACTTCTATAGTTTTCTTAATATGAAGGAGAAATCAAAATATGTCACTTAAACTCCTCGAAATACAATGGTCTTCCACATTGCCACTGCAAGTTTCCAGTATAAACTACTTGCAGTTTGCTTTTTCTATGCCATATTATGAGATAACTTATTAACCCAAACTAAGACATTAAAAGTTTATGCTATTTCTTGTCCTTACCCCCAACAGTCACTGGGATACAAGTAAAATTAGCACCTTATTTGTTTTTTTTTGTTTACTTTCTACTGTGAAATAATCTCCTTGAAACAGAATTCGAAACTGTTGCCCATTAACAAGTGCATAGATTACCTAGGGTGCTAGACAGTATGCATATTTGAACATGCTGCTCTTAGTACATAAAACGAAATGTTCTTCCTTACTTATTATGCGTGGTAATGCTTTCTTTCCACTGTGGTGCAGTTTCGACAGTGCAGCTGTTTGAAGCACCCCCACATGGAAAACAATGAAAGACGTAATTACAGGCATCGTGGCAGATAGCTGTTATATGCTTCAGAGTAACAAATGATAAACTTCTCCTGAAACTTTTCTTTTGTGTTTCAGACAGCAGCAATGCAATGGATGTATGAAATTAATGGCCTACTCCCAAAGACTATCCCACCCACTTCTTCAGCAAAGGTAATTTGCAGGAATGCATACGTGAGATCAGCAACAGTGCAACAGCGCAACTTTGTACGGGAAAATATGAAGCTCTTATCCACCAGTGTGTCCTCCCCAGTTAAAGGAGCACCTCTCATTTTAAGAACAAAATAAATTTTTTACAAAATAAATATTTTATGCAAAAAAAATGTAGACAGATGTACAATTATGTTAATCAACAATTAATGGAGAGTTTTGTTTCATTTACTTGGAAAAATGTGTAAATCGGTTGGGTTTTCTATGTCCTTGGGATCTGGTGGCAGTGGTGAAGAAGAAAGAGAGTCTTGCAACTTTCACAGTGCCTAGCCTTGGAGTTATACAGTACTTCATCTGTTTTTAGGGTAGAAACAAAAATTCAGTAAGTTGGCTAAGTGTAAGATGTTATTACAAAGCACTGTTGGGGCTGCTCAGGATAAACCAGGCACACAGACAGGAGCATCAAAGTTATTGTGGTGTCCTTTATTAAGAAGTACTATAATTATGTTCTAATACCAGTGCAATACTGTTGATTGCTAAACTACTGTTTTGTGCTGATTTCTGTTTGATATCCTTTGATTTTTTTCCCATATCCATAAGAATTACAAATTATAAAAAGTTGCAAGTACCTAGAATGCTTAGCAGTGCGTTTCAGAAGAAGTATTTATAATATTGATGATATGGAACTGGCAGAATCTCTGATTTACTGTAGCTGCTGCATCAGCTTCATTGGCAGGAGCAGAATGAAATGTTATCACTAGCCCAAAAACTGGGATTCTGGCTGAGTTCTGCTTGGCAGAGCAAAGGAGAAAGATGCTCTAAGACACATTTAAACTTATTCAGTCATGAAGGTAGTTAGGATCTTAGTCACTTGCTAACATATATTGGAACACTGAATAAATGGCATGTATAATAAGATGTGCAAGCACTATTGGAATGAATATAGACTTCACTGTGCAGAGCTGCATGGATTATGCCCCAGTGTTGCAATTACCAAGGCTGTGAGTGATTGGATAGCTTATATAGTGGTCATGAGCATTAAAATATCCATAGACAGTCCTTTGGCACCGGGATTTCTGTCCCACCTAATTTTATTTTGCTGTATTTTGGTAGATGCTAATAACAACAACAATGGAAAACTGACATACTACAAAACAAAGGACCAAACCACAGAATTATATTCATTTTTTAAAAAATGCTTCTAAGATACATAGTCTTTCTTAGAAAATCCAAATGAAACTGTAACAGTTTGTCTAGGGGTGGTAAAAAAAAAAATAAAGTAAGGGAGTGTAGGGAATATTCTGGAATGCTAGAGGAGATGTGGGGAATAATCTAATCAGTTTACCTTCTGATAAATGATTTATGACTGGCAGTGCCTATTGTGGGGGCCAGTTTGTGGCTAGCCCAGTCCCCTCTGGCAGCCACTTTGTGAGAGCATCCTCAGTTCATATATTTGACGTACTCTCACTGGTGTAGTAAGATTGTATACTCCTGAATTAGGATTTACTGACACTGATATTTGGCCTTAAGCAAAGATGGGCAGACCACGTGTTTTAGGTGGAGAGAGAGATGTACATACTGTACACAGCCACACAAACATATTGCTGGTCCCTGACACCACCGCTTTCTCCTCCATTCATCCCTCTTCCTTGCAGTTGCACTAGAGAATGCATTGGTATTTCAGTCTTGAATCTCAGTCTGCATCCTGCCATAGTTAATAATGGGCAATGCACATTATCGGACATTTGCCTGCCCCTCAGGTGTTACTTTAAGAGAAGGAATATTCAGTTTAGCTAGAGAGGAAAGTGCTGTGCTAGAATAAAACTGAAAATAAATCTACCTTAATTCTGCAGTTTAAATAGAAAATTGTTGCAAATTAAGAAATGATTAAAATGATTAAAATACTTTCTTGTTGGAAGTGAGAATAAATAAATAACCAAATATTTCAAAAGAAGTGTAAGTCTAAATAAATCTAATACTGGGAGTGAAAAAAACACCTTGGCTGTTCCTTGATATTTATCCATCCATTGGATATTTAATAATTGCATTTATTCCTGTGGTGATTTCTTGTTCCAAAATAAATTACTGAACAGTGTCTTACTGCTGACACAGATCACAGTTTATTGCTGATGGAATGTTAACTGCCTTTTAAATAACTCTGAATAAGTCTGCTGATCCATAAAAAGATTCATCTGAAAGGAACTTCATCCCGTGGCTTGGTTGTTTTGCCCAACATAGTTTACTTCATTCCAGTCATCTTAATGCAAATGGCATCCAGCTTGTAATGGCAACCTAAATGGTGGGAGGGGAGAGAGAACGGGAATGTAGGACATGAACAGCATTATGCAAAGGGTAGATGATGCCTTCAAGAAAGTGAAAAAAATTTCCCACACACTATCTTGTCTGCAAAATGGGCAGATTTGCACAATCTTTTCTAAGCATGAAAGGGATCTAAAAAGAAATAACTCTCTGCAGGAAACATAGTCCCATCAAAGATTTTCATTTTGAAAAATGAAATTAAGGATGAATCACTGTAAGTCCTGCTGGCTGTATTTTGTCATAAATGACGTCACAAATTGTCACACATTAATGGCTTGAGTGCTGTTGGACCCAGATTTCCCTACAATGACTGGAAGAATGGCAGATGTCAGTAGGACTTGCAACCAGGATTTGCAGAATGTGAAGTTACGTCCTCATAAGTATGATTATTCTGAGGAGCAGAGAAACATGGCAGCAATATTTTGAAAACTCCTTGGAACGTTGGGACCTAAAATTACACCTTTTCATATGAAGACAACAGTAATAGTGTAACGTTTATCCAGAATCCATGGAGGGAATCGCATTCTAGCCTGCTGGTCATTCCTCCATTATCGGTTAAGAGAACAGCCTCTTTGCTAGTTCACAGAGAAGTGAGAAAGCCTCTTACGAACCAAGGAAATGAATTCTAAAGGGGTGGGGAGCCAATCCAGAGGCCTAGTTTTTTGTAGCCTATCTTTAAATCTCTACAAACTCTAGAATCTTGCTTTTTGTGGAGGTAGAGTGGCCAAGAATTTAAGATTAAATCTCAGCAATTGGTTCATGTTTGTTACAAATGAACAACTTAGTAACATCAATAGTATTCCAGATTCAGATTCTGCCTTTTCCCCTCTTTCTTTAGATCAGTTTTAACTATTTTAAAGATTTACAGACAATCAGTGGAGGAAAAGTGGCTTGTCCTTGCTGCTTTTCATTAGACATTGTGAAAAACTCTCAAAGATATTCACAAGGCATGGGAGAGAAACACTTTTTTCCTATCCAAATAGCCTTTGATCTCTCTACAATGTCTCAAACAATGTCAGATTTTTTAAAAAAAAATACATGCCTTGTACTCAGAGAAAGATCATGTCTACATGGTGCAAAAATTGGCTTAAATAATTATCAAGGTTTTGAAAAATTAATCAAATGCTGGCAGATACTGAGAACTCTAAGGGCAGACAAACAGCTGCTGGGAGGTCAGATTATGTCTGATAGAAACGGGTAAGGCAGAAATTAGAAATGAAAAGGAAAGGTAGAAATAATTTCCCCTCTATTGATGATCTTATTAAATAGAAAACAATAAAAAACAGATGTTGATGCTGATCTCTAGATGGTAATGCTTACAGAGTAATACTAAGGGATTAACAACAAAAGAAGCTGAACTATAATCCTAAAGAGTGAAATATGCATTGAAGAAACAGAATAAAGTGTAGAAGTACCCTAGTGGAATACTGTAGCTGGAATTAGAATAAGGTCCCTGAAAAAATAAAACGGCGTTAGCTGTAGTCTGCATATGTGCAATGCTTCAAAGTCAATTTCAGAAAAGTTTCAGGGTATCTGGGTTAGTCACACAAACCCAGGTAAAGACACAACCACTTTGAAGAGTTGTAGGCAGATGTGACATTTGTATCCCCATGCATTGCATTCTACAGTTACTTTTCTGAATTATTTCTGAAGCCCTGCACAGGTCTCACTTCAGCTACCAAGGAAAAGAAGAGTTTTTTTTTTAACAAGATGGGACACACACACACACACACACAAAGTTGATGCAAAGGTTAACAATGCTGCAATCCTGGATTTTTCTTTCTTTTAATATTTATACAATGCCCTGTCTGTGGAACATAGGAACCAGACATGCTCTTACTCTATTTTATTTTTATCCCATTCATCTCCAAGGGAATTCAAAGTCAGATACTTCTGTTCCATATTTTACATATTTTTACAAGTAGATTAAGTTACAAAACGGACTGGCTGGGTTTACAAACTGCATTCCACCATAAACTGAACTGTTTTGACAGAGTATGCATGGGTGCCTACTGGGAAGGGTGGTTAGGAGCAAAGGACAACAAGTGTGCCCTGAAGTCACCGTACAAATTATGTGACTTACATACTAGTGTCAGACATGATACATCTATAAGTGTTATTTGTGAGATGACATCATAATGTGAATGTTGTAATTCTGATGTTGTGGCTTATTATGGATGCCTATGTTAGTGTCTTGTGTGAACACAGTTGGCTTGTTCAACAGCTATTACTTAGTAGGATGCCAAATCATTACCTTTCTGATCAGCAATTGAGAGGTTTGGTTATCAAATTTGAATCAAGATGCTTCTAGATGAGGCTGTTATTAAGCAAACACTCTACTTCATGGCTTTGCCTTTCATTTTTCATTTATTTATTTACTATCCCGCTTTTATTATTTTTATAAATAACTCAAGGCGGCAAACATACCTAATACCCCTTCCTCCTCCTATTTTCCCCACAACAGCAACCCTGTGAGGTGAATTGGGCTGAGAGAGAGAGAGAATTGAGCCCAAAGTCACCCAGCTGGCTTTCATGCCTAAGGTGGGACTAGAACTCACAGTCTCCTGGTTTCTACCCTGGAGCCTTAACCACTAGCCTAAACTGGCTCTCATTCATTTGAAGCCCCTTCTCTTCTCTTACCAACATAACTTCAGTCTGTCATCTTATCAGAAAAGATATGAATCAAAGACAGAATAACAGACCAACACCTTTGAACTGATGGTGTTAGGAGCCACACATCTGAAAGCAATACACTTGCCACCATGCCATGATGTCACTTGGCTGAGTGCAATTCAAAACCATTCAGTACTGGACTGGTGATATCACTTCCTATTTTCTAAATTTACCAAAATGCTAGAACCAGCCATTCTTTACATTGTAAAATCTATTTTGCTTTTCAATATATTTTCCAGGCAATATTTGAAGCTAGCAAATAGTATGAACAACAGTATGTTTTTTTTCTGTAGGCTTCTAAAATATTTTAGTACAGCCTGTGAAGGAAAACAAGGAAAACAAATCAAGATCAGGCTGTGTAAGAGAAAATCCCCTTTCCTTTTAAGATATAAAAGAACATGGCAATTTGATAGCTGCAAGCCATAAAAATTCAAAATTACCAATGGAACAAAGCAATATTAATTTGTTCTGTTTTAAAAGGTGGCAGTACATAGACCTGAAGATATGAGCAGGATGTAAATAAGTTTTAATGTGTTTTATTTATTTGGCACATTTGTAATGCTGTCTGACTCCACAGAGATGGCTTGAGTCCAGTCTTCTTATTTCATTTTAAGCTGAGGTTATGACAATGCAGGAACACTGAAAAAGGGTCTTTTTATTTCATAGCAGTATGTTTTTAATATTAGCAAGTCTAAAAGACTATTTTTTAAGGATATCATTTAAAACACTAAGACATTTTAAAAAAAATCTGTAGTTAGAATCTGTACAGTATATATAGTTATATACATGCCAAAAAAAAATCAGAGAAGAAACAATATACAAGTTATATTTGGTGCCCTCTCTGCATTTCAGGAATGTATTTTACATTCAGTGATGCATTTTACTGTCAGTAATGTCAGTAATATATTTTACATTCTTCTATAAAAGGCCCTATATTTTTAAGAACATTTATTGCAGCAACTCTTCAGCTGCATAATAATAATAGCAAAGTTAGCAAGTCAGGTCAAATAGATTGCCCTTTTCTTAAACAAAGAGTTGTGTGTTGAAAGAGTATTAAAACTGCTTTATTTGACCTGGTAGCTTCCAGATGTGCTGAATTAAACTTCTGAGGGTTAAAATACAACTTATCTGGAAAATACAACATTGGAAAGTGGATTCGTAATAGTCATTAGGAATTCATTGGCTGTAATTCACACATTATGCAAAGAGATAGCTTGCTTTAATAATGGGTTTGTGAATTGAATACGATTGAATTGATTAAAAAAAAAGCCAGATCAGTCTGCTTCACACACCACCATGATGGCATTTGTATGACTTTTTGACCTGCCAAAGGTGTCGGCCCTGCCCTCAACTCTCTGGAGTAAAATAGCACAACCAAAATGCTCTGCTTGAAAACACCAGGGAGTAGGCTGACTTTAGAAGCAGCCAAGGGGGAAAAAATTCTTGTTGGGCTTTTTAAAATGGGAATAAGCATCTTTTGTTGTTCTTGTTTATAGTTTGAGTACCTTTTTTGATAACCAAAGCTGGAGTAAGCCCATTATCTCCTTGTTCTTTCCTCCAACTGGGATAAATATATATTTGAAGGGAACAGGGCCTCCCTTGGTTCCTAATTTGCAGGGAAGAGGAAACCAAACTAAGGAATGGATATAAGGCTGCTGAGGGTAAGGATGCCAGGCTTCTGGGTAAAAAGGTACTAGAAACTGCAAGTTCTTTCTTTTCAATCTTCATTAAACAGCAGTTAAGAGCCAAGTAAGTGGAAATGCTGCTGCTGCTCAGCATCCTTGCCATTTTTACAATGACTTGGCGAAAATACCACTGTCAGTATGACTTGGCAATGAGGCGCTTCGCTTTAGCTCCTTAGAGCCATTTATTGTTTGCTTCTTTAGAAATGCACAGGGTCCAGAAAAGAAACATTCTTTTTTTTCTTTTTAACCCACAGCAGTAGATTGACAGTGATGAGCAGAAATTAGGCCCCAGAGGAGTCAATAAGTTGCAGTTATTGGTCATGATGGTTTCCATACTCCTTGAAAAAGAATTAACTTCCTTATGGGCCAAGAAAATGGTCTTTCACTGGAAAGTCAGATCTTAGTTTCATGCAGTGCACTTCCTAAAACTCATTGCTAGATGTCACTGGCTTAAAGACAATCTCCTGCCAGGCTTAAGTGATGAAAATGTGATTGCCTAAATGACCAAATTATGGTAGCTCTAGAGCTGTGAAGCAGCTTACCTTTCACACAATTGTTTTTTAGCCCTTGTTTACCAAGAGTTTCTCAAGCATTCAAGAGGTCTGTGAATAAGTAATTGTGCACACTATTGTGTTGCATACAAACAGCATAACCTGATGCATGTTTAATCAGAAGTTCCACCATAGGGACTGGCAATAGTTTTCTGGTGAGGGCTCACTTCCTTTATGCTGGACCGTGTGCCAGTCATGGGAAACAAAGACAAAAGGTAGGGAGAGCCAGCTGACCACTGTTGGAAGAAATTAAGATTTCTCCCTGCCCTCCATGTTGTCTCCCCCCAGAACACTGTCTCCCTGCAATATTGCCTTTCCCCTGAGCAAGGTAAGGTAAAAGCTTAAAAGTTACAAAATAGAATGGGTTCGATGCAAAAGGGGATGCCAGAGATTAAAATGTAAAAGGAAGCCCAACTGTTCAGACAAGGATTCCCTTTTGATTTAATCGGAACCTTGGAAAATAAAAGGTTGCTCATTCACAGAATTTAGCAGAGCCCATTCAGGTGAACAGCCAAACAGATCTCTATAATCATAACAAAAGATTCCTTCCAAGGTGGACAGTCCAGGCTAGTAGACAAAGCCACAGCCCTGCAGGGAACCCAGACCATCAGAACAGGAAACCCAAACAGCAGGGGGCCTGACCACAGAGCGCCTCCTCTCTGAAATCCGGTAAAGTGCACTTTTCTCCAGTTCCTAGAGGGCGGGCACCTTTGCATAACAACAGCCAAGCTCTCCTATATAAAGAGCTTGTGGGGGAAATACAAGTGTGGCCACCTTCCAACCAGCATACTCTGTACATGCTCTTGGACAATAAAACAATTACCTCTGCTCAAGCGATTGCCTGCATTTCTTCATTCCCGGCTTGGGACGAACCCTTTGTAAGTTTTCCTTACACCACCACCTTTTGTATTATTTTGTATTCTATTTTAAAAGAAAACACACACACACAGTTTTAATGTGCTATATTTCTGACATCCTCTTCTCTCTCTCTCTTTTCCCCCCTGACCTACACAAGTAGGTTTACCAGGACTTTTTGAAATTAGGCCAAGGGCCCACATACTGTACACCTGTTTTGATGGCTGTAAGTGGCTTATCCTTGTATTTTTACATTCCATGCTGTTTAATTCTGGGCAACTTTGTTGAAAGTCTGTCAGTTTAGCTAGTATGATGTCAGCCCTTCAATGTAGTCCAGACAAGAAGCACAAAACATGAGTACTAACACTATGTTTAAGGTAAGGTTATGGTAACAGAATCTTGCAAGTCTGAAAGCCCTTCTCCCCTCCTTTACTTTTACTTTCCGGAAAACTAGGGAGGGTCCCTTCTGAGATGCTTCCCACATCCCCTCTGCTTCTGTGGGCTGAGATACCTTTTACATGACAGCTGTCTAGGCTGTGGCTCTTCCTCCTGTCTCCCAAGGTCATTCCCACATACCATCATGGTACAAGTTCATGCCTGATACTTCTGATTTCTATTTTGGCCTGACTTTGGGATATTTTTAGAATGTTTCCACAATGCAGTTAGTAACTAGTGATTTCTTCATCCCACCAGAAGGCAAATAGATATGAACCCTCTGATTCCTAAGTCATAGTTCTGCATTAGCCAGAAGAAACATTGTGCCAGAATAACCTAAGACAGTTGTACATACCTCTTTCAAAGGTTCAGTAGACAGTATACAATTAAATGGTCTTACAACCCAACCAGTCACTCAATTAACCAACCAACCAACCATCAATCAGTCAGTCAATAAGGACCAACCTCAAACCTAACCTTTATTTCCAAGGATATCTCTGGGCTCCATATAGATCCCAAAGCATTTCAGAAATAAAATGGTTGCTATAGCTCAGTGTTTTGCTTGGAAGTATACTCTCTAGCCAAGAAAGAAAAACAAAAATGAAATAGAACCCACAAAGCTAAACTGAAGTTGTAGAGAATATTGTGGGAGGTCAGAGAAGGATAAACAGCGACCAGACAATTTTGCTTTCTGAGAAATCAGTGTTTTGTGATTAGCCACACAATTGTGAGAGTATCAATAATATGGTCTCAAAATTCTGAGTGTGCCCACTAGCCCCAAAAGTTGAACATTCCAAGCTTTCTATATATAGCATTGTGTCATATATGTGTGGGTGCATATGTGCATCTGAGAATCTAAGCAACCACACAGTATCTTGTTACATGTCATTTCTAAATTAATGTGCTTAAATGCACTGGGCACTTTCATTTGAGCTATGGATTTTGTTCATTTAGAATATTTTTCTATTGTCTTTTGAAAAAAGTTGTAATCAGAAATCAGTCTTCTGTTTCTGAAAATCACGCACTAGTAGCTACTTCAACCAATTGGTATGTTTAAAAATAAAAATAGTAAGAATGCTATACTCAATAAATATCAATAAATGTTATAATTGTAACTACTACCTGTGGGTGGCAACTGTCAAATTGTATTTTAACACAGAAAATCATAAAAACTCATTGCTAGCATCCCCAAGTTGATCTAGGTAGCTTTACTTTTTATGTAAAGTCAATTTTTTAATCCATTTTTAAATCTGGATTACCTCATAGTGACAATTTAGCACAAGAAAAGGAATCGAAGTACATTTTCCCAGAAATAATAGACCTCAGTTTTCAAATTAATATGATAATTATAGGAGGTAAAACAAAAATACTTTTTAAAATATATATTTTAATACTATAATTAAATAGCCTAATTAGCTAAATGTATTGTATACAAGAGAGCCAGTTTGGTGCAGTGGTTAAGGCATCAGGCTAGAAACCAGAGACTGAGAGTTCTAATGTCACCTTAGGCATGAAGACAGCTGGATGACCTTGGGCCAATCACTCTCTCTCAGCCCTAGGAAGGAGGCAGTGGCAAACCACTTCTGAAAAGCCTGCCAAGAAAACTGCAAGGACTTGTCCAGGCAGTTTCTGAGAATTGGACATGATTGAATGGATAAAAAAACATGCCCAAAAGTCCCAGAATAAAAATCTGCACTAGGTGAACAGGTAAACATATCCAACATTTGGTACTAACCAAAAAGTATGCATAGTGTATAATTCAAGGTTCAGAGACCAAAATCCCATTGTCTGACAATAACAGCTTTCTCAAAGATATCTTTGGAACTCAGTAGAAATTTACAAAACTGTTTATTGAGCTTTTGAAAATATTTTCTAGAAATTCCAAGCAAAATATAAAGTATCCTGGAAATTACATTTACTTTAAGAGTGTTAAACTGCAGACTAAGGCTTAATGATCCCCATCTACCAATGTCCAGAAAACTCTTTATATACCTTATTCATATTCAATGTAACTTTGGAGAAATATTGCTTGTAATAAGAATGCCTAAATAACTGACCAATTCTGTCCATATATGAAAATGGCAGTCAATTAAAGCTTGACTAAACAAGCCTTCATGTCTAGGCATCAATTCTAACTTAGACCACTTATCAGACGGTCCCTCAGTTTGAACAAAGGCATTAACCAGATACATCAAAGCAGGAATGGAAATATGAGATTCGAAGATAAACAATGAAATATCATCAGCATCTAATACAAATTTGCATTCTTATAAGTTATGCAAAAATCCATGGATATTATAATCTTGTCTAATAGTACAACCTAAAGATGTATCTAGTCTATTTGTTTGTTTGTTTGTTTATCCAGTTTATAGGTCATCCAACTACAAAAATGACCCTGAGTGACTGCACAAAGTTAAAAAGTACAATCTCGCACATTATCCCCAAACTAAAAGAGTCTACCAAACACCCCAACCCAAAGCCTGAGGAAAGACCCACATTTTTAGAGCTCATTTGAAGGCAAGTAGAATGGGGATGAACAAATCTTAGAGGGGATGCTCTTCCAGAGGACAGGTGCTGCAACAGAGAATGCCAGTTTCCTGGGTCCTGAATTGACAAGCCCTGAAGCAAGCCAAATCTGACTATACAAGGTACATAGATACTGCAGGAGACAGATGGCCCATCAGATAGCTAGGCACTTCGTCATGTAGGGCTTTACAGGAATAAACAGCAGCTTGAATTGCGTCCAGCAAATTATTCATGACTGGTGCAGCTCATGCAGCAGTGGACATAGTGAGGCCGGTCCATCACTACTCATGCTGTTGCATTCTGAACCAACTGTAGCTTCTTAATGATCCTCAAGGGCAGCCCCATGCAGATTGCGTTGCAATAGTGAGGTAACCAAGGCATGAGTGATTGTAATGAGGGCCTCTCAGTCCAGGAATAGGCACAACTGGTGTACAAGTTGGCTTTGTGCAAAGGCCTTCCTGCTGAAACCTGCTTCCTGCTGAAGTCTGCTTAGGCCACTTAACAGAAAGTCCCTCAGTTTGAACAAAGGCATTAATCAGATACATCAAAGCAGGAACTGAAGTATGAGGTTCAGAGATAAACAATAAAATATCACCAGCATCTAATACAAATTTGCATTCTAATAAGTTAGTGGGGGTTGCTTTTTAATAGACTTGAGTTCCTAATTTGCCATCATTTCCTCTGCTGATGAGGATGTCCAGGAAGGGTAGTGTGTTGTTGTTTTCCTCTTCCCTTGTGAATTTTATTTTTTAAAAGATGTTGTTGATTGTTTCAGGTGTCTTCTCTAGTTGTTCCTTTTTTATTATGAAGAAGGTGTCATCTACATACCGGATCCACACTTTGGGTTGTATACGTGGGAGCGCTATCCTTTCTAGGCTCTGCATTGCAATCTCTTCTATGAGTCCTGAGAATGGTGATCCCATGGGTGTTCCTCTGATTTGTTGGTATATTTGTCCATCAAACTGAAAGTAGGTGGTGAGGCAGAGGCTGATGAGGTCCATGATTCTGGGTATTTCAATCTTAGTGTATTTGGCTGGGTCGGGTGTGTTGCGTAGTACTGCTTCCGTGGGTTCTTTCGCTAGTTCTGGATCTGTGGACGGAAAGAGTGCTGTGACACTGAATGAAACTGTAATTTCAACTTCCTCCAATTTTAGGTCTTTGATTTACTAAATTGTTGTAGATGTAAATTTAAGCCAATTGGGCTATGATCTTATATAAGAGATATCAATGTACTCATTTGAATTTGTTGAAATGATGTTGAAGAAACTAAAAAATAATAAAGTTTAAAAAACATTTTGATGTACCTCTAAATAAAAAGTATATTTCTGTTGTTTGGGTTGTAACAAATGCCAGGGATGAATCAGATTTCATTCACCCATGTGTGATATAGCTGTAATACTTACTGATGATGGTCTTTTATGATTGGATGTATTCTTATCTAATTCAGGATTTGATAACTTGTTAAAATCTCCCACTACAATAATATGGAGATAACACACATCATTTAAATGATGAAAGCACCATAGAAGATTCTGGGAGTTGAAGTCCACACGTCTTAAAGTTGCCAAGGTTGAAAAACACTGCATTAGTCAAATATACTTGTCCAACCCAGTCTCTAAACAAAGAATTTTTACTTTCTTCTATTAGATATGTCTTCTCTTAAACCAAAAACACCTCCCCAAAATCAGCATTTGAAGATCTGAAACTAAACTTTGAAGATCTTGAAACTATACATTTCTTAGGTTCTCTCAACCCCTTTCATGCTAAGGTTAATTACATTCAGTTAAATGTATTTTACTGGTCCAGAAATATTTATCACTCAAGTACCACTCTTTTACAAGACCTAGAATGTATCTTTGTATGTATATAGCATAAAACATTCTTGTAATAAAAGGTTAATCTTGCCTCCAGAGCTGCATATTTATGGCTGATAACTGTATATTGAATACAGATTAGATGGAGAATCTAAGCCCATAATAGATTAGGAAAGAAAAACAGTACAAGAGAAAATAAAAATTATACATGATGAAACAGAAAATAGAAAAACAAAAAGAGAAGCCATAAGAGAGAGGAAAAAAGGACCATTTGGCTTACAGTTGACATGGCTGTGTGCCTTCTTCCTCTTGGCTAAAACAGGTTCATATCATCCTTAAACAAGAGGAAATAAAAAATAAACACAACAAAACAAGCTGTAAGGTAGGAGAAAAGAGTAGGATGGAGAAAAAAAAGACAAGAAGAAAAAAAATCAGACAAAACATAACTTGGCAATATGCCCAGACACCAGTTAAAGTAAGGGAATAAACCAAAAGTTACTACATAGTGACCTCAGGAGTCGGGGAGGGGGGTGGGATCTGAAAGTATCAGCTTTAAATCCCATTAGAAAGTCCTCTATTGAAGAAGCAACTCATGAAGGGGATTTTAGGTTGATAGTGATACTGATAACAGTAAAGGCAGTATTGATCTTCATTGCTTCAATAGCTGAGGATAGAATTAAGTAACTGAAAGAGCAGTGTTAGCTTTAACTTTCATTAAAAAAAGTTTCAGCCACTGCTGGTATTTGAAATGTTTTTATTTCTCCCTGATAATTGGCCCAAAATATAACCTAAGATACCACAGCTGCAGAGATTTAGCAAGATTCCTTGCCTTGTAAACATTTCTTCTCTTGTTTGCAACTTCCTAGTAAAATTTGGATATATATATTATTCTTTTTAGGCCCCAACTCCAAGTGATATTCACTACCCAAAACCTCATCTCTTGTGGTACCACTCATAAATGGAATAATAATAATAATAACTGAGCTAGTCCCAGCCCCCAATCTTCACATAATGGGTTTTTTGTTCACATGTTCAATTTCAATTAAGAAATCAGCAGGCAGATAAAGAAGATAGATAGAAAAAGAATTCCCCATAAATTTTGTCAAGTAAATTTGATTGGGAATACTCTCCATGCCAATCACAGGCAAGTTTTTTTTTCCTGGGTAACTGAGATTCCAGGAAACTAAAGTGATTATTCAAAACACTGTAACTAGCTTGCAACATTGTCTCCTGGATTTTCCTTTGATCCTCTAGGTTACCGACTCTCTCTTGGATCTGTTTAAGAGTGTTAGTCTCTGTAGTTACTGTGTGAAGAAAAGAGATGCAATCTTGGATTGGCTTCAGAACCTTTCATTGACAAAGCTCTGCTTTTAATAAAGCGGCCAGATAGTCTTCTCCCATTTTTGAAAGCACAGATGGATCCAACTGGAGCTGCAATAGTTTCTTGGCACTAGTTCACATATTTAGAGAAAAATAATCAGATATTACAATGCAAATATCCTTAATGTACTGGTTTGATGAAATATTGTCCACACAATGCAGGATTTCATGGGGTTTAAGGAGAAAAGAATCAGGACAGAAGAGAGAGACCTCAGATCACATTGCCATCTCCAATCAGAATTACTTGATTTCATAAGTAATCCTGTAGTGGTAGCTGCCAAGTTGACTTTTTTTGACCCTGACTCCCATGGATGCCCCTGCATGAGCTGTTCCACAATTGCTCACATACCATTAGGCTAGGTACTACTGCACTGGTAATGCAGCTTGCTCCACTAAGAATGAAGCTGCCTGCTGGTGTGTGTGTGTGTGTGTGTGTTTTGTTTTTACTGGGCACAAGATTTCCCAGGTCAAAACAGCTTTTTTTTTTTTGCTTTTTTTGAATATTTCCTCACTCCTTGGTAATGCATAAAGCCTTCCCAACTCACCTTTCAAATTTCAGCAGCAAGACACTTCCCACCTTTTGATGCACAATCTAAAAGTGATTGGGTGAAAAAGAGAGAAAGACATGGGAGGAGGACAATGCAACTGGGGTGAAAACAGCTTTTGGACAATGTCATTAGGTGGCTACTGAAGAAGAATCAGCAGCAGCCAGTGACTCAGCAGAGGTGATACAATAGCTCTGTGTGTGTGTGTCTCTCTCCCTTTCCATTCCCTTCCCTCTGCAAGCCACTAACTGATCTAGACAAGGAGGGACACTTAAAAGAGACACAAAGGCGAAATTGAAGATAGAATCACTATTGATTTTCAACTCTTCAATAATTTTTGTCAATTTTTGTCCTTGGAGGAGGAGATCTTATACATACATACCCATCTCCATTTTTTAAAAAAATCATGCAGCAGTTTGAGAAAACAAATTCCTTTTTTAAATCTTGGAAGTTCTAGATTTAAGTAGCTGTCATTTCAAAAATCAATTTTAGATACAAATAATTTAAATTAGCCCCCTCCCACATGATAACATGAAAAGCTATTAGATTACTATCACGTAGACTACATAGCCACTCATCAGAATTTGCAGGCTAAACCATGAGAAGACCACCAATTTGAGGACACTGTGTTGAATCCATCCATACCTTGTTTTCATGAAAACCAGAACAAGTGTGAGCTGGTATTTTGTCTCTCAAATACATGCATTTTAATTCTAAGATAGGAAGTAGCTGGCAACATAATGAGAAAAGAAGGTCTGTAATCACATATTTCCCCAAAGATCAAGCTTCTCCCATCATATATTTGTGCTATTTGTATTATCTCTCAAGAGATTTTTTATGGGCTTCCTTTCAGAGGAGTCTGCAGAATCTATTTCAAAATGAACATCATAACATTGCAATTTGAGCTCCACATACGTGCAATGCCACCAACCGTGTACAAAACAGGCAATGCTTACATGATGTTCCTTTTGTCATCTGCCTCCTCCTGGTTCCCCTTTCAGATGCCCATGCCTACTTTGCTATTTTGCACAATAATTCCTACGCTCACTATCATATTCAGTTTTATTCAGGTAATATGCTTTTTATTTCTTTTGTTGTTGTTTATTTGTTTAGTCGCTTCTGGTCATGGACCAGCCCACGCCAGAGCTTCCTGTCGGTCATCAACACCCCCAGCTCCCCCAGGGACGAGTCCGTCACCTCTAGAATATCATCCATCCATCTTGCCCTTGGTCGGCCCCTCTTCCTTTTGCCTTCCACTCTCCCTAGCATCAGCACCTTCTCCAGGGTGTCCTGTCTTCTCATTATGTGGCCAAAGTATTTCAGTTTTGCCTTTAATATAGTTCCCTCAAGTGAGCAGTCTGGCTTTATTACCTGGAGGATGGACTGGTTTGATCTTCTTGCAGTCCAAGGCACTCTCAGAATTTTCCTCCAACACCACAGTTCAAAAGCATTGATCTTCCTTCTCTCAGCCTTCCTTATGGTCCAGCTCTCGTAGCCATATGTTACTACAGGGAACACCATTGCTTTAACTATGAGGACCATTGTTGTCAGTGTGATGTCTCTGCTCTTAACTATTTTATTGAGATTTGTCATTGCTCTTCTCCCAAGGATTAAGCGTCTTCTGATTTCCTGACTGCAGTCAGCATCTGCAGTAATCTTCGCACCTAGAAATATGAAGTCTTTCACTGCTTCTACATTTTCTCCCTCTATTTGCCAGTTATCAGTCAAGCTGGTTGCCATAATCTTGGTTTTTTTGAGGTTTAGCTGCAAGCCAGCTTTTGCACTTTCTTCTTTCACCTTCATCATAAGGCTCCTCAGTTCCTCTTCGCTTTCAGCCATCAAAGGGTATCATCTGCATATCTGAGATTGTTAATGTTTCTTCCAGCGATTTTAACCCCAGCCTTGGATTCTTCAAGCCCAGCTTGTCGCATGATGTGTTCTGCGTACAAGTTGAATAGGTAGGGTGAGAGTATACAGCCCTGCTGTACTCCTTTCCCAATCTTAAACCAGTCCGTTGTTCCGTGGTAGGTTCTTACTGTTGCTACTTGGTCGTTATACAGATTCTTCAAGAGGCAGACAAGATGACTTGGTATCCCCATACCACAAAGAACTTGCCACAATTTATTATGGTCCACACAGGTAATATGTTGTTTTATTTCTTTTACTGCCTCTTAATGCAGGTTGCGCCCTGCCTTCAATATACTCCTTCTTTTGTAACCTAGGCCTTCTATGACTTTTCTCTCCTCCCCACCTGACTTTACACATTACAGTAAATATGCCCCTTAGAGCAAAGATAGAAAAGGCAAAAAGAGTTTTCTGGAATGCTAACTAAGGAACTCAAACAGGTTGAAGAGGTTAAAAAAATGTCACTCATGAGTGGCAGGAGATGGGAGAGAAGACAGCTTCAAATAATAAGGGCTTTATGTGATCATCTTCAAGGGAATTTATTTCACATATGTAGTAATTTTCCTGTGTGGTAGTTGAGTGCAAATGACAGAGCAGTCCTTTGTGCACAGCAATTCTCAAGGAGCCCCATCACTCTTCTCAAAGCTTTAACTCTGGTTGCATGCTCGTTTCTTCCACCTAAGCCTGTTGCTGAAGTCCTCTTGGGCCAAGAAAAATCAGTGGTGCTTGTTTTCCCCAGATGTCCTCTGTGGGATCTGGTTCCTGAAATATTGTTTCCAAGAGCTTGTGAAAAAGAGATATGAGTTTTCTCTCAAAGCACAATGTTTCTATGCAGATATGAAGCTAATATTTGCACTCTGTCAAGCAAGTTTTCATAATAGGATTTAAAGCCTCTAGCTGGGAGCAAAACTTCCATTATTACAAATAATTTACACATACCACTGGCAAATGTTAATGTTGAAACAATAAAAAAGAACATAACTTCTATTGTCTAAAAGACAGAATGCAGAATTACAGTAATCGTATTTCTAGTTCTCCTTACCATCCCTTCTTAACACTATATAATCTGGGTTCAGAATCAGTCAGACATGAATTTAGGTGCTCCATGGCACATTTAATATCTGCTAACCCATTTATCTGAAGGCTATTTTTGTTGGTAAAGTTCTCACAACATGGTTTCATCTGCTTATTTTCACACAGGAAACCTTTTTATGAAATAGCTTATCTGTTTTTTTGGAGGAGTATCCTGCCAGAGAGATTGCTAGTCATGCACCATGTGAATTCAGCCAGCTCAGAACTCAGTGGGGAAAGAACCTTCACCATTTGACTTTCAACATGTAGAGGTAACATGGTGCACTTTGGAGGACACCACAGAACCGGCTGAAAACGCATGTATGCAATCATATCAGTTTACATGATCTTTAATTATATTTACTCAAATTTACTTGGGGGCTATTTTTACAAGGCAACTAGGAACTTTGGAAATATTTTTTTTTGTGCTATATACCCATACTATAAACTATCTTTGTATGTATCCAGAGACTATGTTTATTGTGCAATTTCTCTGCTTGTCACTGGAATCTTCTGTTATCTAGACATTATTATTTTTATTTGTAAGTTCCCATGATTTCCCACTCCCCTCCACCCCTGAAAATCTATTAAAGAGGGAAATACCTATTAGTTGTATAATATTTTAGTGGCCAGGGCTATGAAGGACTCTGTAAATAAGACTTAGTAACCTGTGGTCCATGCACTGTAGGAGCTCCAAATTCCTTTGAGGAAGGCAATGGCAAACCACCCCACTATAGTCTGCCAAGAAAATGTCACGAAATTGGCATTCCCCCAAAGGGTCAGATATGACTCGGTGCTTGCACAGGGACCTTTCACCTCACCCCCCCCCCCAGTATACTGAAGTTCAATTGCACAATTGTTCTTTTTTGCTAAAATAAGTAGCAAAATGCATGCATTGTCACTGCCCCCCAAACTCAATCTGTGGGCCAAAAACTTGGGCCTCATCTATGATGATGCCACCAGACATCTTCCAGCAGTGACTGTTGGAAGCTTAACATAAAACAACAACAACAACAGTAACAAAGTACCTCCCCCATTGAAGAAAAGCTTCTATCCATGGACTATTGCTAGCAATATTTATTTTTGGGAGCACGTTATTGCCTATCTTCACAAGTTTATGAGTAACAATAAGAGAGTGGGTGCAATATATCTTAAAGGATAACGTATTATATAACATAGGCAATGAAAAGAAAATCTACTCCTTTTCCCAGATGATTGTGGCTCTGTCATTAATGGGTAGAGATGATGATTTTTGGAGAAAATTGTCATGAATAATAATCCCTACTAGATTTAGTGCATTTCCTCTCAGGCATCTTTAAGAATTTGTGTTCCTATAAATGCTGAGTTTAATTTCTTTCTCTATGTGGCTTTTGCCATTGCATTTGGATCTTTCATTGGAATACTTAAACCTGCAACTTTAAGATGGAGTTAATATAAACAATGAGAAACATACTTAATATTCAAACTCTTAACAATTGATTTGTTAATATGGAATATATGTTTTGTTTTGTATCCTTTTCCCCATTCCATGAAAATACGGTAGGGAGCCTAATCTTTAAAACCAAGCCTTGTATACATTGGTCTCTGCAGGGAGTGATAAAAAAAGTCAAGATGGTGGCTGCGGTTGGTGCAATTGAAGCTCCACCTGCTTTTTATGTGTGTCACATAAAACATGGCAGAGCTTCAATCACATCATCAGAGTTTCCATCTTAACTTTTTTGATGATATCCTGTGGACATCTTATTTTATAGAAATCTGTTTATAAATGTGGGAAATGTGTGTGCAGTAGAAGCTTTTCTCCAGATTTTGAAGAAATAAAAAAATAGTAACAGAGCTGGTCTTACCACAGTTTTGCAATTATGGTGATGAAAACATGAGAGTGAAGTATGGTCCTGGCTCCCATTTGGGGGTAGTGGCTTGGTACCTCTCATTGCCATCGCCTAACAAAGGATGCCTCACTTGGCATATATTATAGCTCCCCAAAATATTCTAGAGAAGGAAACAATACATTCTTGGACATGTCTTCAATGCTGGAGTTACACAGTGTTCCTTGTATAGAAAGAAATGAAGAATATTTATACTTCTGCACAACACAGAAATAGAAATCAAGAACCTAGCATAAATTCATGGCTAAAAACCTGTTATGAATTTCTACCAAAATATAATCCTTCTGTCTTTCCTTTTACCTGAACTTCCCTTTTTCCAAACTTAATTGAGAAACTGTGGGGAGATAGTAAATCCCACCTTTCCCCAGCCTCACTCCATAGCTTCTCTATCTTCTATCATGAGTGGAAGGAGAAGTTTGGGTATCTGACTCTGTGTAGATGACAAAGAGCATCCTTCCCTCATGTGGATTGAACTGTAGGTTTAAGCTTGCATGCTGCTACCTGGCCTAGAGCAGCCACAACCACAAAGGATAAAAATGACTTAGGTCCATGTATGAAATAGTGATTTTAATATAACGTCTTAAATCTTGCTTGATACATTGCAATTGGTCTAAGATACGATAAGATTGAGCACCCTTTGTTTAGTGTTACATGGCTCGCTCACAGCCAAAAGTCAATTTCTTCAAATATTTTCATCATACCTAATGCTAAACACTACAAAACTATTAGCCTTGGAGTTTTTTAAAATACAATGGATGTCTGCCATTTATGATGTTCCGTGAAGCATTTCATGCAAGAAGTTTTACTTGGAATATATCCTGCATTGGGAATTAGTTAGCTTTTCATATTACCAATGGCACTAGCTGTCACTGTCAATTTGAACTGTAATGGTTCCTGTCTTGACAGAGTAAATTGGAAGTGGATCATATGCAAATGCCTTGTTGAAGGTAACTTTAGAAAAATTCTCTGACTCCTCCTGCAACATCCAGAATACCTGAGGATGAGTTGCTGCATTGGATTTGATGTAGCATAAACTAGCTTGACCAGGTAGCTTCAGGTGAGTTAGCATTCTCACTCTCCAGAATTGGACTATATTGGCTGGTAATTCTAGGATTTATAGTTCCAAAGCATCTGGGCACCATCAGGGCAGGGAAGACTGATAAATCACAAGAGAATAAAGAATAACCACAAAAATCCAAGTTCATAAATATATTACTTTATCATCACTTTTTAAAAAAGAACATCCCCCCCCTTCTGAATATAACAATAATGTTTTCACCCTCAAATCTGTTTGATTTAGGCAAAGTACTAAATGTATAAATTATATAGATGTTCTTGACTCAGCTATTATTTATACTCTTTGGTTTACTGGGATTGAGGTCAATAAGATTATACTGGGATAATCTCTACTATTCAGCTTCACAGTGTAAAAATCTCTTTCTCCCCCCTTCCCCTCAGCTCTTCACACTTTACACATAGATTTATGTATAATATTGTCATGACCACTGATGGTGAGCAGGAGGGGGCCCCTATCCAGGGGGGGAAAACGCATGCGTAGTAGAGAGAATTTGTCATTCAAAGAGACACAGAACAGACCCGCCTTGACTTTTGGGGTTTATCTGTCTGGGTTTTCCCATGCTTCTTCAGTTTGTTAGGATTTTCTGTCTAATGTAGCAGTAATAAAACACTAGAGACCTATTCATCTCGGCGTGGTTCCTGCTTGTTAGGACAAATATTCTGCACTTCCCTAACTTTCATGTAGTTATGTACAGCTGATAAAACTGTATCCACAGAAAGTCCATGCCTCAATAATAATTAAGTCACTGTTTAGCTAGCATAGGACATTACCATTTTTGTGTTATAAATTTAGGTTAACCTACATGGGATGTCCTGTTGAGAAAAGGTTACAGTAGGGATATTTTAATTGGGTTGCAAAGTCTGACCATCACTAGTTAGCAGCAAAGCATTAGAGTTATGTTACCTCTTCGTTGACATCCAGTGATCATTCAGATTTTTGCATATGACTGTTAACAGGTGATACAATCCACTCTAATAAACCTTTTATCAAGATTGTAAAAACTGCATGAGGTGCTCTCCTTTGAGGTTTATGAAACTCCTTCAAGCCTTGATTCTTCCTTTGTTTTGTATTCCGTACACATTTGCCAGTAGCAGTAGGAGCACCACCAAACATTGCATAAAAATGCTGCATGAGACCATAGGAAGATGCAGGAAGAACACTGATAATTCTGTTTGCTAGCTCTGACATGAATGCATTATTATCCCTAAACAAGTCAAAATAAGTTCTCTGGTTTTTTAGTTCTTTTTTTCTTTATTTTATCTGTTGAGACTACAGAACAAGAGTATTTTCTTCTGTAAAACAAATGTTCTATTTTTTTAAAAAAAACACTGGTTAAATATTATCCTTTTCTTTCTTTTGCTTGATACAGATCTGCTGTAATTTGTCAAACGCTGCTAGGAACCTGTTCCCTGCTCTTCCAGTGGTGTCAGAGCTTGGGAAACTGGATAGTGTTTTAATTATCTGCTGTGGTTTCATAAAACTGCATACATCCTTATTTGCTATTCATGGCAACTACCTTGATTCTTCCTGTATTTTTCATTCTTTCTGTTCAGGTGCCTCTTCTCTTGATGACTTCTGAATATAACTTGTGCTGTGAAATCTTTCTGGTTGAAGATTGCCTGCAAATGTTTTCTGTGAGGGCAATATTGTAAAATACCATCTACGAGGCTCAGGAATGAATAGCTCAGACACATTGAACTGCTGTCATAGCTACTGTCTGTAGCTGAAGGCCCTCATAAATTCACTGCTACAGCAGAAATACTAGTCTGTCTTTTCAGCTGAAGATTCATTGCCAGAAGGGGGGAAAATCATAGCTATATGAAGTGTTCCATGTGACAACCAATTGTGATGCACAAAAGACTTGGATGTATGGAGGGGTGATATATCATGGCTAATGTGGCAATAATAATCTATTGGACTGCTTTCTGTAAAAAAACCTTTTCAGGTATTGCTAAGCCAGAAATCATATAAGAATACTATGGCCCCAGCCATATATGAAAATGTCATTGTTATTAAAGGCGTAGCTCTGATAGTCATTTATTTCTCTTTTCCAAGTATAATTTCCAAAAGAGGAAATAACAGGAGGAAACTCAGCCTAATGGCAGTAACAAAGACAGAGACTAGTACGTGTTTTTTGTATGGTTGGATGCAAGTATTCATAAAAGAAATGACATCTTATTACATGAGCTGTCAGCCATTGATCTGTTCAAGTTTTTCATTTGAAAATTCGTACAAATTTCACAGCACTTGGCCTTGTTCGATATTTTATGTCCTTGTCTTCCTGCATTCCCTTTTGTTGCCACCCTTGCAAAATGTCTTTCCTTTCTTTGACTTAATATGATGATTGTACCATCACACTGATCAATCATAGATCCCTCCCCCCTCCCCCTCTTCCTCCCCTTCTCCTCCTTCTCCTTCTCCTTCTCCTTCTCCTTCTCCTTCTCCTTCTCCTTCTCCTTCTCCTTCTCCTTCTCCTTCTCCTTCTCCTTCTCCTTCTCCTTCTCCTTCTCCTCTTGAAGTCCCTTCAATTCTGGCAGACATGTCAGTGGTTCAGCCTCTAGAAATCTACCTCAGGCTATGCTTGTTGTAACAGTGCCTTTCTCAGCATGCTTATTCAAGTTAAGTCTCCAAGTGTATTACATTTCCACTTTTTGCTTCTCTTTCCTTTTCATGTGTTGCTGTAAGCAAGTCATGCACATTCAGTTATTCAAACACATAAGGGAAAATTTGCTCTAACTACTTTCCCAGTATTGTTAAACTATCAAAGAACTGTACACAAAGAACACCATTGACGTTGTCTGTTCAACAGCCATTACAATGGATACAGGCTTATGCTGTATGAACATTGTGAAGAAATGGACAAAATGCAAGAGAACAGGAAAGAGAGATTCTTAAGCTGCCACAAAGGGGGTGTTAGTGGGAACAGACTAAGTTCTGAAATTATTTGATTCAAGGTTCAATAGCATGTATCTTTTGGGCTTGATTTCAGTACCACAGCTTAATGCTAGGTCATGTGAATAATAATAGTAAACATAGTATTTGAGCAGAGTACCATCAACAGCAGTATATAATTGAAATAAAACATGTGTGAGAATAAACTGCATGCTTAGCAAATGGTTCAACATTGATCATGGAGGAAGAGAAGCATGTGTGATATCTCCCTGGTTGCTTAATGTGTTTATGGATTAATGCTGGTGTGGTGAGCTGACTGAGATGTATAAGGAATGGAGGTGAGGTGACTGAGATGGTGAATGTGTGCACTTTTGTATGCTGAAGATGCTGGGTAGTTGGCTGAGAAACTGAATGATTTTTGTGAGTGTTACATAAATTATATGGTTAACAAGGAGCATGGATCTGAAAAGGTTTCAGAAACCAAGGCAATAGTATTTGACAGAGAAAATGAAGTGAACAATTTTAAGTTAAACAAATGGTCAAGAAAATGAGAGCAAATAGATGACATTGTATACCTTGGTAGAAAGCTTACTAAATATTGGAAATTGTATGGAGAAATTATAAGATTTGCAAAGCTGATAGAGAAATTGTATGTAGAATGTGGTCTGTTGCAAGGTGTGAATGTTTGTCAAAAGAAGTGAAAGTCGTTCTGTGTAAGAGGGCATTTCTGTACACAACTCTGACATATTTGGAACTCAGAGTTAGGTATGTCAGGAAAAACCAAACTATGTTGAATTCAGTGGGTTATTAAGATGTGTATGAATAGTTAAAAAAATAATTGGTTTAAGAGTGAAAGGGTGCTACGTGAATTTGGACTGAATGCAGAACCAAGTGTCCAGTAGGAAAAAAGTACATTGAAATGGTCAGAAAGAGAGAGATAGAGAATAAATCAGTCTCCAATTTCAAAGCAAATAGATAAATAAAGAGAAACTGGGTTATGAGGAAGGGGAAGGCCAAGAAAGTCACAGTTGTTTGAAGACATCCTTAAGAGAAAGTTGTATAATTTGAAGAACAAGTCCAGTGTAAGAAGAGTGGTATAGTAAACGGTGTTGATGTAACGGTGTTAGATTTAGCTATATTTCTTTTTCTTTTTTTCTTATTTATACTCATCATTTGCTATTCCTAATTATTTTTCTGTGCTTTGCATATTGGTGTGTGTGTGTGTGTTCGTGTTTGTCTTGGCTCCTGGTGACTGCCAGGGCAAGTCCATGCAATCTCCCAATTTCTCACCTGGTGCCTTAAACCACTACATCAAACTGGCTGTCTTGTATAGTATTACTTATCCTGACAAGAAATAGGACGATGGCTCTGTCTGTATACACTTAAGGGTTTCAAGAAATATTTGAGTTCTAAATTTTTCTTTTTACAGATGTAACTTTTCCCAGATCAGTCTAAGTCATGCTTGCTGGGGAATTCTGGAGTTGAAGTCCACACATCTTAAAACAGCTAGGGTTGAGAAGCACTGGTCTAAGCTGATAAAGTACCACAACAGTATGCTAACCCAGTGATTCAGCATGTCTCCTACTGTTTGTTTTGGCCAAGTGCTAAAATTTAATGACTGCAGGTCAAGTATTATAATACTTCCTATTGATAAATTAACTTAGCTTCTTAAGCTGAAAAATCCTGATGAACTCAGTCTTTTAACACTAACATACTATGTAACACTAACATACCAAACAGAATTCCTTTGTGAAATAACCCATCATGCAAGCTCTAAAATCTCCAGGCACAAATGCTCAAAGCATGCCACTTCACTTCACATTGGGGTACAGATTTGCAGAGGACTGTGCCCTCCTGCATTGACAAGGCTCTAACTGGAACAACACGCTCCACATTTTCGAGCACCTTGACTTCAAAATATTTTCTGTTAATATTTATGAGAGTCATGTGTGATTTTAATTACTCATTTCTGAAGATGATATAGATACATTGTACTCAAGGTTTCAGGATTTTAGGAGTAAGGAATTACTATAAAAATCTGATACTCTTCCATATGGCTTTGGAGTTAGAGGGCAGCAACCTAGGAACATATAACTCTTTAAAGGAGTCTGTAAAGTCTTCTTCAAGCCTTCACTGATGATCTAACTTGAAATGTTCATGAATAAACAATACTGTGAAAACCAAAGATTGTCACAGGCTTGTTTGTTCTGGCCTATGGACCTCATCTAAGAAGATAAAAGAGTTTTGTCAAGAGCTGACAGGCAAGCTGCTTGTTCAGTGACAAAGGCCAAATGAATTTTTCAAAATATACAAAGAAAATTTATTTAAAATGCTTTAAAATAAAGCCTAAAGTTGGCTATGTATTATGCATGTTCTTGTGGATATATTACTTATTATTTGCATCCATGTTTGTTTATTTGGGAAGCCTGCTAGAGTGACTTTTAGATCAATAAAAACAAGAAAGTCTGCCTTCAGGCTTAAAATGACATGATACAAAAAAAGAACTATGGGCTGAAACCAGGGAAAGAACAAAAATCAGGCTCCAGTTCTTAATATTATGCAGGTGATTAAATGACCCAGCTGCAGTACTGAAGTACTGCTATAATGCCTTAATGCCTTAATTCACAGAGATCTTTTCTGTAGGTAAAAGTGGCTTGGCCACTTAACACCCAATGGGATATATTAATTATTCCAACTAACAAAATCCATTGTCTTTCAATGAGGTTATCCACTACTAACTTTCAGTGGACTGTAAACAGTTTAGAACAACTGTATACATCTTCTACATCATTCATTCAGTTGAGTGCTCAGTATTGCCGAACACTTGTTTCATGCGGTAGACATCCTCTTGAGGATTTCTGTTTTAGCAACAGCAGCTGAATATTGTCAAGCAATCGAATATGTACAGTAGGAGTGTATGAATTTTACAGATATAAAAATAATGGTCACTTTGCAGCTGCTATATGCCTTACTATGATGTTATGGGCCTTTTCCAAGACTCACCAGCTGCCTTTTCAGTATTGGATTCTTTTACAAGTATGTATGTATGTATGTATGTATGTATGTATGTATGTATGTATGTATGTATCTATCTATCTATCTATCTATCTATCTATCTATCTATCTATCTATCTATCTATCTATCTATCTGTCAGAGGTAAGCAGTGCTTTGCAGGGGCTCTTTACCTTTCCAAAGCTTTGAACAAATCACGCACAGTTCAGTTCAGTTCAGTTCAATTTTATTACGGTCACTGACCAGTACACGTTACAATTACACATTATACACATTAGCCTTAAAAAATGAACCATCTGATTTGAAATAATTTTAAATTTGAATTTACAAGTTCCAATTAAATATTAAAATACGTTTAGATCACAATGTAAATGAGCCCCATAATCAAATTTAAAAACAATCTTATTAATTTATGTTATCATGACTAATATTCTATCAAATATAAGTATCTATAAAAATATGATATGTAAAATATTAAAAAGAGTAAAATCACTCACGGTGTTTTGATGATGCAAAATGGAATCCCCACCTATCAAGGGGACTAGCTCTAACAATCCTCTGCTTGATCAATCAGGCTTCTGTGCATGTGCAGAAGATCTGAGATAAAGCAGCAAGCTGAGCTGGATTTCAGCAAAGTGCATCATCTGTCTTGCCGTGTTAAGGTGGGGCACCTCATTGAAGCGGAGTGTCTTGTTGCTGAGAGGTGAAGTAACTCCCAAAAGTGAAGTGCTGGTGCTTCACACATCTCTAAAATATAAAGTCTGTATTGGCCTCTGTTGAGATGCATGTTTATGTATTTGTCTCTGTTCTTACCATCTTCTTACCCATCTATCTCTCTGTATGAATGAGGCCAAGAGTCAGCACATTTATTATTAATTAGAGTGTTTAAAGTCATGAGGGTAATAATTTATACTTAATCTGGGCAAGCAGCCGAAGGGAAAATAGACACTGCAATACTGCTTTGACAAGATTTGATTGATATGACAACCACATGCATCATCTCCAATACTCTTTGTCCCCCCAGGGGGAAGCTTTTGGAACAAATACAGAATTGATTCGCCCTTTTCTTGAAGGACTACAGAAGCTGAAGGCTTTGTATACATTATGAGAACATATGCCTAGATAACATAGTGCCATCTACATTTCTTCTTTCTGTAACAGAAGAGCTATCATATATGCAGATGAATGCACATTTATTGATCATGTGGCATTTTCCATAGATTTTCACTCTTTCATGAGTGAAAAGCATCTTTAGTCACCTAAATGGGATTAAAGAAAAGATGAGTGAAAGCAGTGTATTTGGAACATCACAAAAAATTAAAACATAGTTAATATAAGAATTTCAGCGAAAAAGGAAGAAAGCCACCTGCTGCATTAAGTCAGTATAGTATTAAGTGTTTCATTACTTGCCCCCCTGTGAATGGCTATGGGGCATCTATGGGGGCTGAGGGGGGAGGAAGAATAAAGAAAGGTACTTCATAACACCTTGAGGTAAATGGTGTCTCTTTTGTACTTGTGTTGCAATGGGGCACACAGGCATTTAAGGGATGAAGCTTGTGTTGACAAAATCTCAGGTTGCTCCATGTACAGACTCAGATACCTACACATCAACTCAGAAGTGAATCTCACTATGTCCCATGGAGCTTACTCCCTGATAAATTGGTATAGGTTTCAGATTTAATGATTAATCTTATGTAGCTTAGGAACCTCGTTTCATTTCATTTCATTTCATTTCATTTCATTTCAATTCCATTTCACCTTCTTCTCTAGTGTAGGATTGGTTCACCTTATATCCTATATAGATGTATTAATTTGATGTAGATAAGATGTTACCCTCACAAAATTTTCATTTGTTAGAAGAAATATTGCTTCCAGGGCAACATAAAAATGATTTGTATTGCGCAGTTTAATGATGCCTTCTGGGAATACTTCATAGTGGAACATAGGTTTTCCCTGAGGGATTTTATCAGTGTTTAGTCTCCCTCCCCCATATTTCATCACATACAGTATGTCAGTTCAACCTTCTGCAGAGTAAGGATTAGCAGTCCTTTGACAAGAAGCAAAAACTTGGAAGATAGGGAGGACAATAATGAGGCTAGAAGGGGATGTGAAATTCCACAAGTGCTAAAAATAATTTCTGTCCTAATGCTGATACAAAGCACTCAGGGAGTCATTTAGACAGTCTCTGGCATGCTTGTATAGATATCCGGCAGACTGCCTCTACATTCCAGAAATGCACTTGTTTGTCCTCAGATATCATAGAAGGGAATTCCGGCAGTCACGACGGGGAGTGCTAAACACCTGCAGACCAATAGAAACAGACGTCTACTGTCTCCTTTCTGAAATTCAAGTTCACTAAATCAGATTTAGTTAAACCCCAAGGCTCAAATTAGAGCAGCAGAGACACAACAGACATCTGACATCTGTAGATAACCTCAGTACAGTAATAAGTACTGGGTAAGTAATTCTGCAAAATGCTTTCTATTATTATGTGGGTATAGATAGAATTTCTTTTTTTTTTCTCTTGATGTAGACTTATTAGCAGACTGACAATGATCTCATTGTTTAGAAATGTGGGTGCAGTCCATTAAGGCTCTGAGGTAACATACACTCAGTGTTCCACTGCTTTATTGGCCATCTCTAAAGATAAAGGATAAACTGTACGATAGTCCAAGAAGTTTATAAAAGTGATCTACGTCACAACTGTGCTAAATAATCTATCAGAGATCATGGGAATGTGTGAAAGGAATACTGAGTCAGAAGTTTAATTCCTGTGCCATACTAGGTGCTGAAATGCCACTGGACCCAGAGGACCAATGTGTAGACTAAGGACAAAGCCTCATGGTATTAGTATGTGTCAGGGAAACCTTTTCCTGTGTTTATAGTAGGAAACTAACCATTATTATGGCTTTGTCTGTCTCAGACTCTTTTGAGTGAAGATTCGTATGCACTGTAAAGCTCAGATATTCTGCTGGAGGAAATCATGTTCTTTCTAATACTACCTTTGTGTGAACTTGGCTTGCAGCCTACAAAGCCTTGTTTACAACTTAGTTTGTTCTGTGAATCCAACCATTTATTGTTGAATTTACAAACCTTTGTTATAATTTAGCACAATGTGTAAATTTTGGTCAGTTCAGTCTAATGGTTAAGGCACCAGAGCCAGTTTGGTACCAGGCTAGAAACCAGGAGACTGTGAGTTCTAGTTTTGCCTAGGCATGAAAGCCAGCTGGGTGACTTTGGGCCAGTTACTCTCTCTCAGCCCAACATACCTCACAGGGTTGTTGTTGTGGGGGAAATAGCAGGAGGAAGGAGTATTTTATTTATTTATTTATTTATTTATTTGTCATTCGAATTTCTATCACCACCCATTCCCCCCCCAAAAGGGGGGCTCTTATTATATTAGCTATGTTCCCTGCCTTGAGTTATTTATAAAAATAATAAAGGCAGGATAAAAGATCTAAAACAAAATTCACTATATAAGAGACCAAGTTTGTGCAACACACTGAGCAAGAATCTTTAGGCAGCAAGAACACGTGTCACCATTTTTATACCCATGCACTGTGTTTTACCATTATTTGTCTTACACTGTTTGTACATCATCACGCCAAAGACTCTGAGCAGCTCACAATAATAAAAATGTCATAAAAACATCAACAAGTCTAAAATCATAAAATAATGCTTTAAATATCCAGAAAGCACACTACTGTTATAAAACATAGCTGTCAGGGACAGCTACCATACACACTACTATAACATACTACACTACTCATAGTAAAACAAAGCAAAACACCTGTAATATACACTACTATATGCATTACTATAAAGACATACTATTATAAACCATGACCGTTAGAAGCTGTAAATAACAGCCATCACCATTGTTCCTTATTCCCTAAAAGCATAAAGGGAAAGAATTTCCGAACCACTATCCTAAATGACAGCAAGAAGAGGCTGTCGTAGCCTCCAGGGATAAAAAAACATCCCATAAGGATCAGGGCACCCACAGAGAAGGCTCATTTTTATGTGCCTGTCTATGAAACCACTCAGACAAATGGAAACAGAAGCATTTCCTTCCAGTGCAAGATGGGAAGATCTACTTGGAACGGATGGTTTTGGAGAATCTAAAGAACTGATCCATACAGGGCTTTTTTCAATAATGCCCAATATTTTGAATTATATTTTGAATAAACAATGCAGCTACCTTAAAATATTGTAGGTATCATTCTGCTAAGCCAGAACACCTTGGTCCAGAGATGGATGCATCTGTCATGCTGAACTCATATTCTTTGAACTGAAAATGGAATCATCTTGGAATTATTTAATCTGACTGTTGTTCCTTAGGCTTGTGGCTAGTTACAGTTGATTATACAACATGCTACAAACAAGGAAGACAAATTTTGGTTGTATCTTGCCTGAATCCAGCCATTGTATGGAATGCAGTGATTGAAAGAGTAACCTAAGAAGTCATCAGGCCAACTTCCTTCTTACCCATGAACTTAATCAGCCTCCTGTCTCTCAGCTTTCCTGTTCTTAGGATATTAAGGGAATATCATGGTGCATCCTAGAATAGTTGTTCAAAGGATTATCAAGACATTGTGTGTGAAATACTTTGAGCAATCAGGAAAATGGTTATTATGGAAAACAAATCAAGGTAACACCAGCAGAATAAGTCAAAACAGGCAGAATGCTGGAGTCATCAAAATATAAATATAAAATATTTCTGGTTCTCTCTAAATGTTTTAGATTATAGCTCTCACAATTGTTTGAAATCCCCAAACTGGAATTTTGAAAACATGTTCAAAGTTTTCTGAAAAATGGCTGCCACAATGGACATAGGTAAAGGTAAAGGTTTCCCTTGACGTAAAGTCCAGTCGTGTCCGACTCTAGAGGGTGGTGCTCATCTCCGTTTCTAAGCCTTAGAGCCGGCGTTGTCCGTAGACATTTTCCGGGTCATATGGCCAGCATGACGACACGGAACGCCGTTACCTTCCCGCCGAAGCGGTACCTATTGATCTACTCACATTTGCATGTTTTCGAACTGCTAGGTGAGCAGGAGCTGGGACTAGCAACGGGAGCTCACCCCGCCGCACGGTTTCGAACCGCCGACCTTCCGATCGGCAGCTCAGCGGTTTAACCCACAGCGCCACCGCGTCCAAAATACCCATTTGCTAAACAAGCACTGGGCTGGAGCAGACCTCTATCATTTAATTTTTTTTAAAATAATTCAGGTGTACAGTATATATAGTACTCGGAAAAATTCTTGGAATTAAAACTCATATTTGAGAACGGCACTTTCCTTTGCAGCATCCTAATTATTTTAAATTAATCTATAAAATAAGACATAATCAAATCAAATTGTACAAGGAGGCTTTAGGGCCCCAAGTGAAGTAATAACAGGCACATTTGAACTCATAGGTACCATGTTGGGGCTTAAGTCAAACATAGACCTAACTACCTGTGGGGGACCATGTTGCTTACATTTGTAGCAAAATGCTGCATACTATGAATCACCCCATAGTAAAACAAAGCAAAACACCTGTAATTTTCACAAACCCAAAATGACCAGCCACTTTATCATCATGAGACCTAATCAAAATCTCCCTTTGCAAACTGTCAGGGACATAAAGGCAGTTTTGCTTCCAAGCGAAGCCTCTGCCAAATGTAACATTGTCTCTATCCGCTTGCAACCAAGTGTCAGATTTCAGCTCTAGCAGAAACTGTTGTTGCAATTGCGAGGGAATTGGCGTTCTTCCCCCAGCTGGTGAAACTGAAGCTGGGGCCAGCTGTGCACGAGTCTGACTGCGTGTGACAGCTTGCAACCCCAATTGGGGTGCTGTCCATACGGTACCCACAACGTCAGGTGCCTGGACTGAATCCTGGGGCAGGCGGGAAAGCGCATCAACCAGGAAGTTTTTCTTGCCTGGAATGAACTTCAACTTAAAGTCAAAGCGACTGAAAAATTGAGCCCAGTGGACCTGCTTAGGACTGAGCTTACGGGGCATGCTGAGCGCTTCCAAATTTTTATGGTCAGTCCAAACTTCAAAAGGACATTTAGCCCCTTCTAAGAGGTGGTGCCATGCCTCCAAAGCAGACTTGACTGCAAAAGCTTCTTTTTCCCAAACATGCCATCGCCTTTCCGTCTCGGAAAATTTCCGGGACAGATACGCACAGGGCTTCAGGCGGCCACCAGCATCCGCTTGCAGCAAGAGAGCTCCAATGGAGAAATCAGAAGCATCCACTTGAACCACAAAGGGTTTAGTGGGATCAGGGTGTTGCAGAATGGGTTCAGCAGTGAACAGGCTTTTGAGTTTGTCGAAAGCCAACTGGCATTCAGGTGTCCAATTGAGCAATGCCCCCGGGTTCTTCACCTTGCGCAGGTAATACCTATTACTGGACTCCTCTCTCCTCCTCTCCTGGGGACCCCAGTCCATGGACATTTTCCGGAACCTAAATTCTAGTGACTCCAATTTGGCCTCCGCCAGTTTTATATGATCTGGGGTTTGGGAATCCTCCTTTCTCTCCTGCCTCACCACGGTTGGGGACATCGGGTATCGCTGCTTCCAAGACGTTTTGGATGTCCCTGGTAGGGATCCCTGTGTTTCATCCCAGGTGATCAGCTCGCCTGGTGACTCACCGGTTGGTTCAGGGGCTCTTTTACCTCCAACCTCCTCTTCTCCTAGGCTGGAGCTCGACCCCTCTCAAACATCTGAGGACTCTCAAGGAGGGACTCTCTCCATTCTTATCACTGTGGAGTCTGGTTCCCCTTCGCTCGATTCCTCGCTTTCCGTGGTTTGGGGATTTGGTTTGCTCATCGCTAGCACTTCTCCCTCACAAAATAAATCTGGACAGGGGCTAACGGAAAAATTTTTTGGATTCTCAGCTTTATGTAATGATTGCCTACTCTAATAGACTCAGACTCACAAGCAGGAACTTAATGATATCTGATTTATTAAAGAATAGTATGCAAATACAGAGAAAGCTGAGAATGAGCAAAAGCGCGCCAAATACAAACTAAAAACCCTCGGCTCAAATGTAATCCCTCCCCTCGCCCTGCCGTAGCAAACTCCCCCCCTCCCCAGGTGCTGGTAACCGTTTCTGCTGATGTCCTGGGAAAGGAACCTTGAACACACGAGATAACCCAAACACATTCCAATCCAGCTGCTAACATATAACAATCCCACGAGATGGAATCCTCCTCCCCTCCCAGACGAAACACGCATCAGCCAAATGACATGCGAAACGTTACGATGTAAGAGTAACATTGGAACGGTGAACATGACAACACCTTGGTTATTATTCAAGTACTTCAGTGCATTTCACATTTATTATCCATCTTCCTGTTTCAATTAATACAGCACAAGATGATGAAGTACAGGGATAAACTTTAGGTCAGCATTACTACTCTTTTGATTTCTGCCTGACATCAATATTTAACTTTTGTCTACACATTATCTAATATTAAACTTGTCCCTTTTGACTGATATTTATAGACCACTGCTGGTAAATGAATTTTAAAGTAACTGTTTCTGTTCTTAAACTCTGGCTATGATAGTGACAGATTATATATCCTGAAATTCAAACTATCTGATTGCTAGACTTAAGCTCCTGGGCAAAATATATCAGAAAACATTTTACAATACAGTTATAAAATAATTTTCATATTCAAAAATAGCCAACACATCTAAAATTCATGTAATTTATGAGAGACAATGGTAAAGTATAATTAAAACCCTTAATTAAGTACGGTCACACTTTGTCATTTATTCTCAAAAAATCATTTCACATTTTCTCAGCACTATTTTACATATTTTTAATTTTTAAAAGTCTTTTCAGTTCCTAACCTTATCAACATCTAGTCCTAACCTGAAGGATTCTTTTATAGAAAAAACAGAAGTAAATCTTATTGATCAAACGGTCTTATTCCACGCATGAGAATGAAGAAAATTAAATTTCACAGAGCAATTCTATACAAGTCTATTCAGAAGTAAGCCCAGGAAGCACAAAGGGACTTAAGTGCAGATAAATGAGAATGCAATTTCCTCTCCCCCCACCCTTTTCTAGAAATGTATATAATAACTGTGATTCTGCAATTTAAGAGTTGGTTTCAGTTGAGAGAGACTGATTTTTTTAAAAGATGGTCCTATTTACTGTATTACCAAGATCTTTAATTTGGACCAAATACAAGATTGGAGAAGGGACTTAGGAGCATTGTGTCTGAGGGGTGGAAAGCTATTTAACCACTCCGCTATAATGCACTGGCTCTCTAACCGCATTATCCAATTTCAGTGATATGATCTGGAAGGGCTTGGGGTGGGGGGTGGGGGTTGATGACTACTTTTGCAATTTAAGGGTTTCTTCCATCTCCCCCACCCCTTTTTTGGCAAAGAAATATATATTTTAACATTCCATATGAATGTACGTGAATTCTCTCATTCTATCCTATATTACAACAGAAAACAAGAAACAACATATGATTAAAAATAAGAATATTGTTGAAATGTATCAGTCTACTGCCTTTCTTTTGGCCTTGTAAAAGGAGTGGGAAATTGTATTTAAAAGCATTTCTGTGATAGTCATCAGTTCCAAGATTCTTCTAGCACTGCATGCATTCTGTGTTGATCATTACCCTCTGAGGATGTCTCCTGATGGAAGCCTACTGACTGCTTTTTTTTTCCTATTTGCACTGAATCAGAAGAGGGCATGGAGGTATGGTCTATGGTAAAATGGAGCTCAAGGGGGACACTGTTAATTCAGCTATCTCCATGAAGTTGCTAAACTGCTACAAATAAGGCTGATGAGAAATAGGGCCAGTTCCACCAACCAGGATTTGTAAGAAGATTTGGAACATTTTTGTAGATGTTCTCCACTTGATAACTTTATATATCATAAGCCCTACACAAGCAGACTGACTTGAAAACTGTCATAACACTTTAAGCATATAACACACATTTACTTTATCTGTTTTCTCAGAAGTCACTGTGGGTAATCAGACTATCAGCCCAGCATGTATATCTGGCTCCACAGTGATAACCCATATCTCAGTCTTCAATAATGCATGTTTAATGTCTGCCATAACCTCTTCAGTTGAAGAGCCTACAAGAACATGACATGAAACATTAGGGTGTAGCTTCTGAATAACGTGATTGTACCATGTTTCTGTTGGTGGGGTTGAAATTATTTACCCATCCAAAATGTCAGTGTTGCCCACATTTTAATGCCTTTCATCCCGTTCAACCCACACCCTGACAGCTAAACTATTTTCATGCATTACAGAGGGCCTGGTACATTATTCTTTTTTCATTCTCTCCTGCCTTCCTTTGAATATTTGAATTTTGATTGATTGTTACCCTGAGAAAGTATGAGAGACCTCACGTATGCAATCTTTTCTATAATTTGCAAATAATGTATTTTAAAAAATAAAATGCAAGTTCAAATTCTAAGGTGAATCGATTCACTGTAGATTAACTGTAACTTCAAATGTGGCTTACATTTATGAAAATATTGCTTAAATATAACACAGAAAGAAATGTCTACAATTAGAAGAAACTTTCTAATATATATGAAGTATGTACTATCTATTTGAGAGAAGCCCTTTAAAACAATGTACCCAATGCTGAAGAATAATTTTAAATACACTTTTTATCCTAAGATATTTGCAATACTTATTATGTAGCCCTTTTTCAAGCAGAATTCTTCCACATGTTTTTGACTACAATGTCTATTAACTCCAAGAAAAGATGGGAAATATAGCCCAGTGCCCAGACTAGGGAATATTCTTCCTAAATTTGTTAAAAAATACAGTTTGTTTGATTGGCTGTTACAACTGTTACTAATTATAAATGTTGTGCTAGTAAGTCATCTGAGATGTAGCTATCACACAGATCATCCCAAATAGTCGTCGTAAACAGAATTCCAGATGTAATTCAGGGGCTCTGCCTTTTTTTCCAGAAGAAAAAGAAAACCATGCATTTTGCCCCATTCCAACCCTTTTCTCTCTTGGGAAGTCTTTTGGCATCTGATGTGATTTTGGTACATATAAACAGGTGCCTTTTATGAATTTATAGCTGGCTAAATCACAGCCTGTTTATGCAGACAATTCAGTCCATATAAAGAACACAACACAGTGGTGCATAAAATAGTTCCATGGTATTATGCATCAGCCAGACCTGTTTATATCACAACGTATCTGAGAGATGGGCTTTGCAAAGGATTGATGTGAGATTGCAGTACCAATGGAATTTATATAAGTGTGAGTTTCTGCATTCATATTTGTACAGATAGTCTTCGGTTAACAATGGAAAGTGGGATGGAATTTCCATTGCTAAGTGTTGTAGTCATAAAGCACAACATTATGTGACTGCATTGCTCAGCAACGGCAATTCTGTTGTTAAGAAATGTTTGCTGGTCATTAAGCAAGGACCTCCTTGCAACTTCCTGCTGGCTTCCAACAACCAAAGTCAGTGGGGAAGCTGGCAGGAAGTTGCAAGTCCCAGAAGGTTTGTAAGCAGTCTGACAGGCAGGTAAGTAGCTGCTGTGGGGCAGGGGAGAGCGCGTGAGGATGTGTGAGGGGCTGGTGTGGCACAGTGTAAGCACCATGAGGCTTACCTTAGTGACTTGCGACCCTCCCTGCCAGCTTCCCCATTGACTTTGCTTGTGGGAAGCTGGCAGGAAAGGTTGCGAATGGTGATCACATGACTGTGGGAAGCTGCAACCGGCATAAGTGCGAGCTGGTTGTCAAGCGCCAGATCGCAATCATATGACTATGGGGGTGCTGGGATGGCTGGAACTTTGAGGACTGGTTGTAAGTACCACTTGTTCAGCACCATTGTAACTTTGAATGGTCACTGAATGAGTGGTTGCTAACTGAGGACTACCTATATGCAGTATATAACTATGGATGCAGTTTTCAGATCATGTATCTAAACAGATTTATACAGAAAAATGTCTAATTTAGTTAAAACAGCATCTAAACCAGCATAATGACAGCAATGGATGCACGCCAAAACACCACTTGCAAGTCTATTTTTAATATATAGGATCCTAAAAAAAATAGATTCTCAAACACATTTCCTAATTAATCCAATAATAATTATGATTTCCTTATTAATCCAACAATAGTTATAATATAACAACCAAGTACTGATTATGTTGATTTTAAGGAATCAGTATTCCTACCTCCCTTTTTTGAGGCAGCAGCAAGTATTTGCGGAACAGTTATAAAGCTTAACAGCAGCGACTGAATGCATTAGTTGAAAAATTGCATATATGTATTACAGTGACAAAATGGAGCAGGCAAATTACTGTCTGCCATCGTAATCTCTCAGACAGACAAGTTGTACCTGAAGGTGATAATCCAAGTCTGGGAAAACAGCTTGCAATGAGTCAGGTAAGATTTTCACATATAGGCACAAAGTGTCTCATACTGGGGCTGTGGCAGGGGGGACTGGAATTTGAACTGGAGTAGGGAGTTGGCAAGGAAGGGACTATGGTTGGAACTGGAGAGACAGAGAAGAAGAAGAGGGAGGAGGAGGAAGAGGAGGAGGAGGAAGAGGAGGCTGGCAAACCGAGTTGGATTTAGGCAGTTTTGGCTGCTGAAGAAACACTGGTTCCAGGGTGCACCAAAGACCAATGAATAAAGTTTCTAGATGAATAAAAGTCCACCAGAGGTGGAGGAGAACCACACTTTGTGAGTTCATGTCTACCCTGTGCAAAGAGAGAGGAAAAAAGGATCCAAAGATAAAATTTTATCAGAAGTTCTTGATTTACTCTAAGAAACTTATACACGTAACAATCACTTTAGTACACTGACTTCAGAAGAAGCATTACTTTGCAGGAAAATAATTAAAGTGCTGAACGGCAGAACAATTAGAGTCATGAAGTGATTTACTGCTCTTATTTTTTTTAAATAATTTAATAAAATTTAAAAAACGTTTATAAGGCAGTTCACTAGAAAAAAAAAATGGGTGGGACAGATCTGAAGATCTCTTTGCTTAATTTTGCTCCAACCAGAATCAGCCTGGCCTATCAGGTCATCTTGAAAGAAACTACTCCTGCTTTCTCACATTCAGGAAATTAAAGAAGCTGATGGTGGGAAGCACAGCTTTTTGAAAATTGTCTAGAACAATGTCCCAGTGGAGATCAGACTGCTCTCTTCCCTAGTAGTATTCAGGAAGATGCTGAAACCATGTTTTTCTGGAGTGCATTCTACTTAAGATTGGGCCATTTTAAAATTTATTATTTATTTTTATTGTTGGTCTGGATTCATGAGGTTCAATAGTATTTTAATTGCCTTTACTTTTATTTTATGCTTAACGTGGATGCTTTAAATTCTTACATTTCAGGTAAACCACCAAGATTTGATCTGGATTGCAGTGGGATACAAATACAATGAACAAACAAAGGAACTACTTTAGCTGCACTCTGTCTTGCTTTTAAAATCAAGCTCTTCCAGAAACCGATATTTTTTTCTATCTTGCAATGTTATAAATAAATAAAAAAATTGAACTGGCTGACAAGATGGCTCTTTTGTGCTGTGTTTTTGTGTGTCCGGTCCCATGGACATAATATTTCAGTAACATTTCTTTCATGACAGAAAGAAAGTAGGCAATGTGCATAAGTACAAACTTTACCAAGGTGAAAATACAAGTCCTTTATTGTGAAGGACTTTTCTCAAAATCAGCAATTAAACTGACAACAGGAAATAGTGATTTATGACAGAACATGTTTATCTCTGAAACTGACTTCTTAAAAACAGCATTGTAGACATTCTAAGTTCCAGTCAGTAAGATTTGAAGGAGGAAAAAAAAGATTTTTTTTCATGCAAAAATAATTACAGTGTAAGTTATGAAGGAAGAATTTACAGTGACATTCTGATCAGCTGAATTCTGTCTCCCTCAGCTAAGGTTCAGATCAGTGGCAGTTGAAGCCTAAAATCCAGGCAAAGAAGTTGTACCCTGGGGACCTGTCCCTTGTCTATTTCTGACATGGGAGAAGAACAGAAGCCAACTCTCCAAAGTTTCTCACTTCTGTTTAATTTTTGTCTGGCAGACCTTTTATGAACACCTTGCTTTCCAAAGTTACTGTTTAAAGATGGGTGATGGAGGCTTCATGCCTCCCAAAGAGGAGAATAATGAAATGATTTAACCCACATTAGCAATCTGTAGGAAATGTAAGGACCCTATTCATTCTCTACCTCCTTTCCTCACAAGCATTCAGTTCTTCCTAGAGCCCAGAACATTTTCAGAGAGGGACTTACAAGATCTTGAATTCAATTAGATCTCTTCCTTGAGAATGAAAAGGCCCAGTGCAGACTCTAGCCTTCCCAATGTCGGAGAAGTGTAGAGCTCTCTGTGATGTGCAGAATCTCTTCCAGTTCCACTTGGTATTCTTTAGATACGTTGTGTGGTTCACCAAATTTATTTTACAGTTTGCTTTCAGTCTCTGAAATACTTCCTGGACAGCTCAGGAGAATCCTGTTCCTGTTCAATAGTTTTGAAGCTGACATTAATCAGGAGGGACAGCGAAGTTAGCTAACCTTTATCTTATAACTGTAATTTTTCTTCATCCACAAACCTAATATCAGCAGGGAACCATTCATGTACTTAAAATATCGAGTGTGAATAATCTCATTTTTTAATAAAATATCATCATTCCTCCCTTCCAGCAAAGAAGAAATACTTTTTCTTTCACTTGCTGCTTCTTTGTATATTATTATATTATATTATATTATATTATAATTACACAGCTTAGATCCTAAGTTTCTTTTTGTGAAGAAATTTCATGGAATAGGGCTTTTCCTTCTGCTGCTCTCAAAATTTCCTCATATTTAGTCTTGTATTCTGGAAAACAAAGTTAGTGTAATGGGAGACAGGGAAATGTCCTTCCATCTCCTCAATTGCAATGCTTTAAAAATCACCAGTAATAATATATTAATCTATGACAATAATTCACATATACTTCTGTTAAAGAATTGGTCAAGATCCACAAACATTGTAAACATGTTCTTCTGAGCATGTCCCAGACTTTTTCTCTTGTAACCTTCAAACTCCTTCTCCTCATCAGAAGTTGATTCTACTGAATTTTGGAGAATTTCAAGGGTCTCTTGGAGAAATTTCTCCACCAGGTGAAGTTAGGTACTAGAAAGCAGAAAGCCGTTCAGTTGCAGGGACTCGACTTGTAGAAAATCCTTTGAAGGGAAACGCAGCTGGCAAACATGCCTGTCTTTTCAGAAACAGGCTAATATGCCCTTTTCCTCACTAGGCTTTTAAGTAGTTTTTATAGTTATTTTATATTCATACTGTGCACTATGTTGGAATATTGACTTATATATGATTTTGCGGCTATGTGTACATATTTTGGGAGTACCTTAAGAACATAGATATGGCCTGTCTTAAAGCATCCAAGTATCATAAAGCAAACTGATGAAACCATTTATCCCAGTGTCCCAAGTCCCCTTATCTCAAAATATTTTCTCAATAGATGATTTCACTTTCAGACAAAAGACTGGATGACAATCACCATTTTAGTTTTGAAGAATGCCTTTTAGGAATGTATGGGGTCCAGTTGCATAGAAGATACATATTATACTTGAAGTAGTATCAGAATTTATTTTATTGTTGTCATTCTTTAAAAATAAAATCTCATAGGGGAGTCTAGGAGGCAATAAGGTGAATTATTTTTAAAAAATAACTGTTCTACTTGTTTTGTTTTAAAAAAACTTTACGGTCCACCTAGAGAACTTTGATTATTGAATACAGTAAATATAAGATGATTGATAGATGATAGGTAGGTACTTAGGTAGGTAGGTAGATAGGTATAGGTGATAGGTAATTTTGTTAAGGTTCCATTATAGCTTGCTAGATCCTGTTCATTGAATATGAGTTTCAAGTCTAAACATTTTTACATCTTTAAGCATAAATGTCCAGCACAACTATACAATATACAGACAACAAAGAAAGTTGCTGTTTCAACTTCAAGATGAAATTATTTATTGGAAAAGCTTTATGTTCTTCAGAACAAATGAAATAAAAGAACAGGATGTTGTTATTAGTATGCTGCCAGACCCAGTACGGAGACCTTCAGCTAACTGATCTTTCCAAGCTGAAATTGAAGGAATATGTTCGGCAAAGAAAAAAATATTACATATACTATATCTGTACATCCCTGTGGCTTTCTGGAACTCTCGTACAGTGAAGATTCAGCAAAAATTAAATGATCATTATGTCAGCATGATTTATTTAGGATAGCTCACCAAGTGCTTTCAAGTAAGTCTGATGGTTTTTGCCTAGTATAGAAAGGACTGGTCTCTTGAGTCCCATGACAATTCTTAAAATACAAACTGGACAAACTGAAAAAAAATAATTATTCTTTTTTTTTATTTTTTAAATAAAAATTTATTAAAAATTACAATTACAAAGATAAAACTAACACAAACTAAAAGAAAAAAGAAAAAAATAGAAAGTGCAGAAAAGAAAAAAAAAATAGAAAGATCCTTCCTTCCTTCCTTCCTTCCTTCCTTCCTTCCTTCCTTCCTTCCTTCCTTCCTTCCCTCCTTCCACAGGTTTCTGTGTGGACAGAATAGTAATCTCGTTCATTTGCTCTACATAGAATTTTTTTTAAAGGATTGTTGGTCTAATTCGACAAAGTATTCATGATGTTAGACTCTTTCTTTAAGCATAACTTGGAAAGTGTGGTTGTGGAGAAATAGCTGGAAAGAGATAAGAAATTTATTTTAAAGATAATGTAAGAATCTTCAGCTAACAAGATAGAGCAGTGCTGAGGAATATTTTGGAATGTCTGTTCTTGTTATAGTGTGAAATGACTGATCTTCTGTTTGACAGCTTGTAAAATGGCATATCACAGAAACAAACCTTGTGGCTTGAGAGTAGGGCTCCATTTATGCCAACAGCTGATGTCTGACCTTTGCTCACTAGAACTTGAATCTAATTGCTCTCTCTCAGATATGTTATGGTCGGTATTCCAGTCATTTGTAATTACTGTTTAGGAAGTCAGCAGTAAAGTGAGAACAAATTGCTAGATGATGTGATTTTTTTTTTTGGCTAGAAGCTAGAATTTAGTTAAGGACATTTTGAAGAGAGAGAATTTTCATCTTTTACATTATAAGTAGGCAAGGTTTGTTGGAACAGTTTTAAGAACCTCCTTATGCACCTTAGCTTCTTGAAGGCCTCTTTAGATTCACAGATGAGCTTGTTATTTCACTTGTTATTCAAGTTTTGGTGTTTCCACAAAAAAGACAATACATACCATTAGTGTAGCATTTACCCAGCCCAGTGCTCTCCAGATGCATCAGCCTAAAATTCTCATAATGCTCTTTTTAAAGACTTTCACAAACAGAGAAGTAGAATATACAGTTAGTTGTTCCCTATTTTATCCTCACTGTCTTTTATGTCAATGTAATTTTTTACCCATGTTTTTTGTCAACTGAAGTCTATGGTCTAGTAAACAAGAGTATTTAAAGGAAACCCTGAATAATGAAATGATACTTGGGATTATAATTTAATTGACTAGTTTTATTGGCTTGAGTGAAAAGTACCAATCCATTTAATTATTTCAAATACTGGTGCCCACAATTACTCCCATTTCCACATGTCCACCTCAACCAAGATGGTTGTGCAGCACAGAGATGGAAAAGATTGAAACATCAGTGACAACAGAATACATGTCACAAATGTCAGGGCTTATCCTTCAGACTACAAAAGATATTCTGCCTAATTGAACACTACTACTGAGGCCTGACAGAGCACTTTTTATTTTATTTATTTAATTTTATTTTAAAGACTTATGTAGCTGCTGATCTTATGCAATGTAACCCTGGGTAGCTCACAAACAACAGTTAAAATAATAAAAAAACTTTAAAAAGAAAATAAAAACCAATGCAGAATCTCTGGGCAACCCCAATCGCAACACATCCTCACACATCCACAAGTAATTTTTCTGGGTTCCAGCCTTACATTACTCCAATGCTTGTGCAAAAATCCAGGACTTGAAGGCTTTTTGGAAGGCTAGGAGGGTAGGGGCCTGCTGGATCTCAAGGGAAAACTTTAGGCACTCTATTCCCAAGACAGAGGGCACTTGAAAGGAAGCACTTATGTAGAGTGGTTTGAGTTCTGTGTGATCATGGATTGTCAGCTGCAATAGGCCTGTGCACTGCAAAACTGATCCTGCTCTCAGTGGCTGCCCATCTATTGCCTCTACCATCATTGGTCTTTCAAGAGTCTGGGTTGGCAACCTTAATCTTTGTACTGTAACTGCATCTATGAAATTAGTGGTCACACCTGAATCCACAAGGGCAGAGAGTTCTACACTCTGGCCTGAATCTAAACAAAGACTAAGAGGAACAATAAAGTCTGCCTACTGTTGACCTCACAGTCCAGGAATGGGTGCAATTGGCGCACAAGGTGAATCTGTGCAAAGCTCTCCCCACCAGCCATGACTACCACCTGGTCCTAGAGCAGGAAGGAGTCCAGGAGGACCCCCAAATTGCCCTTCTGGACTTGTTGTCTGTTGATGATGATATTGATGATGATGATGATGAGGAGGAGGAGGAGGAGGAAGAGGAGGAGGAAGAGGAGGAGGAGGAGGAGGAGGAGGAGGAGGAACTAGAGCCAGGGGCATCTAGAAATAATAGTCCTGGAGAAATGTTGAAGTCAATGATTCCCCTCTGGCTGAAGCAGATTCAGGAAGCCGCCAGGACTCCCTACCTGCACCCACTGACAGTCTCTCAGATTCTGAAGTTTACCCACCCAGTCCAATCAGAGGCATGTCTAAAGCTACAAAAGCAGGAGAGTAGGCTGTAATGAGTAAGGTGCTTCAGCTGTTCATGGGTGGTGGCTCAGCTTGGCTTATTTATTGGCCTGCCTCCCTGAGAGAAAACAATGACAACTCTGTATGCCACCTCACTGTGTCTTGTGTCAATTCCCTTGGATCTGTTACTTATTTACTGGATTCCTGGTCTTGAACCTGTGCCAAGTCTTGACTATATTGTGTTTGCTGCCTTTAGTTACAGGTAAAAAGGGTTCTTTTATTCTAAAAGTTTTGCTTGAGCTTGTGTGTCACTGTCCTGTGGCAGTCATCCAGCTTGCTATCTTGTTGTCTGGCAGCCAGCAGTGCCAGCACAGAAGAAGTTTCTTTTTTGCCCTCATGAGCATCGGCCTAGCTCCCAAAGTTGTCATCAATGCATTCAAGCCATCTCAACGTCTTTTTTAGTGAGTTTTCTCCTGAGGGTTGATGATTGCCCCATGTCCAGTCTTCTGAGTCATACTTCTTGAGCTGCCAACCACAACTGCTAATACAGTGATAACATAAGCCAGGAGAAGACAGCTCTAAATCAGTTGCTAACCATCTCTTGGGCATTTGGGAAGCAGTACTTAGCCGCACTGTTAAGACCTTAGTCACTTTGGAGCATTTGGTGTTGGAATTCAACTTTCTGAACACTGGCTTTCTGCACATACAAACTTACTGACCACTAGGCCTGTAGAGGTGGTTGGCAGAGGGGTTTTGCACATCCATCTTTTCTTCTGTAAAGAACTTACTTTGCATGTCTCAGTGTAACACACCTCTTATTAACTGGACTGCGATTCTCTGGCCTTTCATCATTTTCTTCCCCTCCCAGTTCAGCTCCTTTTCTCATCTGACTTGTGCAGTTCAAGTACTTACCTTCTCCCCATAATGGAGGAGAACACAACCATAGCTGCACATTTAATAGCTTAGGCTTTCTTATCACCACATGATTTTCTAAACAAAGTTGATATTTATTTTCTTCCATACAAGCACCAGCCTGAAGTGTCCTTTCTCAGAAAAAATATATTAACTTGTTGTGTTTCTCTGTCCACGTTTTATTTGTGTTGCATCAAGCTATCTGTTGTCCAACATTTCAAACCCTTATTCTGTCTTAACAGGTTTAATTCCTTGCCTATTAAATTGATCAGGTGGGAAGGACACCAGGAAGATTATTCTGTTTTTAGGAAACTCTCAGAAATGTTTCTCTTATTGGACCTGCATCTCCATACTCTTCACTTCCATCCATTATTTAAAGCTACACTGATGTCATCATTAGCATTTCGTTCTTCCATTCTTCATTCTTCTTTGGATAGTTCTCATGGGGAATTTGCATCTGCAGTTTTGAGTCTGAAATGAAATAACGGGAACAGCCTGAACTGTGGTGGTTCAATAAGGAAGTGCCTGGAATGGCAATGTTTGCTAGAAGTAGAGTCTTGGCCACAAATAGCTTCCTACAAGTGAAAAATGTAAGGCCTTTGGCACCTTTTTGTAAAATAGCATGAAAAGAAATGAAAGGACAGAATATGGGTAACTAAGTTGGAACACTGCTGAGAAACTTGTTTTAAATGACTCTGAATTCGCTTTTCTTAATAACAAGCACAACAGCAATGGTTGCTAAGTTCTATCTTGACAACTTTCACAGTGTTTTTCTCTAACATCTTTCTTCTGGGGCACTTCAATTTTAAATTCCAAACATTGTCATTCTGGGAATATTTGTTTTGAGGCTTTTTGTTGACAAGGATAAATTACTCTGATTAATGGTATGTTCATGGATTTATGGTTATATTGTGCTGTTGTACCATCTGGTTAATTAGAAGAGAATTCTTGCAATATAATTCAGAGATTTTTAGAATAGATTTATATTAAGTAAACTTAAATACATTGGCATGAATTCAGGTTTTGTGTGGTACCTTTTAAAGGATAGCTCACATATACAAGCTGATTACTTTCTTTGAAACAACTCATAGCTTGGTATTTATAAGATTTGCTTGTGATGGATTAAAGAAGAATAATCTGTTTTCTTTAAGCATTCTTTCCTGGTTAGTGAAGTTAATGTATGTATGTTGATGCACTGTCTCCTGAGAATTATCACCTCTAGCTTCAAGCACAGCAGCTTTTGAACTGTTCTTTCCTGTTGTAATTATGAATGCTGAAGATTAGAAAACACTAGACACAGTTGCTTATTGGCCAACAAATCCAATCACATAGCTCACAGTGATCAGCAAAAGATTGTAAGGGTCAACCAATACTAGTCGTGGTTATAATTTGACTATTTATTAATTTTTAAAAAAAGTTTACCTGATGTATTTTAATTAAAATGGCTTTTCAGTTTTGAGGATCCTGTGGCTGTTACACATATGCTAACTCTGCTTTGTTTCATTTTTTCCACTCCATGTCTCTTTCCCAAATTAACATTAGATGACATTCCTAGTTGTCCAATTTTTCCTTGGACAGTTCAGATATATAAAATATTCTCCATTCCATCAGCTGTATGCTGTGGTGTTCCCTTTGTTTGGAACATTCTCTCTGCTGTTCCCAACCTTCATAAAATTCCAGAGTTACTAGCTGTTATTCCTTGTTGTGTGGTGGCTCTTCTCCATTGCTGATTCTGTCCATTTGTGGATTGTCCTATGCCTCCTATCCAAAAGTGACCATTGATAGACATCTAGTAGCCTACTCATTCATCCCTGAATAGCTCAGCATCCTTAACAGACACTAGCAAAGATACTGTCGTCCCAAAGCAGTTTAGCAATTGTTCTATAGATCATGTGCATACTGTACATGCTGTGTATACTCTAAAATATTCTACATTTACTATCAACAAATTCTATATCATTTTTCTGTTTTATTCAATGGGTTTTACAGTAATGGAAAATGAACAGAAAGTACATTTTGATGATTAGAAAAAAGACATTGACTAATTTTATGGCAAATTGGAAGCCCCTTTTGGATTTTTTGCATGAAACAGGAAAGAATTAAATTATGATATACAGATCTCATGATTAATATTATTAGTTGACAATAGAAAAATGTTGTAGCCTTAGAGTAGGAGCTTAATGTAAGTTTTACTTATATCTGTTGTAAAAGGAATCGGGAGTTATCCTTTTTTCTATTTCTATTTCTGTTTTCTTTTCTTCTTTTTCTTCTTTTTCTGCATTTCTCTTCTCTTTTTCTTTATTAGTTTCTGTTAGATTTTATCTCTTTGTTTTAAAATTTAATAAAGTTATTATTAAAAAAAGAAAGTACATTTTGAGTAAGTGTATATGTTAGGAATATAAATTCTAACAAAGAAAATTATGTTAAATGTTAAAACCTGGCAGTTTTCATCATTTAGTGACATTTAACATCTCACTAAATAAATAAAATCATATACACTGATACATTAAACAAGTAAAAAGGACACCGTTTTGAAATACCATCCATAAATATTTTCCAGTAAAGGTTTAAGCATTTCATTCTTATCTCTTGTTGCATATATAGGTGAACAAGTCCAGACACAGCTGTAGAAAAAAATATGTTGACAAGAAATCAATTTCATCACCAATCATTGCTCTGATTCTGCATGCTGCTGTACATGGGCTTTTGAGATGATCAATAGTTAGACAATTCTGATAGGTTGAGTTTTTATCTCCTTTTCTAATGAAAGGAAAGGAAATATTTTTATTTTTCTTCTTTTTTCTCTTTTTGCCAATAACTAGGATAAATCAAGGGTTAGGATAATATAAAAATGTAATATATTAATAAATAGTAATAATTAATAATACTTAATATATAATATTAAAATAATATTAAATAATATTAAAATAATATATAATATATTATTTTGACAAATCATGTTATTGGAAAGGTGAAACTGGGGACTTTCATGAGCTAATATCTGTTCAACTCTTGAGCTGCATTTCATAAAATATTAATGGTGTGTGCATATGAGTTTAGATTAATGATGGGCAGTGTTTAATAACAAGTTCCTTTGGAATCAGGACTTTGGGTTGAATTATTTGTCACTTCACAAAATACTGGGAATAGATTTCATATTATTGTTATGGCTTAGTCATTTTACAAAAAAAATATAAGCTAGGCTTGAAATGATGGATTTATCTGAGAAGCAAAACCAAGCATATGAATTATCCTGAGATGGTATACTTCCACAGGTAAGTAGTGGGGAAATATTAAAAAAGAGGGTAGAGGGAAATGAATCAGGAAAAAAAAAGAAAAAAAAAGCCGAGCAGGGATGCCTTGCTTGTCACTATTTATGTGACATAAATATATAATCACAAATGGTAACATTCAAAATTATCTGTCTCCTGGAAATCTTCTCTCCTCGTATTTATTTTTTTTATTTAATTCAGTTTTGAGGCCAACTGAGTCCTTGACTACTCTGGGTGGCTTAGAGATAAAATAAGAAACAATACAGATAAAAAGAGAATGTGGCTGGAAGACAAACACTCAGCATTAAGTCACACCAAACTAAACTACAGAGGGCTTCACCAGCACCCTATTGCAGGGCCCTATCCTAAGATCAATTAAAGGAGAAAATAAAGCTAGCTTCTAGGTGGAAACCACCCCAGGTATTATTCCTAATGTGGGGTAATTATAGAAATAAAACAAATAAGTCAAGACGAGCAATTGAAAGAAGAGTACATCTTGTTGACACTTACAATAGCCCTGTTTCTACTGATGAGGTAGGATTTGGAAACATCAGTAAGCCTCCAGAATCATCCCCAGTGTCCAACAGATTTCTTGACCTATTTGTTTTAAAAAGATGTTTTTAATAAAACAAATTAAATTGTAAAGTGATATGCTGCAAACTTTCAGCTTCTAGGATCACATTTATTTGTAGCAATGCCTTTGGTCCCCATAAAGGCCTCACTGGGATGATAAAGAGCATCCTGGAGTGGGAGTAAATTCACCTTTTCATAAGTGTATGTTTTGTGATTAGCCATGCTCGTCATGGTAATCATTTTGGGAAAAGGAAGCCTCCCATTCCTATTTTTAGGAATTCACCCACCCAAAGACCTGATTTCTTCAGGTCTTTATAAACACAATGGATGCTTGTCTGTGTCTCTCATTATGCATAACTTTTAACAGATAAAACCAAGTCAAGTAAAAAAGAGAAAAACTTGCTGGCTGGAAATTCTTAAAATTGGACTCTACCTCTGAATGGCAACAAGTTGGAGAAAGCAGTTCTGTAGGCAATTGAGCAATAAAAATGTTTAATAGCTCTTTTTTTTTCTTTTTAAGATGCTGTGACTTTGTCTTTCAGCTTGCAGTCAGAATACCACCCACATCACCTTTCATTTAACTAATCCTTGGATGCTTTTTCAGTTTTCTCTAAGCTTCTTACACTGCCATTTAACAGATTGATTAGCACCACTAAAAATGTCCTATTAATCATAAAATGGATTGAGCAAGCACTATGTCTAATCATAGAGGAAGGATTAAATGAGTTTGATAATAAAACAGAAATTCTGGAATAAAATCTTTGGCAACAACAGTATATTGAGGGAGTGGTGGGGACTTTGGATGGCCTTATATTTTATGCAGCTTCCCCTTCTGAGACAACCATAATCATTCCTTTATGTCATTTAATTCCACACTGGCTACCAGTGGGAAATTAGTCTCTAAAATTGTACTGTCAGTTTTAAATACTTTTGGTGGCTTTCTTAGTTTTTATTTTTGTAAGGTAGTTGGCTAGGTCTTCAAAGCAAACTGCTGTGAATGATCACTACTTATTAAGTCATGTACAGTTATTGCAACAGAAGGAATATTTAAGTTAGTGCATAACCTTAAGTGCATTACATGGCATAAAACAAGTGCATGACTAAAAACAGTATGAATTTGCAAATAAAGCTCACTGCTATACACTCTTAGCTGGAAATATATTCCATTTAGCTCAATGGGACATTACTCTGAATGGATGTGGATAAGGTTGAATGAATGGTGTTAGCACCAAAGCAACGATGTTTAAAAGAGCCTTTTAAATTATAGACATTTGCAATAAAAAGAAAACAAGTAGAATTCAATAGTTATCTTTGTATATGGATCAGTAAGTGGTCGAAGAATGTGGCCTGAACAATAATCTAAATACAGGTAGTCCTCACTTAATACTCTAATTGGGACCAGAAATTCCATTGTTAAGCTATGCAGTCATAAGTTGAAAACCCATGCAACCACACTGTTTAGCAATGGCAGTTCTGGCAGTCCTGTTTGCTGTCATTAAGTAGGACTGCACAGGTCATTAAGTGAGATCCTCACATGACCGCAACTTGCGACTTCCTGCTGGCTTCCCCACTGACTTGCTCATCAGAAGCCGGCAGGGAAGGTCACAAATGTGATCACGTGAGTGTGGGGACACTGCAATGGCTATAAGTACAAGGACTGGTAGTAACTAACACTTGTTCAGCACTGTCGTAAGTTTGAATGGTCATTAAAGGTGGACCACCTGTATAGCTCTATTAAAGACTATATTTAAAACTCTTCTATAAAGCATGACATGCATGATTTCTGAACTTCCACTCTTCAATAACATCAATGTCAGCAGATAACTGAATTAAACTAAAAATAGGACATAAGGTTATATTTGAAAAGTTTTTGTGAGTATAGGTTAGGCTTGGGTCATGGCCCATTCATACTCAAATTGTGGGCATGAGATCAGACTGAGAAAAGAAAGGACAAGAAGAATATTGTGAACCGCTCAGAGTCCCCTGTATGTGGGAGATGGGTGGTGGCCAAAATATGATAGATAAATAAAATAAATAAATATAGACAGCAGTTCATTGTTTGAAATCATAATGTGATTGCTGTTTTTCTCCTTTAATAAGTAATAGGAATACCTTTCTTTGCTTTTCCTAATTTTATTAAAAGAACCCACAGTTTCTTTGTATTTTCCTTCAGCATTGCTCAGAAAGAGTAGTTCAATCATTTCTAAATATCTAAGTATCCATAAAGTATTTCCCAGTTCATTGCATCTGCTCCCCAAATTTAGAGAATTGTTGCTTCACAAATGTTAATCTATCTATCTATCTATCTATCTATCTATCTATCTATCTATCTATCTATCTATCTATCTTTCTTCCATTTTTATTTATGGTTGGAAATATCCCTGCAATTCTAAAAGATATTTCTATTACTTGTTAAGGAGAAAAATAGCAATAACATCATGATAGAAAACAATGAACTGCTGTCTATATTCTTCTTGTCCTTTATTTTCTCAATCTGATCTCATGCCCACAATTCGAATGTGAATGGGAAATGACCCAAGTCTATATAAAATTCCTTGCATGTTTCTAAGAACATTTTTAAAGGAACTGCCTTAAAATTGAAATTTACATCAAATTGATATATGAGTTTGGGGTAAAACTTTCTTACTTTTTGCCCAATTTGTCTCTGAAACAATTTAAAATAACTGAAAGAGATCCACAATTGGAATTAATTTGCAAAGCATCACAGGAAAAATGCAGAATTGTGAAAAAGTCTTTCAATATAGATGGATGAAACCATGTTTTGTGTAGTTGAACAAGGGAATGATAGGTCCTGGCCTGTTATCAGAAGCCATGCAACACCAAGAAAATTAAGGATTGTGACCTAATTACCAGGCAAATTTCATCTGAATGTCCTTTTCTACCAGGGAGTGCATTCAACAGTAATTTAGAGCTATATCCATTCCATACTTTTTCACCACATAAAATAATTAAAATATTAATCTGTTGATTTTTCAATGTTATTTCATTAGATATATCAATTATTTTTCCCAGGAATATCACCAAATACTTATTTGGCAGCATTAATGGAATTTAGATTAATTCAGTTATCTGCTGACATTGATGTAACTGAAGAGTAGAAGTTCAGAAATCTTTGCTCTGCTCCACATTTTTGTTTCTCTTGTTGTGAGCAGATAGTATTGGAGTGTTTAATCAAGGACGTGTTCAAATTTTGAGAGTTTTGTCAGTTTTCTTGAGCTCTGAATAGCAGCATCCCAGTGTCAGATACATTTCACCCTGGGGGGAAAATGTTGTATCTACCGAAGTTAATGCAGTTGCAAGTCCTCATATTTTTAGCTGTAAATAAGGTTGCGGTTAAAGGAAGTATTTGAGTCTTTCATGAAAAACCCTCTTTCTTATCTTATTACAGCCATTCCAGGCTGAGTAAATTCCTGTTATTCAATCTTACTTCCTTGTCTCCAAAGCATTCAGTGGGAGCATCAGCCTGCTATGATATCAAGCATAAACAAGGAAGGCAGGAAATGCTCTTTGAATGTTTCTTCCAACCGGGCATTGTGTAAGTCTTATTCTGCACTACACTGATTGTGATTTGCTTTTGAGAATGATTTGTAAACTGTATGGGGTGCCTTTTCAGGCTACCAAAGCAAAATAAAAATATTCTGAATGAACACATAAATAAATGAATACATTTTGAGATACTGTTTGGCACCTGTCTGCAGCTGGTTCTTTCTCCGAACTGCATTTACTTACATGCTAATTTTTATAAGAACACAAGTTACCTCCTAAAGTGGCTATGACCCTACAGATACTGGTAGTATTGTTGAGTATTCATATTGAAAGTTCTGACCCCCTCCCAAAAAAACCCTCTAGAAATATTCTTGACCATTTCACATCTGTTGCTCTGAAGAACTTCCACGTGCAGTTCATATTGTGGGGTACATTTCAAGAATACAACAGAGCATGAGGAAATAAGGTAGGAAGCTCTTCCAGCCTCTAAAGGTTCATGCTTCATTATGGTGGAAAACATCCATACTGGAGTCATTGCAGCTTAAGCTGATTCATGGATTTAGGATGTCATATACCACAGACTATTTTTAATACAATGTAGACCAGTTTTCTCAACCTCAATAACTTTAAGATGTGGGGAGTTCAACTCCCAGAATTCCTCAGCCAGCATACAATGCAGAAAGCTTTTTGATTTAGGGTTTCTTTCCAATTTTTTTCCTCTATATTTTGAGAAAGGGTGGGTTTGAATCTGTCTCTCTCTCTCTGCCCAAAAGCCACACCTAAGGGATGACAATACTCTGGGTTATGCTGCTCCTGGTCCAGCACCTTAACCACTACATCATAGCAGCTTGCCCTCCCTCCTTCCCTCCGTCCACAAACATACCATACGCACATTCCCTCAGGCAGTTTTAAATAAGGAGGGAAGCATGTTTCTCACTGGGAAAGGGCAAGTGAGTCATTTGTCTTTAAAATTTAGTGTTCTCCTGCTTACATAGCATCACTGATGGTAGTTGCGATAGCTGACAATGTGCAAAACACAACAGTGAATGAGAAATGGAAAGGAAAGGTTATGCTGTAAATGGAACAAGCCATACTATGGAAGTCACTGTTGTGTTTTAAACTCAGCTAGTTTGTTGTGCGATGAGCTCTTATAAGTGAGTGAATCACAGATTTAATATAACATAAGCAATACAGAGCTCAGACAGTGCAATCCCCAGTTTTACTATAATTTCTTGGAAAGGTAGTGGCCCTGACAATGGGGAGAATAGTAAGGAGCAATCTATTGCCAAATGTATCACCCTCCTACTACTTGGCTAGTGTAGATGGGAAGGGACAGGAGTATCCCTCTCCAATGCATAACCCCCTCCTTGGTTTTCCTAGGCGCATTGAAACCTCCTTGAAACATATTTGGGAACAGATATGTGGTGGGGTATGGGGGATATGAAAGGGTGTAAGTGAAGGTTGCCTAACTGCATTCCCTGAGCATAAATGCCCAGCACCCAAATCCAGAAGTTGAAAAGAATCGGGAATCCTTACTGAAGGATTTACCACTGTTAAAATAATTTTATTAAATGCTATCCTAATTATCCTCAAAAGTAATTCTTGATAAATATTATTTACTGAGAGTAAACAAAGTGTCATGAGTAAGGATGGCGAGCAGGGGGCTCCCTTCCAGACTGTTAAGCGCATGCGTAGCACTGAGGAATTGGTGAGCCATTCCAAGAGGCACAGATTGGGACCGCCTTAACCTGCGGGGTTTATATGGCTGGGTTTTCCCACGTTTGTTCAGTTTGTTAGGATTACTGTTATGTATTAGCAATAAAACATTAGAGACCAGTTCCCTGTCTCAGAGTGTTTCCTGGGAGTCAGGACACAAAGGCTGACAAAAAGCAATCTGTATGAGAGAGAATACATTTGTAGCAAAACTGGAAATGTCCTGGATCATTTGACTTTCCCTCTTCACAGGTTAACCTCTTTATCTATACTCTATAACAGCCTTTCTCAACCTTTTGACACTGGAGGAACCCTTGAAATATTTTTAAGGCCTCGGGGAACCCCTGCACTTTCAGGCTCAACTATAGGCCAGAAGTTACACAATTACTATATTTGTTTCATGTGTAGGCCTGTATATATGCATCAACAGTGTTCTTAAACTAAAAATAAAGAATGAAACTTACCTCTTTAATGTGAAGTTGTCTGAAATTGGAACTAATTTTTTAAATAAACTGTGATCTCCCAGGGAACCCCTAGTGACCTTTCGCGCAACCCTAGGGTTCCACAGAACCCTGGTTGAGAAACCCTGCTCTATAAGAATAGGAGAACAAAACATTTGTCTACAACATATGATCTTAAGTCTGATAAGAGATATATGTTAAGTGACACATCTACAATAGGCATTTGCACATATTTGGTTGTTTGAGTGTCCGCAAGTGTATAGCCACCTAGATGTAAGTATCCCTTTGCAGCTTGTGAAACAATTCAGATGTCTGTGAGAAAAGGTGCGTGGAGAGCAGTATTGCTCAGTCTGGGTATACTCCGAATGCTTGGATCAACTCCTAGAATTTGCCAGCATGTCCATGGCAGGCACTCATTTTGGAGGAGGCTGATACAAAAGACAGAATGAACAGAAAGTTACTTCTACATATTGTCTATACTGTATTCTTGGATCCATTAAATTGTTTCCTTCATGGTGCAGAGTAGAAAAGGGATCACCAGTTGTCCTGTTTTCCATCTCTATTCTGCTGCCATTATGTGCATAAAAGGCTTAAATCTGGAATAATCAAAGGCCACTCCCTTTGATACTCCATGCTAATTTTTCACAGTATTATTTTCACTGGTTCCGAAAAGTGTTGTGTGTGTGTGTGTGTGTGTGTGTGTGTGAGAGAGAGAGAGAGAGAGAAATTGTAAAATTGTTGCCTCTCTTTCAGTCCACATACTTTTGCCTTTTTTTTTTTTGTCTCTTTTTTACCAGTTAACTGTCTTGGATGTTTGCTGATGTTTAATAAACAAACAAACCAACAAACCTCAAGCTATGTTTTTTAATAACTGAACTGAGTGTCATATGTGCTTGCTTGATCTGGATATAAGGACTGACTGCAAATATGCTAGGTGAAAACTCATCTGGAAATTATTCACAGTATTTTCCCAACATATATGTCAATGTTAATTTTGAAAGACAGCTAGATCGTTCTTGCTCTTCTAATAAGCCACAGATTCAGAAAGCTGAATTGGGATTTTTAAGTCTAATGTGTGAGTTTCAGAAACAATCACTAGTGGGTATTAGATATATTCTTGGAGTAATTTCAAAGAGATCAGGAAAGATATAAAAGAAAGTGGGTATCCATTGTAAAGTAAGTCAAAGTTGTAATAATAAACTTGGACTGCTTTGGCCAATGTATCAAATTCTGCTTTGCTAATCAGACTAACATTCTGTACTAATTCTTTAGATGGCTTTTATAACCTTAGTGGTGCTGAATGAGGTTCTTAAGTGCTGTGATGCTCTGCAGTTGGCTACTAAGAGAGAGGGATCAGCCAGGCTTCATGTAACATATTCCTCCATCAACATTAAATGCTAAAGTAGTGACAATCATGAACTCAGTACCCATCACTTATATAATGCAAGCTGTCCATCAAATTTGTCTGCAGTAATTAGTTAATCATTGATAGGTCATGGCATTGAATAAATTCCAAATTTTTCCTAGTGCTTTTTATAAATAATTCAAAATAAAATGAAAATGTAAAATGAAATGAAATAATATAAAAAGGAAAGAAATATGAAATGAAATGAAAATGAAAACTAAGGCAAACACATCTGTAGTTTATTGTCACCATTGATGATGCTAGTTGACATCTTCATATGCAAATGTGTATGTCCACCATATCCTTGCATTTCCACAGTGTCAGGAACTATGAAAACTCTCCAAACATCTCAACCAGCATAATTTGGCTTTAAATTGATGGCATCAGTTGGTAATAAAAGCTTTGTTCTTTCCCTGAACCATCATATTCCCTTACTTTCAATCCATTTTTTTTAAGTGGTACACATCTTTCTGAAACAGCCTGGGGATACACAGTTTCTGACTTGTGAATGCAATTGTTTTTAGAGATCACATTTAGAAGAAAAAGCAAATGTTTGCTGTATAGCAAATTAGGTATAATGAGCTATCTTGCAATAAGCAAGATTATTGATCCATGTAAGAAAATAGAAAGTTGCCTTACAGCAGATCTAGCTATTTATCCATTTAGTTCAGTATTGTCTACGCTGATGGGCAGCTGCTTTTCATCTGGTCATCCAGACACCAAATATTGAATCAGAGGTCCTGTGCAAGGGGTGTGTGTGTGTGAGTAGGTATGTACATGTGTATGTATGTGTGTGTATGTGCATATGTATGTGTGTGCATGCATATATGTGTGTGTGTGTGTGTAATTGTGTTGTGGATTCTGCCACCAAATATATAGCATACCTGTCTTTTTTGATGGATGACTTCTCTCAAAGTTTTAGCAAGATATACTACATTTCCCAACCCTGCTTCAACAGATTTCTTCTTTTCTTTTTTTAATGCCAGGGATTGAAGCATAGAACTTTTAAATGCAAAGTATGTGCTGTTCTAAATTATATCAGATAACTACAGCTATAATATCTATATCTCATATTTAATCCAAATTGGTGTTAAACTATGGGAAATGTTCTTAAGGATACATATTCTTATTTGTACATGATACCAATAAAAGTAAAAGTCCAGAATATCTAAATATCTAAGGTTTGGGTGGCATGTTTTGCAGAGCTTAAAAACAAATATGATTTCTATTTTATTTGGTACATGATGTCCAGAATGAGTTTGCAGAAACCTAGTCATCCATCTTTTATATGGAACAGAAGACTTAAAAATGGATTACTTATGCAAAATAACAGAAAAGACACATACTTTTCATTCAGTCAAATAACAAATTGTTTGTAAAAATATAGTGCTGTTTAATCAGGAAAGAAGAGTGAGTCTGACATTCTGATTATAGTTTCTTTTTTTCCAAGTATAATTGAACAAAACGTAAGAGTAATTTTTAAGAAGAAAGTTAATTTTTAATATCAGACAAATAGCCTGGCATTATTAATGGGATGGCTTCTAGAATACAAACACTTCTGTAATTTTATTAGAAAATTCTGCCAGTAATTTGGATCAACTAAAACTCTGCAAAATAAAACAGAGATTGCAAAAGACCTGCAGCTTCTAAATAGTAAACTTGCTTTGCAATAATTTAATAGACCTCTAGGACAGGCATTCCTTTTTCCTTCTTATCAGTAGCAAAACAAAAACTCATTTCATATCTTGAGGTCTTGACTGTAATACCTTTATTTCTTTCCACTACAGGAATGAATACTGTTCCTTAGCCCTTAACATTTTGTGGGTCACTTATATTCTTCAAGAGCTATGAGCTAAACAGAAGAAAAATCTCAATGAATGGTACAAATTTCTGGAGAGCAGACACTTTATTTGAAATGAGAGCAGATGGTGCATTTCTTGGACTGTGATTGCCTAAAAGTTTAAAGCCTTGTAATTTCAAAAAAAGAGAACTATGGATAGATGAAAGAGTGCTATCTGATGGGGACATTATATTTTCCTGTTACTTTATTCGGCATTTAAGTGAGTAAAATAGTTAAGTTAGTAACAAGGACTGCGTCTTTAATGATCAAGGAAAGCCCAAGTTCTTTTCTCTGTTGGCAACCATATTTTTCAGTGCTGGATCTTCCCTTTGTGCCAAACTGAAAGGGTTCTAGAGGAGTACCCTTCCTATCAAAAGTAACACTGGAGCATAGCATATGATATTTTGTGCCATGCTGCTAAATGTTGTCTTTGAAGTCTTAATTGGCTGCAAAATAGACCAGGAAGAAGAATCAAGTAGGGAGGCTGTAGGGTTGAGTAAAATATGTAAGGTTTCTATGAAAGGAAATAACACAGTCTCAAATAAGTAAACTATGCTCTGTTTAAATAGGACCTAGAAAGCATGGGCTTCAGGATCACTCAGTCCTAAAAGAAGCTAATATAAATAAATCTTTCCCAACCCAGTGCCCTCTGTTTTGCTGGACTATGCTGGATAGTCCATGGGCTATGCTGGATAGGTGTTAGGACAGTGTAAATCTGATGCAAAATGAAGGCAGCAGGTTGAGATAAAGGCAGCCACAGGTTCTTCATATGGCTGTCTCTGCTGCTATGGTCTTTAATGGTGACAAGTGAAACCATTGGCCAAGATTTATTTACCAGTTCTTTTGGAACTACAGCTTGGCTCCCTAAAATGAGATTCAGTCAGCCTTTTTGCCAGAACCAACCCAATGGGATACAGGGCTTCATCTGTCATTTTCGAATAGGTATCCTAATTACATCAAAAGAGCCAGGGATTCAATTCACTTAAGACTGGATGGTATTGCTTAAGTAAGAAGAGAAAATATCTATTGTTGGTGTGAGGTTTGAGGCTGCTTCTGACTCCAAAAATGAATCCTATCCAGAGTCAGAAGGGGAAAACAAAACTTTACAGGAAGGACTTGAAGAATCAAAGCTGAGAAGTGACTCAGCAGAGTGGGAGAAATCACAGATGATGATTGGACAAACTCCGGAGGGAGATTTGAAGCCTCCAATCAGTGCTTGAGAGAGGGGAGCAGAGAAGCGCACAAAACAGAAAGAAGCCCGATTGGCTGCTAAAGGAAAACAGCATGAAAAGGAGCGAATAAAAAGGCAGGTGTGCCAAGAGCAAGCTGCCAGAGACAACCACTCTTTCAAGCTCACAGCACCTGCGGAAGAGTCCTTACCAGCATCAGAAGCCTTGCCTGTAGCCAGTGTGGAACCAGAGCCAGTGCCTTCTGCCATCGCGGACCTGCTTCCTGCACAAGTCACTCCAGTCAAGCCTCTCCTTGCCATTCCTGCTGAGCACAGCCTCGCATCCAGCTCCAAGCCTTGCTGCATTGTTCCAGCATGATCCAGGTGTGCCTCCAGATCTCAGCCTTGTCTAGACACTTCAGTCCAGTCCATCCTTGTCTTCAGATTCAAGCCTTGCTTAGATGCTCCAGTTCAGTCCAGCTTTGTCTCCAGATCTAAGCCTTGCCTAGACGTTCCAGTCCAGTCCAGCCTTGCCTCCAGAACTGAGCCTTCCCAAAATGTTCCAGCCCAGTCCAATCTTGTCTCCAGATCCAAGTTTGCCTAGCTGCTCCAGCCAAGTCCAGTCTTGTCTCCAGAACCAAGCCTTGCCTAGATATTTCAGCCCAGCCTTGTCTAGCCTCCATGTACCAGCCTGATACAGCCTGCATGCCGGGGTGCAAATCAGAGTGTTCAGCCTCTCCTTTACCATGCACTCTAGCTCCTTCCAGTCTTGCAGCTACAGTCAGATGATTGGCCAAGTTCTGCCTTGCTGTCTTGCCACAGTCTGACCCAGCAATGTTGCCTGAGTGTCCCTTGCCACCTGAGTGAACTTATACTTGATTGATTTATACAGTCTAATCTATTGCAAGAACTTTTGCTATTGTAAATAGTTAATTCAATGAAGAGTTTTATTAGTAAATCTGCCTGGCTGTCTCATAGTCTGAACTGGACAGTTGGTAGATTTTCCTAGATTTGAGGGGAGAGATTTTTTCACCAACATTCTGAAACCATTAGTGGACAGCTAGGACTACTGAATGGAGCAGAGCTTAACACAGCAGAGAAGCTGTGCACAGAAAAAGAATATTATCTTAAATGGCTTTAATGAGCGCATTAGAGAAATACAGGTTATTGATCTTACACACTCAGTCCTCACAAGCATAAAGAATCACACGCTTAGACAAAGTAGGTTTAAAAGTAAAAAGGAGTCTTTCTGATTTTATTCTTTGTTCAGTTATATTCCTTCACAACAAGTGAAGGAATCCCAGTGAAAGCTGAAAATAACATGAAGGTCATCCATTCCTCTACCTCTTCTTTGTTAGTAGTGCATGACTGAATTCATCTTATGATCCTTGCTCACTCTACAGGAGTCCAGAAATACAAGTGGTGGAGGTGGTATTTACAAGCATATCTGCTCTGACAAGCAGCTCCAGCAAATACTGTTACTTGTTTTTCTCCTGCAACAAGCCAGGACTCTGTGAACATTTCCTGCTTCCCCCTGCCCTCCCACCACCAGAGACCTGCACCCTTATTTTTATGTGACGCTATGATCCTGGATTTTCATGAATAAATGCAAGAGGGCATGATATCGTGCAAGGACTCTGCAGAAGACCTTGTGCAGATTCCTGAATTATTTGCCAACCGTGCACACTTATGAGGAAAACTTTCACGGCATGTAAACACTTTTTTTAACATTTAATAACATTTTTCCTCCTTTGGAAGGCAACACTGTGAGAAGCACAATTCTATTTTGTAAGTAATATTAAATGGAAGTGAATAATAACTTCCAGAGGACTCTAAAAATGAAAAACACTTTGGAATTCCCGGTCAGTTCTGTATAGATTAAAAAAATTATTTTCCCACAGATGTGCTCCTTTCTGAGACCGAGGTATTTTGAATAACGTAAATTAAAAGGTTAGGCATAGAAAGGCTCATTGTGAATCTCATAGAGAAACAAAATATCTAGGGCTAGATACTGAAGTAAAGAATAAATATTTTAATATGAAATTATTTTCACAGTTTGAGCAAAGACCAACTTAGAGGATTATATGAGAGAAAAAAGAAGCCTTTAACTAGAGGTTTATGAACTGCAATTGATTCTGAATTTTTTAACATGAGAATGCATATAAATGCCAACTTCTTCCTCATAGGTTAAAAGATTTCTATTTATAAACTACACTAGCTGTTAGGAAATGAATTCAGACTCTAGGAGATCCTGATTTTAGTTCTATATCTAGATGTTGCATTGGAGTTTGCATTTTTATAACTATAATTTGCATCATATTTCCATTACATTATCTTGAATTAATCTGAAATATGAATAATCTTTGTTCTTTTATCAGCATACAGCATCTATGTTCAATTGTTGGGGATCAGTCCCAGTATCATAAGGAACTTTAACTAGAGATTCAAAATCTGATTCAATAAATATGTTCATACTTTCAGAGACCTTTTAGAGAATTCTCAGAATTCTTTTGGGCTTTTCCTAAGTAATTTCTCAACTTTCTGAAATAACAAACTCACCCCAGATTCTTCTCTACCGCCTTTACCAACCCTCCTTTCAACCATTTCCCATTTATGAGCCTTTCCAAAGTTAACTTTCCATAACCAACAACTTAAGCAGAGTTGGGCAATTTCTACTTTTATTATGTTTTTACATTTCATTCATTCATTCATTCATTCATTCATTCATTCATTCATTCATTCATTCGATTTATATGGCCACCCATCTCAAACACGTGAGTCTCTGTGGCTAACAATTGATTCTGTATGCAAATCATAAACATTTTGGTGGCCAGAAATCACATTTTTGGGTTGATATTATTTTCAGCAGCCAGGTACTGAAGGGTGGAAAGGTGGTGATATAATGATTTCATGAAGGTAGCTGCTGGGTATTTGCTAGGGCATTTCTTTATTAACTGAAATGTGTTATGTATTGGAGGATATATTGGAAACATTCCTTTTTCATTGCTGATTTTTCTGCAGCCTTTTCCAAAAGCACTTTTATTTCAATCCAGATGACTTCCAATACTAAAATGCAATGAACTAAAGTGATGTTGGAAGGTAGATTGCAGGTGAAATCAAATACTAGCGGAGAGGGTTCTTATTTCAAGGTTTATTTATTTATTAAAAATGTGTATGCCAACCCTCTGGTATTGTGGTGGCTGATAAGCAGCCATAGATAAAAAAATAAACCATTAAAAAGTAGAAGCATTACAAACTCTTCAAATGGCTTAACCTCTCCTAATAATAATGAGGGGACAAACTCAGTGCTAATGGCAAGTTGTTCCATAACCCATAACCTAGAACTCACCACATAACATGCAAAAAATGCTGCTGATGTTATCCATGGTAGGATCTGCAAAAGATGCTTTTATCACACAGAAGGCAGTATGAGAGTAAGCAGCACTACGACTACTCAGAGCCCAACCAGCTGTCTCTTTATCTCAACTATCAATAAAACTGAGGGATATCTTATGTGGAACATGGCTTGTACACATTTGTAGGATGAAGGCTACATTTGGCCTTTTGGTGGTAGTCTGCCTGTCAAATTCCACCTATATAAGGTAAAATAATAGCAGTGCCAAGGCAAAAACAAACCTTGATTCAATATTACTGTGTATCCACCCATCTCACTACTGCGACTTCGAGCAGCAAACAGGAAATTAAAATTAAAACCAGAAAACAACAAAGGAACACAATTAAGTAAAAAAAAAATCAACCACAAACAATTTTAAAGTTAGTTAGAATTAAAATTTAATAAAAGTATCATTAAATCAAAATATGGTTAATATGATTACTCTCCATGTATTTCTTATTTTCCTTTTCTGTCTGATTAAAACTTGCAGTTTTCTTTGGATGGGCACTGGAGGACACATCCAACATTTCTCAGGCAGCATGGAGCACCGGGAGCTCAGCTTGTACAGGTTAATCACAGAGATTAGTTGTTGCCATATCTAGTTAGATGTCAAAGAGTTATCCAACAAGCTGCAGGAGAAACTAAATTTAAAAAAAAGGCAAAGGAAGTGCTGGAAAGTAGTAGTCCATATGTGCATGTGTGTTTATATAGAGAAGGATTTATATCAGTTATTTTTTAACTTTTAATACAACAAATGTAGGAAAGGATTTAAGCCTTGTTATAAAAGTGCTAATGATAAGGTTGTTACAAAAGTAATATTGAAGTCGGAGACCTACAAAGCCTGAAGGTATTTTCAGTTCAAATGATAGGAAGGGTACGTTATAAAAGGAAAAACTTCAAAAATCTCATTTCCTTCATTTCTTCATTTCAGTTAAAAAAAAACCCACACTTAAAAAAAAAATCAAAAGAATTTCCTGAGAATAATAAATAAGAATAATGCATGATATTTCTCCTTTCTTCCATTGCCATGAAAATGCATCTAGCACAGATAGATATTTTTACAATTTTAAATATACACTGAACCAGTCATTATTGATGAAGAGGATGAAGGTGCTGAAATCAAATGGCATTTTATCTGTGAATTTCAGCATGAAATCCTGCCTCTCTTCAGAGCAAGATTTACAGGACCATCTTCAAGTTTCAGTAGTTCTTTGACAGTTCATTTACACATCCAGCTTCTGAGGTATAAGGTGTCCCATTCGCATAAAGAATAAAAATATACAGTAAGTGGATCTGCCTTTGTCCTCATGGAAGGACAACTTAAATGATCTGTCTTGCATTCTCTGAATTCCCACTAACCTTCTCCTATCCAGAAAACTATATTAATATATTTTAATCACATAAAGGGAATAAAAGAAAATAGGAAGAAAAAAAATGTAGGGATTTTTCAGCTTTAGGATGTTGCTTAGACTCAGTTCATGTCAGTATCTGTTGAATATATCAAAATTAAAAGTAATAATATAAAGGTCTCCTATCTTTGAATAAAAGATACCCTGACTCTGTTACTGTTCCTGGACTGAATGATTTTTTTCTACTTCTGCTATACTATCTGTTGAGATAGTGTCAGCTCCTAACGTGAAGAACAAATTACTGGCAAGATAGGAAAATTAACAGGGCAATGCTTAATATCTAACACAGGGAGAAAGAAGGGGTAGTGATGCTCCTATGTTCATTAAGGAACCAGAATAGGCACATCCAGTGTATTTTGAAAATAATTGCAGAATAAATATAGCCCATACAGGGTAACCTTCAGTTCTTTCTGTTTTATAAGTATACTTTATGCTAAAGGAGTGCTTCCTGCTTTTGACAACTGTGGTTGATTTTATTTTCTAAAAAGAAAGTATGTCTCTTCCCTGATCCAACTACAGCATACATGTCACTTTAACAGGCTTTCTCAGTCTATCTTCCTCCATGTTATTTCAGGAAGACCAAAGAGAAGAGAGGAAGAAAATATTGGCTGATTGGAAGAGTACCCAGATGAGACAGTACTCCTCAGGGGCACCTTCAATCTGTCAAACACATTAGTGCAGTAGGAAGGCTGCAGAAAGATACCATTCCATTTGTTTTCCCCAATTCTGATAGTTGTTAATCATTTGAAGGAGAATTCTGTAAATTTTCACTTCAGCTCCCTAAACAGGATTTCTGTTCATTCTTTTTTTAAAAAATGATTAAAAAAAATATTTTGCGACTAGCTGCTAGTTGCTGCTTTACAATACAGGTAGACCTCACTTAATGACTATCCTGTTTAGTGCCATTTGAAGTTATGACAGTGCTGAAAATGTAACTTTATGATCGGTCTATGCACTTATGGCCATTGCAGAATCCCCACGGTCACATGATTGAGATTTGGATGCTTCACAACCAGTGGACATTTACAACCATCACAACCTCCGACGATCATGTGATTGCCATTTATGTGCTTCGCAGACGACTTCCAACAAGCAGAGTCAATGGTGATGCCAGTAGTAAAATTGCAAGTCCTGGTCACATGATGTCTTGCTTGACCATGTTGCTTAGTGATGGAGTTGCAGGTCCCAACTGTCATTAAGTGAGGACTGCCTGTATAGTAAAGTAGCAGAGAATCTGCTGTTTGCTATTTAATAGGGCTACACAGAGGAGGGTTTATCCTAAGCTTTTCTTTTTGCCAGCTGCACAAGAAGGCAGTACAATCTATTGTATGAACTCTTTCCGAAGAAGGAGAAGGAGGAGGAAGAGGAGGAGGAGGAGGAAGTTATGTAAGGGAAAGAGACTAAAATGAGGAGAAGGATTGGAAATTTAAGGGAAGGAAGGAAAAAAGAAAGTAGAATGAATGAGATTATCTTCTTTCCCTAAATTACATTGGAAGAGTGAGATGTCTCTCCATGAAAAGTGGAATTGATGGAATGATTATAATGTAACCCTATAGAATTTATTTAAATGATATGACAATATGATTATTCAGTAAGAATTTTAGGATTTGATAGAGGTAATAGTTTATAAGGTGCTACAGAAAAAGAATGTCATCACAAAATAGATTCTACTATTGCTCCCTTTGATCATCTTTAGCTGCAAATACATTCTAGGGATAATGTAACAAGAACAGGTTTGGTTAGAACACAGATATATTTTTCATCTTTACATGGTAAAATATTTGGGAATAAGGTCATCGGGAAATGGTGGACAATCTTTCAAAGCCACAGTGCTTTCAATATTATAAGAAGTGAAAACAGTGAGGAGGGCAAACAGAACAGACTCTGTTGGAGGACCTAGGCAGATATATCTTCTTCAATATTACAAAAAACACTTGTTGTCTTATTGACAATGCTTTCTGTAAATAGACAACTTCAAACATATTGCTGAACCATCATTGGATTTGGAAGTCCTGAGCTATTGAGCCAAATTCTGTAAGTGAAACCAGAGACTGTTGGGGTGGCATCAGATGTTTGGCCTTGAACAGCATAGCTATTCCTTATGGCAGCTGGGCTTCTTTGGAACAATTTGCATAGTTGATGATGACCAACACTGGCTTGTCCCTTCTGCATTGCCCTTTCACAGTTTTGGTATAGAAGCCTGTTGGTTGTACAACTGGATGCTACTACAGCCTGCAGGCCACCCATGTCTTGCTGTGACAGTTCTTTTTTGCTTGTGGTTGATAACACAATTTCAGCTCTAGGGCTGAAAATAAGAAGGTGGGGGAGGTACATACCCATAGGCCACAGATTGTATGTTCCTAAATGAGGTGATTAAAAGGACTTCATTATTATTACAATAGTGAATTGCTATAGTGAATTGCTATACCACATAGGCTGTTATTCTTTTAATCTACATTTTTTCTAAGGAATGAATGCTATTTGCTATAAATTCCACACTAAGAGCAAACTGCAAATTGCAAAGAATGTGATTAAGAATAAAGATGAATACAGTGAGGATCTTTTTGGGGGTGGGTAGATACTTATTTCTCACAGAGGCCATGTTCTGAGTGATGACTAAAATGCCCAGAAGCTTCGTCCTCCATATAACCAAGTCCATGTGAATCAAGACATAAGCAAAAGGCTCTTTATCCCTCTTTTATTCAACAAGATTATCAATAGAGGCTGTTGCAATCCTTTTTTCAACTGAGGCAGCTGCCATCATTTTTCTCTTTTGGCTTGCACATAGAAGTAAGCCACTGAACTACAGTGCGCAGGTGCCTGTTGCTTTTCATACTGGGAAACAGATTTTCCTTCTCTATGTGGGATACATATCAATATTTATTATTGTTATTGCTGTTGTAATTATGAAGAGCAAAGCCTTGGAAGAATTGGATAAGTTATAGACATTAGGAAACTTGGAGAGGGTACACGACTCTGGTGATCTGTGTAAGCTAGTTTAGGAACCCCGCAACATGAAAACAAATGATCTAAGTATAGGCAATGTTGTTTTAAAAATGTGTTCTAAAAAACTAAATAAATCAAATCCAGCATACCTACGTTCAGCAAAGGATCGTTACCTTGTCATGGTGCTGGAGCTTGAGCACCTCAATGATGCCATGAGCTAAACCGTGAAGGGCCACCCAAGACGGAAAGGTCATGACAGAGAGGTCAGACTAAATGCGATCCCTGGGGAAGGTAATGGCAACCCACCCCAGTATTCTTGCCGTGAAAACTAAATGGATCAGTACAACCAGAGATATGTCGGTATACCATCGGAAGATGAGACCCCCAGGTCGGAAGATGGTCAAAATGCTACTGGGGAGGGACAGAGGATGAGTTCAACTAGCCCCAGATGTGATGACTCAGATAGCTCAAAGCCGAAAGGACAGCTAGCGGCCGACAGTGCTGGTGGTGAATGGCGAATCCGATGTTCTAAGGATCAACACACCATTGGAACCTGGAATGTAAGATCTACGAGCCAGGGCAAATTGGATGTGATTATTGGTGAAATGTCAAGATTAAAGATAGACATTTTGGGCATCAGTGAACTGAAATGGACTGGAATGGGCCACTTCACATCAGATGACCGCCAGATCTACTACTGTGGACAAGGGGACCACAGACGAAATGGAGTAGCCTTCATAATTAATAGTAAAGTGGCTAAAGCAGTGCTTGGATACAATCCAAAAAATGATAGAATGATCTCAATTTGAATTCAGGGCAAGCCATCTAACATCACTGTGATCCAAATATATGCCCAAACCACAGATGTTGAAGAAGCTGAAGTAGAGCAGTTCTATAAGGATCTGCAGCACCTACTGGAAAATATGCCTAAAAGAGATGTTGTTCTCATCACAGGAGACTGGAATGCTAAGGTGGGCAGTCAGATGACACCTGGAATTACAGGTAAGCATGGCCTGGGAGAACAAAACAAAGCAGGACATAGGCTGATAGAATTTTGCCAAGACAACTCACTCTGCATAACAAACACTCTCTTCCAACAACCTAAGAGACGGCTTTATAGATGGACTTCCCCAGATGGACAACACCAAAATCAGATTGACTACATCCTTTGTAGCCAAAGGTGGCAGACATCTATACAGTTGGTAAAAACAAGACCTGGAACTGATGGTAGTTCAGATCACGAACTTCTTATTGCACAATTTAGGATCAGGCTAAAGAGATTAGGGAAGACCACTAATCAACTAGATATGAGCTCACTAATATTCCTAAGGAATATGCAGTGGAGGTGAAGAATCGATTTAAGGGACTAGACTTAGTAGATAGGGTCCCGGAAGAACTATGGACAGAAGTTCGCAACATTGTTCAGGAGGCGGCAACAAAATACATCCCAAAGAAAGAGAAAACCAAGAAGGCAAAATGGCTGTCTGCTGAGACACTAGAAGTAGCCCAAGAAAGAAGGAAAGGAAAAGGCAACAGTGATAGGGAGAGATATGCCCAATTAAATGCAATATTCCAGAGGTTAACCAGAAGAGATAAGGAATTATTTTTAAACAAGCAATGCGCGGAAGTGGAAGAAAACAATAGAATAGGAAGGACAAGAGACCTCTTCCAGAAAATTAGAAACATTGGAGGTAAATTCCAGGCAAAAATGGGTATGATCAAAAACAAAGATGGCAAGGACCTAACAGAAGAAGAAGAGATCAAGAAAAGGTGGCAAGAATATACAGAAGACCTGTATAGGAAGGATAACAATATCGGGGACAGCTTTGACAGTGTGGTCAGTGAGCTAGAGCCAGACATCCTGAAGAGTGAGGTTGAATGGGCCTTAAGAAGCATTGCTAACAACAAGGCAGCAGGAGACGAAGGCATCCCAGCTGAACTGTTCAAAATCTTGCGAGATGATGCTGTAATGCATGCTATATGCCAGCACATTTGGAAAACACAAGAATGGCCATCAGATTGGAAAAAATCAACTTATATTCCCATACCAAAAAAGGGAAACACTAAAGAATGTTCAAACTATCGAACAGTGGCACTCATTTCACATGCCAGTAAGGTAATGCTCAAGATCCTGCAAGGTAGACTTCAGCAGTTCATGGAGCGAGAATTGCTAGATGTACAAGCTGGGTTTAGAAAAGGCAGAGGAACTTGGGACCAAATTGCCAATATCTGCTGGATAATGGAAAAAGCCAGGGAGTTTCAGAAAAACATCTATTTCTGTTTTATTGACTATTCTAAAGCCTTTGACTGTGTGGACCATAACAAATTGTGGCAAGTTCTTAGTGGTATGGGGATACCAAGTCATCTTGTCTGCCTCCTGAGGAATCTGTATAATGACCAAGTAGCAATGGTAAGAACAGACCACGGAACAACGGACTGGTTTAAGATTGGGAAAGGAGTACGGCAGGGCTGTATACTCTCACCTTACCTATTCAACCTGCATGCAGAACACATCATGCGATGTGCTGGGCTTGAGGAATCCAAGGCTGGAGTTAAAATTGCTGGAAGAAACATTAACAATCTCGGATATGCAGATGATACCACTTCGATGGCTGAAAGCGAAGACGAACTGAGGAGCCTTATGATGAAGGTGAAAGAAGAAAGTGCAAGAGCTGGCTTGCACCTAACCTCAAAAAAACCAAGATTATGGCAACCATCTTGATTGATAACTGGCAAATAAAGGGAGAAAATGTAGAGGCAGTGAAAGACTTTGTATTTCTGGATGCGAAGTTTACTGCAGATGCTGACTGCAGCCAGGAAATCAGAAGACGTTTAATCCTTGGGAGAAGAGCAATGACAAATCTCGATAAAATAGTTAAGAGCAGAGACATCACACTGACAACAAAGGTCCACATAGTCAAAGCAATGGTATTCCCAGTAGTAACATATGGCTACGAGAGCTGGACCATAAGGAAGGCTGAGAGAAGGAAGATCGATGCTTTTGAACTGTGGTGTTGGAGGAAAATTCTGAGAGTGCCTTGGACTGCAAGCAGATCAAACCAGTCCATCCTCCAGGAAATAAAGCCAGACTGCTCACTTGAGGGAATGATATTAAAGGCAAAACTGAAATACTTTGGCCACATAATGAGAAGACAGGACACCCTGGAGAAGATGCTGATGCTAGGGAGAGTGGAAGGCAAAAGAAAGAGGGGCCGACCAAGGGCAAGATGGATGGATGATATTCTAGAGGTGACAGACTTGTCCCTGGGGGAGCTGAGGGTGTTGACGACCAACAGGAAGCTCTGGCGTGGGCTGGTCCATGAAGTCATGAAGAGTCAAAAGCGACTGAATGAATAAACAACAACAAAAAACATACTTACAGTTAATAACAATTAGAAGGCAATCGCATCTTCCACCTCGCATTGCTTCTCAGTCACCTTCAGAATCTATCACACCAAACAAAACTTCACTTTGGTGCTTAGAAGAATGGGGAGAGGAAGTGCATTTTTTCCTGCTTTGAATGTTGTGCTGATAATTTCCTCCCTTAAAAGTAACGGAGTCCTTGCTGTGACCAGTAGCAATTGAATGAATAAAATTATATTACTTTCACTTACCTGCTTTGTAATACATAGACATTAATTTCAAATTCAGGTAATGCTTATATGTCATTTAGTTCCCTGCTATCAAAATACAATTTGCTTTTGTGGGAATTCAAAAATGTGGTAATAGGTGTGAGTTGTGCTGTCAAAACAAACTGAAGCCAACCATGTGTCAAGCAAATGCTGAATGATAAGTGGGTGAATTATTATGTATGTATTTTTTATGACTTATGTCCTTCCTCTCTGCCCACTGCTCTTTAAGCACTGGATGGATTTATAGCCTCTTGCATGGTTGCTTGATGATGTCTTTTTGTGGGGGCAGGTAGAATCCAGGGAGAGTCCCGAATTGGGACTACACACATTCTAATATACTAGATTTCTTGATAAAAAATACAATATTCAAAATATAATATGGTGCTATGAGTACCAGATCCAAATTTACCAAAGTTCTGTTGACTGTTTTTTTAAAAAAAAAGTTCAATTTTTTTGTGCTCCAGGTTTATATAAGCGCATAATGGCTATTGCCAGAACTTGTCAGAGGATGGTTCTCTAGAAGAGGCAATCTGTTGACAGAAGTGGCCACTTGCTCAAGGCCTGAACTGCAATGCAGGACGACCTCTTCCACTGTCAAGTCAACAATTACAGTAAATGATATGTGCCCGGTAAAGAAAGGTTCCCTTTTCTGAGACTTCTACAATTTTTCAAAATTGTCTCCTGTCATCTCTCATTAGCTCTGAGTCATTTCACTAAGCTGTTGTTGTAAGCCACCCAGAGTTGCTTGTTTGTGAGATGGGCACCTATATAAATTAGATAGATAGATAGATAGATAGATAGATAGATAGATAGATAGATAGATAGATAGATAGATAGATAGATAGATAGATAGTCTGGCTCCAGAACTCAAGTTTTCCTCTATCTCAGTAGCTCACTTATGATGTAGTTGAAATCAGTGTGAAACTAGAATTATGTCTTTGCGTTAAATGCTGTGGCTCCATTTTCTAATTGGAGGGAGCTTGTACTTCACACTTGTCCCAGATCTTGAACTTCAGGTTATGTAGAAGAAATGCTAGTCTTAGGGCTTTGCATTTTTCCTTCTGTCTCCCAGACAAAAGGAGTGGGCTAATGCTGTCAGTACTTAGGAGAACCTAGTCCGTAGCAGTCAGGATGTAGTCAAGTGGCCAAATAAATAAATGGCCAAAGCCACATTCTAGCCTGTTTTCAGTGGGGCTGTAGCAGGAAAACGGGAAGAGGCTAAGTATAAGCCACAAAATTTGAATGGGAAAAGATTTGATTGCTGTCTGGCAATCATTAACAAATATTTTGCACAATCAAGAAAGAGCTCTCTCCAAAGTGAATAAAGTTTTTTATTACCAATAATTATGGGTGCTTTGAATGGCAGAGATTCTCTGTTCTGAGAGAGGTGTTTACATCTTTACAGGGAAACATTTGCAGACAAAGCTCTTCAAATCTTTGAATGTTGTCTCATTCAGCTTGTGGAGAGATGTCAAAGCCAATGATGGCACGAAGGGAATCTGAGCAAGATGACGTCTACAAACATATCCTGGACACCCCACTCCTGTTCCTTTCTCTATCTGAGATTTTTTCCACCTGACGCACTCTTCATTATTTCACTCCCTTCCCTGGAATTTCCTCTCTGTCTGCAGGTACACCCATGTTGCTACTGTCTCCACTCTTAACAGTTTAACTCTCTTAATTCCTTAACATATAAGGACACTAAGGAACTGTTGTATGCACGAAATTAAATACAGTGTGTAGAGCTGGTTTTTATGAGATTTCACCATGTTAACAAAAAGCCTTGTGTGGCGCAGAGTGATAGGCGGCAGTATTGCAACCGAAACTCTCCCCACGAGCCAAGTTCGATCCCAGTGGAAGCTGGATTCTTGGGTAGCCGGCTCAGGTCGACTCAGCTTTCCATCCTTCCGAAGTCGGTAAAATGAGTACCCAGCTTGCTGGGGAAGGTCACAAGTGGGGAAGGCAATGGCAAACCACCCCACTACAGTCTGCCAAGAAAACATTGCGAAAGTGGTGTCCCTCCAAAGGGTCAGACATGACTTGGTGCTTGCACAGGGGACCTTTCACCTTTCACTCACCATGTTAACAGAGTTAATTGTTTGAAATTCATTTCACAATAACTTTCACTTCAGTTGAATCAGAAATTCTGGGAACAAAGAGTGGTAATCATGGCTTTGGCCTGAAGTACTACAAATCCTGCAGCAACAGAAATCTTCGCATCTCCATTCCACACAAAAATGAGGGAGGGGAGAAGAGCACTCCCTTGGCATTTTGCATACAGGCTTATCCTGTCTTGAAGACAAGGGAGAGAGTATTGTTATGTAAAATTGAGATCTGTATAGGAACTTGTTGATGTAAAATAGACCTGACACCATTAGCACTGAGATTAACATGATGAAATCTCACTGCATTTAATTTAGCTCAATTCCTTCTTATCCATATATAGACCACAGTAGAAAAAGCCATTTTCTTTTGTCTCACTTCATAGCATAGATGTGAGGTCTTGCTACATTTTTCTTCGGAGACTAATTTTCAAAATATCAAAATAGCTTACCCAGCATGCTCCTTTTCCTGCCAGGTTTGTTGGAGATGAGGCTAGCAGCAATTTACAAGAGCCATTCTATTTTTGTACCTAATAAGAGGGAGAAGCAGACAATCTCCTGGTACACAGAATCACTTTTTTAAAAAGGCTTTTCATCAGTTTGATTCATTCACAGCCTTGTGCAAATCCAGGCTCTTATTATTAAATAGCCCAATGCATTATTTTCTACAGATTACTCCCTGCTTCCCAATCAGAATATGGCAAATATCTGGAATTAAATGGAAAGAGTGGACTTTAAGCTTGGGAAAACAAGTGTGATGTTTTGATTCTTTTCTATAGCACCAGGGTAAGTAAAGTATTGGGGAAAAAATGAACAGCATCTAGTACAGCCAGTGCTGGTAGCATTTGTCAAATGCAAACATTTTGCTGTGTCAGCAGACAAATGCAATACTTTGAAGTGTTTTGATATAATGTATATTTCTAATTAATTTTCCTCCATAATGCTTCAGTCATCATAGATTTTAACTATTACAACTTGGCAAAGCAATGACAAATGTAACATTGTTTTGTGTGAAACTGGTTAATTTCTGTTTCCAGATTAGAGGTGTTTCAAAAATTTATTATGTTTCTTGAAAAAAATGGAGCTGCTTACTTAAACCAACTTGAAGACAAGTACAAGATTTAGGATTGGATCCTTTTCATTTTTGAAGATCATGTGACTAATGAAAACTTCTAATCCAGCATTATTCAACCTTGGGAGCTTTAAGATGGGAGGATTTCAACTCCCAGAATTTCCCAGCAAGCATAGGGAATTCTGGGAGTTGAAGTCCACCTATCTTAAAGCTGCCAAGGTTGAGAAATGCTGTTCTAATCCAATACTGTACATACAGTAGTAGAAATATATTATCTGCTCCTTCCTTTTATATTATGAATTTTATTAAGTTGGAAAAGAAAGCTATGAATAAACAAAAAAAAAACTACAAATAAAGAGAAGAAAAACTAAAAGGTGTGAAAACTCAAAAGAAGAATGTTTTTTTTTCAACATTTCAGAAGGATGTGACTTCCAACTTTTAACAGCAAGGATATACAAAAATTTTCCATAATCAATCTCTTAATCTATATTAAACCAAAATCACATTATTTCTATAAATCATTCCCCTTTATAAAAATCACTAAGTACAGTTAGTCTCTCCCTTAAATTAAAATAAAGAAAAAAAAATCATATAAACATCCTAAACAACTTTACCCCCTAAAAAATAACACTTATTTAATTATTTCCTCCCTACTACTATTCTATACATTTCTGTCTACTATAATAAAAATCAAACTAAAAAGCACATACATTTTCTGCCATTATACTAAATAATACAACAGTTTTAATAATCCTAATCTTAATAAACACCAAAAAGAAAAGCAATTTGAAACAATGACCTTAAATCAATTCTTAAAACCATCCAAATAAACATGTTAATACCCTAATAATCTTAATCCATATCCTTAAAAACAAATAACATCAGTCAAACCCAAAAAGCAATCCAGATAAACATTCTTTAACCCTTATCCCACTTCAAAATAAACCAAAGATTTTACATATCCCCACAATATGCACAGAGCTTTTCTCCTGAAAAAATCAAACAGCCCAACTGCCCCCTCAAAAATTCCAACTTCTCTTCAGAAAACCTCCCATACATAATGACCCTTCTTTTTCATGGTATTTCACCAAAAAGTCAATTTTACTTATTGCTTGCAGATCCCTCTCTCTGTTAAATTTCTTGAACTCCACTATCCAATCTTCATCCAGCATCTCAACAGAACTCCCAATCTCATTCTTCAGAGAAACATTTCTATCACTGTTGAATTCCTCAGTTTCATCCACTATATCCCCAACCAGATGACACATTTTAAAACTCGTATTTTCCACAATGTCATGGATGTCTTGTATAACAAGTTGACAGGAGCCAGAAAAGAACTGTTTAAAATCTTGATGGAAGTCAGAAAAAATCTATTTAAAATCCACAATGTCTCACACAGTAGATTATTGCATCCCCTAGAAGCTTAACCAGTGAAAATTGAAGATATGGAAAAGTTCTGAAGTATGTTTACACAAAGTGAAAGTGAGATAAGCAGACAGTTCCCAAGGGAAAATAGAAACAGAAAGCTGAAGGTTTAAATCAGCTGATTCAATGTGTAGGAAAATGCTAATACCTTCAAATTTAATACCAAAATAATAATGGGAAGACAGTTGTTTACTCTCAATCCTCCTTTATATTTGGAAGGAAAACTAATTCCAAAACTTAAAAAATAATTTTTTGAAAAGTAATCCCAAAAATAATAAGCACCAAGAGAGCCAGCTTCTCCTTGCTGTAGAAAGCCTCTCTTAGGGTACGCGTACTTTAAAAATATATATAAATTTGGTGATTTAGAAATGGGGTTGCTGGTCTTAGTGTCCCTTTAAGGCTACAGTGCAGCTTGGGAAATGGTGATGTCCCCACCTCCCAGCTAGCTCTTACCAGTCAAGCCCAAACACTGTTTGTAATCTAGCTGCAAGCAGCCATAGGGAGGACAGATAGGGTGATTCCACATGTTTCCTTCATCCGGAGAACACTCCTGGGCTTCAGGAAAACCTGCTTGAGACTGAAAAAAAAATTGTTGCATTGTCAGTTTCGCCTGCTAAGCTCACAGGCACAGCTGCTCAGTCTGCCATGTCCCCACTATCCATTATCTGCTCCTTCCTGAATAACAAAAACAATAGGAAATTAATATTGAGATTTGCAAGGATTTGCAAGAAGAGAATGCACTCCTGGAAAAACTTAAGTCTTTATCCATACTTTTGCATAGTTTTGTTCATATACAGTATAGGAAACAAGAACAAGAGACAAAATCAGCAAACGTTAAATTTTACTTTGTATATGCTCCCAGAAGGAACAAAGCAAGTGAGATATTAGATAGTCAATGATGTTTTAAAGGCAAAACTGCATAACTACCAAATATCACAAGAACGATGTTAAAAATAATTGGAACTAAATGGAAATATACTATAACTCTCAGAAAGTTAATAAAATACTATTTATTTCTATAAAGCAATGATCTGAACTTTTTAAATCCAGAAATCCAGCAAGACTTTGGAAACTTGGTGTGAGATAATCACTTTGATTAAGAGGAAGAATATTTCTAAGTTATCTTTTCTTTGCATTATTGCTACTGTCTGAATCTTTTGCCATTTTAAATTAGCAAGAAGCAAAGGTTTAAACTGAAAATATTGCAAATAAGTATATAAACATTTATTTATTCATTTACTCACTCTATTAACCCCCATCTCACTTTTCCAAGGGACTCTAGGCAGCATAAAACAGGGTTAGAAAAACAATCAATAAATACTTCAAAAAGTGTAAGAAATATATAAAACCCACCTAAAACAGAGAATAATAGACAAAGAGATGTATTTTATTCCACTGGATTCTTATATAATTGCCCTATATACAATTCATGTTTTAATCTTCTCAAATGTATTTCAAGAGAATAAGAGAAGACGTCTGAATAACCAAATAAGAGAACTTGGGTTTTAAATGAACAAGTGAAAATAAATGCTATGAGCATCCCCTAAAAAGAGAGAGAGAAAGAAAAAAAAGCCAATGATTACCTTGCAGTAACTAATGGCACCTTACTTTAAATTTGCTCCTTCAACAAACAGATGATTCAAATTTCCTTAATCAATATATGTATGCTTTTCTATTCATACATCTTTGAATGTTATGATCCACTTGATATAGAGTTAAAAAGGCAGTTTTAAAAGGCAAGGTGGCAGAAGATGAGCAAATATCACAGGTATGTGCCCAAATCCAGCTCTACACTGTATCTAAATGGGTGGCAAAGTATGAGACTTCTTCGCTCATTATATCTGCATACTCCCATCTAGCATCCTTATTCAGAGAGACAGTTTGGTCTAGTGGTTAAGGTTCTGGGCTAGAAACCAGGAGTCTGTGAGCTCTAGTCCCACCTTAGGCATGAAAGCTGACTGGGTGACCTTGGGCCAGTCACTTTCTCTCAGCCCAAATTGGTGCAATGCAGACTAGCCTCCTCATGGTGTACCCCGGGCGACATGACTTGTCACAGCTAAATAGTCTACACATCTGGCTGCTGAACCTCACAAGGATTTCCCAGCAAGAAAGAGCAGCATGAACACTGAATTGCTATGCCATACAATTAAAAAAAAAAATTAGAGTAAACCATTCCTTCCTTTTTTGGGAAGGATTGGATGATACAATGCACTATCAGCCTTCTATGACAGGTTTGTGAGATTTATCATGGATAATAATCACTCATATTTGTTTAAGGTTAGATGTTGCTTGGATGGCATCTAGTGTGATGACTGGGGTAATTTTTTTGCAATATTATCTGGGATTTGTTTAATTGTGTAAGTTAAAGAAGTGAACGGGGTTCTCTGCAGTATGAGCTTCAAGTTGACTGTAGTGGAGAAGACAGTCCTGAAGATGCCAAGCCCTATTTTGCTGAATGGGAGATGTTGACAGAGCACAGCCAATGGTACGAGCATGCTTCCTTTCTTCATCTTAGTTACATAGGTCTTATCTCTCAGCCTATTATTGCTATCATAAGCAACATTTAGGACAACTACTAGCACACTATTCCAAGCTCTTTAAAACTGTTATACATAGATTGTTATAAAATTGTAATAAATCAAGTAAATAAAAATAAGTGTGAATTAGATAATTCAGGATTTTACAGTAAAGAATAATTATGAGCAGCATGCCATAAATCTTAAGAACTGTCCTAAAGTCTTCTTAGCCTAATGCAAAAGAGCTACCAAGATTGTAAACCTCAATTTCACAGTTGACTTACAAGAGTTTTAGATAGACAAAATGAAACATAGGAGACTGAAGGGTCTGGTGGAAACTTGAAATTGATAGAAATATGGTCAGGGAATATTTATTTACTTTGAATGAGTTGAAAACTCCAGAAGCAGATGAATTGCATCCAGGGTATTGAAGGAAATAGCTGATGGTCTGGTTGAACTTTCACATCCTGTCTTTGAGAAATCCTGGAGAAAGTAGCATATAACTGAAAGAGACCAAATGTTATTTCTGTCATAATAAAAGAAGAAAAGGGCAATGTGTCTCAGAAATCAGTATGGATTTGTGAAGAGCAAGACCTGCTAAACTAATCATATCTCATTTCTGATGACTTTTAAAATAGCTAGGAGGAATGCTGTAGACATAATTATCCAAATTTCAGGAACACTTTTTAAAACAAAGTGCTCCATGTCATTCAATTAATAAGCTAGGGTGAGCTGGATGGCATGAAAATTAAGTTGAAACATAGAAGGCCTGAAAATTGTACTCAGAGGGTTTTCAATGGTTCCTTACCAAATTAAAGAAAGGTATCATATGGGATCCCACAACCCTTAACCATTGAAATACTCTTCAATATTTTCCACTGGGATAAAGAAATGCAGGAAATGCTTACCAATCTGCAGAAGATACAACATGGGGTGGGATAGCTAATATTTTAGAAGACAAAATAATAATAATAATAATAATAATAATAATAATAATAATAATAATAATAATTTGATAGATTAGATTGTCTGAAAATAATAGAATTAACTTCAACAGAGACACATACGATACTGTATGTTTTATTTAGGAAAGAATAAGCAATGCACAGGAATAGGATGGGTTTCTTGATAACACTACTGATGGTCTTCCGGTGGGGACATGACAGACTGAACAGCTGTGCTCGTGAGTTCCGTGGGCAGAACTGGAATTGTGGCAGTTTTTTCAGGCTCAGGCTGGTTTCTCCTCTCATCCAGGAGCATTTTTCAAGATCAAGCAAAAAGGCTTGGAATCAACCCATTTGTCCTCCAAATGGTGAATTGAAGCAAGGAGATTGTAAACAGCATTTGCAATCAATGGGTAAGAATTTGCGGGGAGGCTGGGATGTCACCATTTCCAAGCCACGCTGCAGCCTTAAATGGACATTAAGTCCAGCCACCCCATTTCTAAAGCACCCAATATATGTACAGTCTGTGTGTGTGTGTGTCTGTGTGTGTATATACAGAATATATACAGTACTGTGCAAAAGTCTTAGGCCACCATTAGATTTGTTGTTTAAGCAATGGTATAATGACCATATATAATTATTTCTCAGAGCCCAATCCTATGCATGCCTACTCAGAAGTAAGTCCCATTATACTCAATGGGTAGAGGTGTTTGTTTCCAATGAGTAGGATAGGATTACATCTACTTCCTGCTGAATACAATGGGCTTACTTCTGAGTAAGGTAAATAACACCATTTTCAAACACCACTATCAATGGGGCTTACTCCCAGGTAAGTGTGGATAGGATTGCAGCCTCAGTCTCTTTATTAGAATACAACCAGAAAATACAGGAAATTTGTATGCAGTATTCAAAAACAGAAAAAAATCAGAAACACACACACACCCACTTTTGCAGAAGGGGAACAGGGTGAAAAGGCTAAGATATGCTAAAGCTCACAACGATTGGAATGTGGATCAGTGGAAAAGAGTATTATGGAGTGATGAATCCAAGTTTGAAATTTTTTGGTCCAATCGTCAACAATATGTGAGAAGAGTTGGAGAAAGATGGACGAATGAGCGCTTGCAGCCTTCAGTGAAAATTTAAACAAACACAATTTTCAGAACATCTTAGCCTAAAGAGACTCTTGGTGCTTATCATTATTTTTGTGACTAAATTTTTTTCTTAATTCTTTTTTTAAGCTTTGGATTTTGCTTCCCATCCAATACTAAGGAAGGTTGAGAATATATTATCATCTCCCTGTCATTATTTTTGTGCTAATTTTGAAGATTTTACCATTTTCATACATGTTGAATCTGCTGTTCTGAACTTTTACTTTACTGCTGCTACTTTCTCTGGGAACTGTCTGTTATCTTGCCTTCAGTTTGTAAACTCAGTTCAGAGACTTTCCATTACCTTTTACTTCTGCCGGTTAAGTACCTGGGGGGCACCATAATTTACTGTGTGAGACATGGAGGATCTCAATCAGGCTTTCTCTGACTTCCATTGAGATATTAAGCAAGATATTAAGCAGATTTTTTTCTGATTCCTGCCAAGTTACTATGCAAGACATTCAGAGCATTGTGGAAAATATGGGGTCTAAAATGTGCCATCTGGTTGGGGATCTTGGGGATGAAATGGAAGAATTTAACAGTGATGGAAATGTTTCTTCTAAGATTGAGATTGGGGCTTCTGTTGAAATGCCAGATGAAATTGACAGTGCTGAATTGAAGAAGTTTAAGGGAGAAATTGAGTTGCAAGACATGAGTGACTTTGATCTTCTGATGGAATGTTATGGAAAAGAAGGGGTTATTATATATGGGAGATTTTTTTGAGGAAAAGTCTGTGTTTGTGAAAGGAGCAGATGGGCTGTTTGATTTCTTAAAGAAAGTAGCTCTGTGTTTATTATGGGGATATGTAAATGCTTTGGTCTATTTTGAAGTGGGTTAAAGGGCTAAAAATATTTATCTGTATGGTCTTTTGGCTTTGGAAGATTTATTATTGTTAATGATTTGGATTAAGATTATTGAGGTTTTTTTTAAAAAAAAATTAATTCATGTTTGTTGTATTATTAATTATAATGGCAGACAATTTATATATATATTTTTATTTTTGATCTTTATTATAGTAGACAGGAATGTATAGAATAGTAGTAAGAAGGGAATAATTAAGTGATTGTTTTTCTGGGGGGGAAGTTGATTAGGATTTATACTTTTTATTTTCTTTTAATATAACGGGAGGAAGCAATGCTATTTAGTGATTTCTATAATGTGCTAAGGGGTTGATTTATAGAAATAACGTGGTTTTGGTTTAATACAGAGTAAGGGATTGATTATGGAAAATTGTTATATATTCTTGATGTTTAAAGTTGGAAGTTACTTCTTTTTGTAATCTATTTTAAATTTTTTCTCTTGTTTTTTACACTTTTTAGTTCTTTTTTTTGGTTAGTTTTTTAGTTTTTCTGTATTTTTTATCTTTTTCTGAAACTTAATAAAATTCTTTAAAAAATATAACAGTACTTATGAAAAAGATCTTGAAATAGTATTTGACTGCAACTGAATATAAGTCAGATAAATACAATTTTAGGCTGCATCAATAGAAAATATTAGAAACTAATCCTTCCACTTTGTCCAGCATTCATCAGACCCCATCCTGGGTACTGTGTCCAATGCTGGGTGTCACACTTTAATAAAGTTTCAAACAAAAATTCATAGGTTCATAGAAAGGCAGCAAGGATGACCACCAGACTATAAACTATGCCCTATGAAGAAAGATTGAAGAAAGAAAAATGACTGAAGGGGGTACAACAGTACTCTTCAAATATCAAAAAAGGTGTGACCCAGAAGAAGGTCAAGAGCTCTTCTCTTTTGCTCCAAAGTGCAGGACTCATAATAACAGATTTGAGTTACAGGAAGGCAGATTAAATAGAATTTTAGGGGAAAAAACTTTTCCAACAGCTGGAGAAGTTTAATAATGGAACCAGTTACCCAGATAGGTGGTAGAATCTCTTCATTGAAGATATCCAAGCAGGGAGTCTTTTGTTTGGATGTCTGTACCACCTCGATCTACTTGAGAGCTTAATAGTTCCAATAACTCCAGGAGCAATGCTGACAGAAATGGTAGGATACTGCTAGAAAAGCTGGACATTGAGGAAGAATGAGAGAAAAAAGATAGGTGCTTTCAGATTATGGATTTAAATGAAGAATTAAGAATACAATGGACTGAAAGCAGAACTAATTCATGGTTTCTGGAGGAAATAAAGACTGACTGCTCCCTGGAGGCAACTGTTAGCTAGCAGAAATTCACATATTTTGGGCATATGATACAAGTGGACAATGGATCAGAACAAAATGCTATGCTTAGCAAAATTAAGTTAAATAGACAAAAGGGAACCATTGGATACATTGGATGGAATGATATCACAGGATACCACTGGAAAAGCTGTGGATTGTTACCAGGTACAGGCCACGATGAAGGAACTTTGTCCATAGAGTTGCCTGGAATTGGGCCTGATTTTTTTTTTTTTTGTGTGTGCCTTCAAGTTATTTTTGACTCCTGGTGACTGCCTGGACAAGTTGCTGCAGTTTTCTTGGCAAGATTTTTGGGAATGGTTTGCCATTGCCTGCTTCCTAGTGTGAGAGATAGTGACTGGCCCAAGGTTACCCAGCAGGCTTCATGCCTAAGGCAGGACTAGGATTCACAATCTCCTAGTTTCTAGCCTGGTGCCTTAATCACAACACCAAACTGGCTCTCAGACCTGATTTGAAAGCACTAAACTGAGCAAGGGGTTGCCCTCAATAACCTAAATGTTTCCTTCCAACTCTATGAATTTTTGGAACTTTGGAACAAAAGATTATCATTTAAGGCTGAATCTAGTTCCTGCAAGATCTTTGACAGATTTACCCATTAGAAAGTAGACAACTGTTTCTCTTTAAACCCTTGGCAAAAATCAATTAATCAATATGCTATGTAAGCTGTAGGGCCAAGATGCAGGTCTACTAATTTGTCATCTAAGTTTGCATGGAAATGAATATTGTTATGTTTGATACGTGCACATGCATAGCATTATAACTTTAGTGTTTATATTGGAGATATCCTTATAAATTATCACATTAAACCTATTTAAATTTCTCTATGAAATCTTCAATGGACTAGCATAAGTGGTGGTGGGGGATGTAAAGGGAGACATTACTGAGTTTTATACAGCTATGAATATACTAAGAACATGGATAGAAATTCTCCCTCCCTGCAAACCCATCATATCACAGAAGATGTGGTTGTTGTATGAAGCTGAATGACAAGTTTTAGACAGACAAATTTCAATTATAGATAAAGCTTGTCAGATGAGTTCAAACTATCTATATCTATACCAACGTCTATATAGTTGGTATCCTGTTTCAGCAGTGTCCAGCTGATATCAGTAAGAAGGCAAACACAGAATATAAAGATATAACAGTAGCTCTGCTGAATCAGGTTAAGGCTCATTTTGTTGTTTATTCATTCAGTTGCTTCTGACTCTTCGTGACTTCATGGACCAACCCAGGCCAGAGCTTCCTTTCGGTCGTCGACACCCCCACCTCCCCCAGGGACGAGTCTGTCACCTCTAGAATATCATCCATCCACCTTGCCCTTGGTCGGCCCCTCTTCCTTTTGCCCTCCACTCTCCCTAGCATCAGCATCTTCTCCTGGGTGTCCTGTCTTCTCATTATGTGGCCAAAGTATTTCAGTTTTGCCTTTAATATCATTCCCTCAAGTGAGCAGTCTGGCTTTATTGCCTCATCTTCCGATGGTATACTGACATATCTCTGGTTGTACTGATCCATTTAGTTTTCATGGCAAGAATACTGGAATGGGTTGCCATTACCTTCCCCAGGGATCGCATTTAGTCTGACCTCGCTGTCATGACCTTCCTGTCTTGGGTGGCCCTTCACGGTTTAGCTCATGGCATCACTGAGGTGCTCAAGCTCCAGCACCATGACAAGGTAACGATCCTTTGCTGAAGGTTAAGGCTCATCCTAGTTTGTTATTGTGTTTCTCATTGTGGCAAAGCAGATGCTTCTTCTCCCACTTCTGCTCTTCTGCAACTGGTATTTTGGGGTTATTCTGCTCCCAGCCCAGGGTTAACATTTAGTTTTCAAGCCCTTAATAGACCTGCCCTCCATTAGTTTATCAAATCCTCTTTTAAAGCCATCTAAGTTAATGGCCCATACCACATCTTGTGGTAATGAATTCCATAGACAGATATGAATTGATTATTTATTTGTTTATGCTTCAATTTATAGGACTGTCCCAAAAACAATTTATGGCAAGGTTGTTTAATGGTTAAAAATATTAAATTACAAAACAATCCAAGACAAAATGCAAATTATAACAGTGTGCTGGGGAATACACATTCAGTGACTATTCAAATGGTTCATAAATTGCCTCAATCCAGACCTGCTAGAAAAGCCAAGTTTTTAATGCTTTCCTGAAGGTCAGCAGGGTTGGAGCTAAAAGGACATTAAGCACATTCATTAATAATTAATATCCATTAATCACCTTAATTCCATGTTGCATGAGGAAGTATTTTCTTTTGTCTGTTCTAAGCCTTTCAGATAGTTTCATTGGACAACCCCTGATCTTAATGTTTTAATTCTTGCCCTCTTTTCACATTTTCCAGCAACTAGCACTTAAGTGTAAACTCTCTTTAATACTAGAAAGAATAATAATGGTTATGATTGGTAGCTACTGATAAATTTATCCTCCATGAATACCTTTCTTTTCCTTTTACAGTTCTCAAAGGTAGTGGCTATTATTATATCATGTGGTATTGAATTACGCAATTTGCACAAGAGGAAAAAATCCTTTCGTCTGCTTACACCGCACATTCAATGTTCATAGGGACCACATGGCAATTCATCTTTTTTGTGTGCTGAAACTATCACACCACTCTTTCTGATCTGGGACCATGAATTTCTTGAGCCTTCTTCCATTGTATCAGTTCATTCATTAAATGAGTTTATTGGCTGAGCCTCTCCACTAGTCTATCTACTTTCCTAGGTAAAATGGGCCAGAAAGATGCCTCACTTTTGGTTTTATGCAAAGCAAATTGCTTTTTATTTTTGCAGGCTTATAAACCTTTTAAAATAAGGGCAAGACATATCCTTTATTTTGCCATGTTCTTCAGCAATCTTATTGGTCCACTTTTGTTAGACCTTAGAGCAGTGTTTGCTGGCGGGGGAATTCTGGGCTGGCTGGGGAATTCTGGGAGTTGAAGTCCACACATCTTAAAATAGCCAAGGTTGAGAAACACGGCTTTAGAGGAAGGAGACACAAAAACAATGAAGCCTGTTTCAGCTGCTCTTAGCCAAAGCAAGAGAGAGAGAGAAAGAGAGAGAGAGAGATGGAGGGAGAGAGAGGTAGATGCTCCTGCTGGTTGAATGAATTTGTGGAACAGCAGACCCATGCATGGATGAAGATCGTGCAGTTTCACAATCTCTCAGAACTCTGCAGTGCCAAAGAGCTAGCTTCTTTTGCACCTCCATAAATCATTAGCAATTCATTTAGTCTGTGCAAATGTTCTTCTTCCCCATTAATAATAGGCTGAAAAGTGACTGGGCAAGAACTCTGAGGATTGATTTGATCCTGCTTGCCCGTTTGCAACTCTGCCAAAAAGTGTGTGCCTGTGTGTGCTTGGAGTCTTGCTCCAAGCTCACCAAACCAGAGTTACAAATAGCATTAATATGAGCAGTGTCTGCTGTGATAAAGGAAAGGAATTCTGTTTACTTAACATGCCTTGCAAACATGAAAACAGAACTCTACACCTGCAGTATGCTGTGGCTGAAGACTTAGCCCAGAAATAGGGACATCAGAATACTATCCTGCCCACTCAAGGAAGGTACTGTAGATGCTTTAGCTCAGCAGTGAGAAAAGATCTAATTTTGTATTGTTATTATTAGCTATTGCAGATGTGGAACATTCAATATGGAAAATAAAATAAAAACACATATTTTCTCTGTATGTTTGGTGGTATGGGCAGTTACGGGCATTCCCCAATATGCTCATGGAACACCTTTGCTCTGTGAACTGCACTGGTTATTAGTCTTCTGGGTACAATTCAAGGTGCTGGTTATCACCAACGAAGTCCTTCATGGCATAAGGCCTGCCTAACTGAAGGACTGTCTGTTTCCTGTAGTGTCTGCCTGCTCTCTTTGACAATGCTGGTGTGATTTGGATTCTACTGATTAAGTAGCGTAATCTGACGTATCCAGGAAGTGAGCCTTCTCTGTTGCAGTGTAGCACCTGCCTTGTGGAACATCATCCTCCCTGAAGTCTGAACTAATTTAAACAGGCCCTTCAAACCTAGTTCTTTCCCCGGGCCTTGGTTTAAGGTGGGTGGCACACCCCTTGTGGGAATGGTTCATGCCCTTTCTGGACGTTCATTGCTATATTCTGTTTTGTGTTCATCCAAACTGTTTTTAATAATGTTTGCTGCTCAGAGTCATTATGAAATCAGAAAGCCTTAAAAATTTGATTAAAAAAATAAATTCCATCATATAGAGGAATTATCTTGGAATCCATCACATGATTTGGGTAACATACCAGATACATGGTATCTATATAAAGTCTCTGTTCAAGTGCAGTTAGGCAGCCATCTACTTGAATTTGGACTCCTGCAGTAAGTTTATTATTAATGCTGTTTATTACAAGGAGAAAGGAAAATAGGTCAGCTGTTCCTTATTATCTATTTTTTGTTTGCACTGACTGTGTCTGTCTACTCACACATATATTTTTGGAAAACCCCATTTGCCGTAATGCTTAACTTTCCTTAAGAGCTTTGTCGGGCAATGGACCACGAAGCTACCCAGATCATGTGTTACCAAAAGTGCCAGAGTTGTTGTGTACTCCATGCTGGCCCCATTTATTCTGCTCCAGAACAGAAGCTGCTCATTGACTGAATATTTTGAGAAGAAAAATGCTTCATCGTAGTCATTGGCAAAGTAAGCAAAAGTTATACCTCATCCTACATGGCAACCATTTTCCTGGGAACCCTGAGCCCAGTTCCTCTTGGGATCTTCAAAGTTTTTTTAAACTGCCCATAGATTTAGAGATGGGAGGAACAGCTCAGTGGAAATAATGGGGCCTCCCTAGATACATTAATGCTTGTAAGCCCATGCTACCAGCTCAAGGTGTAAGTGGCATCAATTTACCAACCCCAGAAGATTATAAATGACTCATAGATATTATAAATTGCTGGTTGGTATTCAAAATTATTATAATTTCGTTCCTGTCCCAAAATTAGTAAAATATAATCTGATAATGCAGGTTATATGAAGGTTGCTTCTGCAACCTTGAATGTGTTGTCACTGGAAACGATACTGCAAGTGGCAAGATTGTACAGTAACATCTTTATCTTCATTGTATTGTTGATATGAACTAGATTTAGGTGAGATGTTCAAGGGAGAAAGGTGGGGAAATGTTTAAGTGGGAGACCCTTATTTTCCGGCCCTTGCTACATAACTCTTGTTGATTGCATATCACCAATTGTCATTTCTGAATAGTGCAGAGTGGTTAAACCAGGCTCTAAAGCAGTGTTTCTCAAACTGGGCGACTTTAAGATGTGTGGACTTCAACTCCCATAATTCCCTAGCCAGCCTGCTCTAAAGCCTCCTTCAGATCTGGACATGGCTGCTTGTTACACTATATGTCACCATCCACAGCAACCTTTGTGAATCCCAGAGGAGGCTTGCTTATACCTTCTCCTTTCCAGTTTTCCCAGAAGGAAAACCACACACACTAAACAAAGCATGACTACAGGGGACAAAACATATTCAGAGTTTGTTTCGCATGCTTGAGACAGCATCATAAAAATGGATTTGTCCAAGTCCTTCCTGTACTGGAAGTACTGCTCTAGAGCAAATAGGACTTAACCACCTAGATTTTACTCCAGTAAACCAAAATTGTTAGCATACCATCCTGTCCACACACAATACCTTTGTTTAAGCATGTGGAATGAGACAGAAATGGAGGAATCTCTTTTTTGCCAATCTCATTTTTATGTTTACTGTACTCCAATATTAGGAAAAGAGATTGTACAATCAGGAATGAAAGAGGAGAAAATGAAGCAACATTGACTATATGGCAGGGTATTTGCTGTATATATTAAAGAGTGCAAAGTGCTTTTCAGTAGAATGGGTCTATAATTTATCTAGGACATTATTGGAGCCTGATATGTCTTTTGGTGTTCTGAGTTGTTTGAGGTACCCTGGTTATAGTAAACCAAAATTGTTAGCATACCATCCTGTCCACACACAATACCTTTGTTTAAGCATGTGGAATGAGACAGAAATGGAGGAATCTCTTTTTTGCCAATCTCATTTTTATGTTTACTGTACTCCAATATTAGGAAAAGAGATTGTACAATCAGGAATGAAAGAGGAGAAAATGAAGCAACATTGACTATATGGCAGGGTATTTGCTGTATATATTAAAGAGTGCAAAGTGCTTTTCAGTAGAATGGGTCTATAATTTATCTAGGACATTATTGGAGCCTGATATGTCTTTTGGTGTTCTGAGTTGTTTGAGGTACCCTGGTTATAGTATGGTGATTATTATTTAATTATACTGATTAAAGCCCAACACTTCTGGAAAATTATTTACAATAGAATAAAACACATTTAAAGTTTGATCTTTCTTTTCAACCTGTTTTTTTTAAATAAATGTTACTGAACTTTATATTCCCACAAAGTATTCTAAACTGGCTTTGTACATGGTAACAGCTGTTAGGATTCTCTATGCTTCTCAGTAATCATTTTCTCATCTCATTCCATCTATTCTCCCCAGATCACATTCATTCAGAATGTTGTAATTTTTTTGCCCAACTCATCTCTTCTTTCATTATCACCATTCACTGGAACATAACCTGCAATTATAAGCACCCTATTAATTCCTATTTTCATACATATCCACAGCTCCAATTCACCAATTCGGATTTTTTGAGATACATTTTAACCTTTTGGTTTATAGTTAGCTTACAACTTCACTTGCAATTCATGTTCTTTCTCCTTGGTACTCTTACATTATTAGTGACCATCACCTATATGCCTTGGTCATCATCAGATATGCCCATAGATGTTGATCTCTGCTGTTCATATGGCTTTGGTTGATCAAGGCTTTCACATAACATTTTATTGGGAGCAGCACAGAATAATACATACTAAGCTTAGTGAAATCTATGCCACATGCAGCATTCTTTGTTAACTGTAAAGACAGTACTGGTTAGTTTTAACACATTTTCTCAAACCCACTTTTACCCCTACCATGTGCATATTATTTGATGTAAGTTAGAATCTTTAAATCTACATACTACTTTGCAAGCCAACTTACTGTCATCCATTTCTCATCAACTAGGAGGTATATGAGATACTCAGAAATGGAAAAATTGAGTGGATTATTTGGCTATTAATAATATTAAGGCATGGGGGTGCGGGTACCTCTGTCCTGGAGTCTGTTACACTTACAGACCACAGTATGAAGGTGTACACAGTATCTTGCTAATAGCAGTATCAGAATAATTCAGCCAGAGTATTTTCTTCTTGCCAATAGATGAGCAAAGCTATTTAAGTTAACAGCGCTCAGCAATTGGTCAGTGATTAAGGTCGAAGGAAAATCCAGTAGTTTCTGCAATGACACACTATCTGCAAATGGAATTTTCCCATTTGCAGAAACCTCAGGACAGGAGAAGAGGAATGATGGGAAAGAAGGCTGGGGGATTTAATTGTTCCATGCGAGAATCAGAGTCATTGTCTAGAAGAAAATTCTTTGCTTATATGATTTATTCAGGCTAAAAAATAATTCTTAAAAAAGACCCTTCAAATCTGCTCAGTTGGAAGGGCAGAGTAGCTTTTGTACAGAAGCAAGCACACGACACTGTGAATAAATTATCAATCATTATCAAATAGAATGATCTATGCTCAGCATGTTTGGCCAGGCTACTTGCACATAATATATCACAAAGTAGCAGAAAGTAAAAGGCATTAATGTTGAGGAAGGGGCAGAGGAATGGTGCTTTTAAAAGAAACCAGCAAAACAGAGTATAGCTTGGCCATCTGCCTTGCTTCTTTTCCTTACCAAGAAGAATGAGAGCCGTTTTTATTTACCATAATCATATTCTGTAGGAAAAATATTTGCAGTTGATATGTAATGCATTTGAATATTTTCTTAAATATTTTTTTCCTCCAATACATTTCATATTCAATTAACTCTTCATTAAACTTAGGGTATGGATGAAGAAAGTAAAATGTGGTGCATTTTCAGCTGTTGTCCTTGGCTCTACAAAGCAACACAAATTTATATGGAGAGAAATATTCTTTTGTAGGTCATCAAACTAATTAATCATAACTAGTCTCCTGTGCCTAAGAAAGCTGTAGAAATGTGTAACGGTTGCCTCGTTACCCAATAAGGCACGGACTCACCTAGACGGGCTAAGGATTTCGGTTTATTGAATACAGAGTGCATACGTGCCAAAAAGCCGGGAATGTGGGCGTGGCAGTGGGGTACCCCGTTTATACTCGCGTGGTGGACCTTGTCTCCCTCCACCCCCTATTGTCCCACGAGTTGGATCCGGATCCCTGATGGGCGATCTGGAAGCGATACCGGTCTGCTGATGGGTGATTACGGTGATAACCGCTGGTTTCTTCTGTCTCTTCTTCCTTATCCGTTGCAGGTGCGTGCCCCGGGGTAATGTGTGGAAGTTCCGCCGATCTGTTTGATGGCCCTTCTGGTTCTGGCAAAGGTGTGCCTCCTTTGTCTCTTGATTGCTTTTGGTGGTTGAGTGCTTAAAGGATTAGGGCTATCCCTTCCTCCTTCCTGAAAGGCATGTTCCCTGTTGTGATGCATGGATGCCTTGCAATGGGGAACATGACAAAATGGCACAAGTCTGTCCTGGATAAAATGATGGTTTTAACCTTTGTTCTTATAATTATGTGTTATGATGATATAAGTGTAGAAAAATGAATATGAGCTGCAAATTAATTGCCCTCAAAATAAAATCTTGGAATTATCAATCATTATCAAATAAAATGATCTATGTTCAACATGTTTGGCCAGGCTACTTGAATGTAATATATCACAAAGCAGCAGAAAACCCCACACAGATTTTTTTGTGAAGTTTGCTTAATTAAGGAAATATGCTCTTTCCAGGCACTTAAGATCATGTTGTTGCACTGTTTGTTGCTGAGTTTTCCTCTACTTACTACCTTGAAACAAACTGGCCAGTAGAGCAGAAATGTTTTCTTGGAGTTGGAGAAAGTAAGTTTGATAGTTCATTTTAGTTATACTGTAAAACCTGTTTTATGTCATTATGTGATAATAAAATCATGAAATTAAGGTTCTTAATAGCTAGGTATTTTCAGAAACAATATAGGCTATATAGAATTGAGAAATTGCCTGATAAGATGTTGGCTTTCTGCAGTAAGATGTTTTCTAATGATGACCTAATGATACCTTAATTTATATTTCTTATATGTAACATTCTGATGATGTACTAAGTTGGAGAAGTCATATGATGAATAGCAGTACTGAAGCTTAACAACAGGAAGTGCAGCTTTTAAAAGCTGTCATACGGACGAATATTCGGGAAAAAAAGTCATGTCCCACATTTCTCTTCAGTTGTTATATTGAGAATGTAATGAGGCTTGTTTTAAAAATGGATCCCTATGTAATTGTATGTAACTTTCACTTTTGTAAGCCACCCTTAAAATTGTTTTACATAGAAGGATGGTATATAAATACATAGAAGCCATCCACCCATTAGCTTTTCATGTATCAACACAGATTTAGCACTTTAATTCCTAGATATAAAAGGAGAGGAATAGGTAGACATAACTTTAGGAAAAGAAGCAGGCTAAGTACATCTCTTATAAATCAAGAAAGATAGTTCCAATAATTCACTATGCCTATCCTGTGCTACATTCAAAATATTGATATACCTAGATAAAATTGCAAAATCAATTCTGAATTTAAAAAAACAAACATGTTGAATACTGAAATTGATGGCAGGAAAAATTTCACCATTCTCATTTTATCTATTTTATCAAGAAATATAAAACTACAACACTAGTTCTTATTGGAAAAGCAGTTCTCATTGAATGAACGAGCCCTCACTGCAATACTAGTATATCTGTTAGATTTAGGGTTTTGTATACTGCTCTGGTTCTCAGCAATGGATCCTATGACATAAATGGATTCAGAGAGAGGTTTAAACATTTCTCTTAATAGGTTCAAAGATTGACTGTCTCAAAAAAAGAAAAAAAGAAGGAATTTGGGAAAATATGTGCAAGCCCTGAAGTTTCACTCACTCAGAGAGATCAATATTTCCTGACCAAAGAGTAGAATACCAATAGATAGGACTGGCAGACATTTTTCTATTATTTTGCTCATACATTTTTCATTAAGAATCCATCGAGAGCCATTCTTTTGCCATTTTTTCTAGGTTGACATTAAAAAACCTTAGATTGCTTGTACTCCCTAATGTTTTCTAGGTAGTATTATTGACAATGTAGTTGCACACCCCTGTCCCTCCATCTTCAGTGAAAATGCCAGAAAATCAGCAGTTTTTGAACATATTGTGAGAGGAATGGAGGAATCATTCCTTTCCATTAGTCAATTAGCATGTTTGAATTACTAGCTAATCATCTCACTGCAGAGATGGGGAATTCCCAAACTCCAGCAACTCAAAACCAAAGTGTTTTTGAAGTTCATAAGGATAGCTTGCCCCACATCATTTCCTCTTCCCATGCCCCACTGTTTACTTTAAATTATGAGCTTCTTGGGAGCGTATCCTTGTTTGTTTACCTCTGTACCTGTGTACCCTGATGGCACTTCATACATGTATGCTAGTTGCACACTAGTTGCCTAAACAAAACCTGGAATTTGGATTCAAAGAGCCATAGCAGAGGACCTAAGGACATTGCTTCTCTTCTCCTAGCTCTGATTTAAGTTGGAGATTCCAGTAGCTCCTTCAGGGTCTAAATGAAAAGACAGGAAGAACAAATTGTGCTTCACTCATATAGAATGTTTCTTATTCTTAGAAATAATAAAATGTCTGTATAATAAAAGTACCACATTGCTATGTTTTTCAGAGAGAAGGCTACAGTATTATAAATCTCATCAGCTTAGAACATTAGTTAATAAAGGGGAAGTAAAAGGTGCTTTTGGAATTCAGAGGCCCTTGGGATTTGGAGTTCAGCCAACTGTTAAAAAAAACAACAGAAGAGCATAAACATACCTAACATTCGTAGTAGAAATTGTTTTGTAGAGGCACTGATCACAAGAGTCATTTGGTTCGTTTCCTTTCTTTGTTTTACTGCTCTGACCCACTCCCTAGAAAGTTTTGTACATACATTGAACCAAATATTACTTATGATGCATGAGTCATGCATGCTTCCTATTTTTCCATCCAGTCTACATTTCCATAAGTTAATGATAGTGAGACTTCACTTGCTTTATTTTTGACTAAAATGCAGCTGTTATAACTAAATATATTATGAGATCAATGATTAAATATTTTTTCTCCCTTCCTCAGACTATACATTGCATAATACTTCTCTGTGCTTGCAAGAATGAACCAAAAATTGACTATAATTGACTATCATCTCACTACACTGATGGGAAGACTCCAACCCTAGTCATAAAAAAATTGAGGCAAAAACTGGGTGTGGGACAGAGGAGGAAGTCGAAATATATTATTCTGGAAAATCAGTGTGATTGGTTGGCTTGAATCCCGAATAAATTTGCTTTATTATTATTGTTGGTTGCACAGTCAGTCAGGTGTTTAGACTGGATTTGGCATTTTTGTCCACCTAAAGAGTGGACAGCTAAAGACCTGTTTCTGTAATTATGCCTGGGGCAGGAGAGAGAGTAGCCATTCCTGGGGATGGTTAGTTTCTTAGAAGGACCCTGGTCTGCCTGCAAATCATAAAGAACTTCCAGCCATCAAGGTTTTTATTATATTTATTTTATTGTGTATTGTAGTGTTTTACACTTTTATATTTTTATTTATGTTTTATTGTAAACCACCCAGAGTCCTTTTTGGGAGATGGGCAGTGATAAATTTGATTAATAAATAAATAAATAAACTAATAAACTAATGTAATATATGAAATGTAATAAATATATTTATTTATGGAGACAATGCTCCATAATAAATTATACTTATTTATGGAGAAGATGCTGATGCTAGGGAAAGTGGAAGGCAAAAGGAAGAGGGACCGACCAAGGGCAAGATGGATGGATGATATCCTAGAGGTGACGGACTTGTCCCTGGGGGAGCTGGGGGTGGCGACGACTGACAGGAAGCTCTGGCATGGGCTGGTCCATGAAGTCATGAAGAGTCGGTAGTGACTGAATGAACAAATAACAAAATAAATATATATAAACTAATGAAAATTATTTTAAAATGTTAATTTAAGTCACACGACTGGACTTTACGTCAAGGGAAACCTTTACCTTTACCTAATTTCAGTGGAGATATGTTTGTGCTTACTATTTTCCATTAAAATCTATAATATGTAAAGAGTTGAACACTGACTGCTAGATTTTCCCCTTCATTTGCATGTTTGAGAGTATTCTCTGATTCTTATAACACAACTGTTAAATTCATGATAAGTTATAATTCATGATACATTTATTTCTATGAAACTGGAAGCTGAAGAAATTAGGTACAAGATACAATTCACTACTAACCAAATGTTAACATTTAATATTGGGCAATTATTTTTTGTCATTGCTTGCTCGATTAATTACATTCAAAGAAACTGTATTCTGTTTTCTTAGAAGAATGATGTCATTTTGGTTTTAAGAACAGTGAATTCCAGCCTCTGAATTAGAAACACAAGAGCAACCATTTTTTCAGATTATTTTTAAGGGGCGGTTTTTAAGGATTTCTATTTAGTACATTCGCCTCTGTTCACTATGGGTCAGCTCCTAACTGAAATAATTGGGAGCTTAGCAATTTATTTCAGACGTGGTAGCCAAAGTCTACATATAAAAGATGTGATTTTAGTGGCAGACGACATATTGCTCTTTTTCTTCAATAAATATTCTCAGTGTTATCAGAGTTTAAGAATCTAGATTAAAAAAGCCATCAGGAAAAAAGAAGACGCTAAAAAGAACTGAAAGTCTTGGCCATGCCTGAACATGAGACTGAGGGCAGATCTGGAATTAATAGCCAAGCTGCACCATATCCCAGACATATAAAAAAAGAACTGAGGAGATTGCACTGGAGGCTGAAATTGGTGCAGAGATATTAGAAAACAGTAGCTCTTGATAAGAAAAGATTTACTGAAATTAAATGTAATGAAACAGTTTAGGAATGGAAAAGGGCATATAGATCTATCCGTACACTCCAGTTCAAAAGTTTTAGGCAGGTGAACCAGAAAATAATATTAAATATCTGTAACGTAATGGCTTTATTTTACGTATTCAGAACTACAGTATATGTTTATAAATAAAGGAAAAAGAAAAAGCACATCCCATTTATAAGCAGGAAATTCCTATTAGCAATTAATGTTGCTAACAATATGAGATCAAATTTGATTAAATATTTTTTCTCCCTTCCTCAGACAGTACATTGCATAATGCTTCTCTGTGCTTGCAAGAATTAACCAAAAATTGACTATAATCACTACACTGATGGGAAGACCCCAACCCTAGTCGTAAAAAAATTGAGGCAAAAACTGGGTGTGGGACAGAGGAGGAAGTTGAAATAGATTATTCTGGAAAAACAGTGTGATTGGTTGGCTTGAATCCTGAATAAATTTGCTTTATTATTATTGTTGGTTGCACAGTCAGTCTTGTGTTTAGACTGGATTTGGCATTTTTGTCCACCTAACGAGTTCTTCCCAAGGACCTGGGATAGGCAGATGTTGTTGTTTAATAATATTAAAGGTATTGTTGCAGGATGTAAGCTGTTCCAAGTAAGGCTGCCTTTTGCAAATAACTGATGGTGATTTTGTCAATGCAGTGGTGCTCTAAGATGTTTGGAATTGCACCCAAGGGACTATCTTTGCTTTCGTTTGCCACAGTTGTTCTACTTCTGTTTTGCTGGTCTTTATGTTTTGTGATTTTCTCCAGTTCTCTCTCTCCTATTCTGCTGTCTCCAGGTATTGCAATGCCCACTATCCAGACTTTTCTGTTTTTCTTAACAACAATTGTTAAGTCTGGGGTGTTGTGTGGCAGGTGCTTGCCTGTTTGAATTCTAAGAGCACTTTGGCTTCTTCATTTTCTATTACTTTGTCTATTTTGTGGTCCCGCCAGTTCTTGCCTGCAGGCAAGTGTTATTTCTTGCAGTTATTGCAATGCACCATTGTTGCTACTCTGTCATGCCATTATTTGTAATCAGTCTGTGTGAATTTCTTGCAGCAGCTAGCTAGGTGGTCCACTGTTTCTTCAGCATTATTATTATTATTATTATTATTATTATTATTATTATTATTATTTTATCCTGCCTTTTTTATATATAGCTCAAGGCAGTGAACATATCTAATATGCCTGCCTCCTATTTTCCTTTAATTAGAAAAGTACATTAAGTGGTTTGAGATAACTTTATATCTGAATTTCACTGTATGTTTGGTTTTCTTACATTTGTATAAGATATTTTAATCCTCTTGATTGGGATATAATACAAAGGCTTTAGATTAGAACAGCAAAATTACACTGTAACTTGAGCTGTTAATAGTTCATCCTGTCTTCTTTACTACTGTAGTAAAATCATTGACTGGGCTTGTTTTTTTGTAGATTATTTTCAGAAGTGATTAGGGACCTTTTTTTTTTATCACAAGGTCATCACCTGTGCACCAGGAAAAGGTTTCAAAGGCTTTTTGCAGAATAGTAATAAGAGTTTAGACAGCATAAATTAGACAAAAAAATCTGAAAAGACAGGGGACAGGGAAATCTCTAACTCAGCTCAGTGAAGGCTGAGTCTATTCAACAGTCCCCAAAAACAGACAGATGAGAAGAACAGAATGGAGCTTTAAGAGAGTATGGCAGATTTCACATAGCAACATTTTGCAGCAGGACATGGAGGTGAGTATAATTTGGTCCATAATAGCATAAGAGGCTTTCAAGCTGCAATCTATACTGTCAGTTCCTTTTAACGATTTTTGTTTTAATCCTGAGTTAAAAATAAGATGTTACAGGATGCAAAGGAAAGAGGAAGACTGGGTTTATCTGATTTGAAATTGTATTTTGCAGCTTGCTGTTTGGCTTGGATGAAAGAGTGGGTGCTGCTGAGAAATAGAAGGCTTTTGGAGTTAGAAGGACATGACCTGAGATTTGGGTGGCATGAGCATCTGTAGTAGGACAAAGTCAAGGTTAATGTGGTTTTTAAAAATCATTATCTTAGGTTGCTATGATGAGAATATAGAATACATACAAATCCAAAACACCTTTGTGGGTCTCAGGACAAGAAGCATTTTATAGACGAGAAATAATAGGCAAACGCAAATGGTTAACATACTGTGAGATACTAGAGTTCTGTCAAGGGGGGTACAAAATGAAATCAAGAGAAGAACTGGTGGAAGAGGAACAAAACTGCAAATGGTTTTCTTATTTACAGTTATTAGAAAGATATAAAGTAGACAAAAGAGTTTATGGTTCTGAACATTGTAAGATTGAGTTTGAAATGGAATTATGTACAAATGATGAACATGTAATTGCTAAATTGTATAAACTTCTATTGAAATTTGAAACCGAACAAGTGAAAGAACGTTTGATAAAGTGGGCTAAATTTTTTGGTTATAATATACAGATGGAACAATGGGAAAATATATTTCTTTGATTAGAGAAAAGACAATATCTATGTTTATTGCTGACTGGAGACCCCTTATGGACTTTTTGCATAAAACAGAAAAAAATGAACTTATGATTTATGGTTTTGATGATTAGACAGGATAGAGTATAGAAAGAAGAGAGACATGTTGTAATTTTAGAGAAAGATAAATTTATAATTGTACTTATAACTGCTGTAAAGAAGATCGGAAGCCACTTTTTTGTATCTGTTTTTCTTTCTTTTTCCCCCTTTCTTGAACTTTTAGCTGTCTCTTTGATTTCTTTATTTTCTTTTTTCTTCCTTACTTTATATTAGTCTGTATTAGTTTTTATCTTCCTTTTAAAATATATATATATATTTAATATATATTAATCCTATAAATGTTACAAAGGATTTATTTGAAAAAGGATTCAAGTGCATCTTCTCAGGCAAATATTTATTTGTATACCACCTTCTCCAATATGGGTATGCTTGGGGAATAAACTATTTTCAATGCAAAGTTTTGATCGGCAAGTGTTGAACCCTAGCAGGCGCCTCCAATTGCTACCATCTGTGCTGCTGCTAATTCCATTATTGTGGATTGTGCCAATTCACTGCCATAGAAATTTAATGTAGATTTCTTTTAAATTGTAAATTAACATGTAAATTTACAGGTCTTTGTTGAATAAGTACTTGTACTGGCTCAGTTTGAATCTAATTTCTGACTCCTGAGCTTGTGATCTTCTTTTTGTCATTTTATTTAATGTCAGGAAGGACTCCTTGCTGTTTCCAAAGCTGTGAAACTATATAAGGAGACTAGATACCATGAGGGCAATGAGAAAAAACAAAAAACAAGAAAAAACCCCCAAAACATTAGTGTGCTATACATGGAACATAAGCATTAAAAAAAAAACAGCCTTTGGCAGGAAATGCTGTCATTTTGGTCTTGAGATCAGCATTTCTGATATCTAATCAAGTATAAATTCTCATAGATTATCTTGGTACTAATTAGGGAGAATCAGCGCTATCTGGAAAGAAGTCACTGGCCTAACTAACTCACATTATGCATCAGGACAGCTGAACTAATGAAAGCTGGAGTTTACTGTAAAATTAAAATATATTGCATTCAAAGAAGAAAACAAAGAAGCAGTGGGAACCTACAAATTAGAAACCAGCAAGTGCAACATTAATTGCTGGAGTGCAATATCTCTGCTTCATGAAGCACGTAAGTGCACAAAGTACAAGGAATGAAAATAGGCAAAGGCCAGGATAGTAACAACAGGGAATAGCACTGACATGAAAAATGCAGTTCTTCTCAAATCCATTTCATTACTTCTGTATTTGTTTTGTTGCTGTACAGTACCTATCAAATGATTCAAGTCCCTGTATTTAAAGGAGAATAACTCCAGATACATGATGCAGAGTTTCACAGACAGACTTAGAAGATGGCCAATCAGCAAAGAGGTAGGACGGGATAGGACTGAGTAATTCATTTGCATTTCTTCATATTAAAGACATTTGTAAAATTAATATTTTTAATGTATAGTTTTTAATAAATATAACACCCACCCACACATTCAGACTCTTTCAGCAACCCTGTTCCCTATTCCTGTATACAAGTAAGTCTGTCTGGTGCAGAATAGAAGGGAAAAGCACAGAGGAGAAGGGAAAAGTGAAGAAAAACAACATCATGGTGAAGTACTAAGAGTATCTAATATGATCAAAGTGAGGATGAAGCTATACCCTGAAATATATAGACACATTTCACAATGGTTTTACTTCTTATTTCAGATTTAAAAGTCCCTTTCACATTAGGGTAAAGGTAAAGGTTTCCCTTGACGTAAAGTCCAGTCGTGTCCGACTCTAGGGGGCGGTGCTCATCTCCGTTTCTAAGCCATTAGAGCCGGCGTTGTCTGTAGACCTGTCCGTGGTCATGTGGCTGGCATGACGACACAGAACGCCGTTACCTTCCCGCTGAAGCGGTACCTATTGATCTACTCACATTTGCATGTTTTTGAACTGCTAGGTGAGCAGGAGCTGGGACTAGCAACGGGAGCTCACCCCGTCGTGCGGATTCGAACCGCCAACCTTCCGATTGGCAAGCTCAGCAGCGCAGCGGTTTAACCCGCAGCGCCACCGCGTCCCACCCCTTTCACATTAATAGGCCATTAATTTAAAAATGGATTGATTTCAAGCAGCTTAAAAGTTCTGCTCACTAGATCTCTGCCACTGTACTGTTTTGCTTGAATATTCAAACATTAAGTAATATTATTGTAATTTATAGTGTGTTTTAATTATACAAAATTATAATTTCTTACAAGTGCTTATGTGTAAACATGGTCAGAGCTTTGGAGCTCATGTAACAATTTTATTTAATGTATTTAATTTTCTGCAAACCTGCATGTTCTTTATGTTTATTTAAATCTCAACCAGTATGAAAAAGTGTTACACAAAATTTCTTTCATTATCTCTCAGGTTTTTCTACAGTCCACACAATCTCACCCAACAGGACCATTCTTGAGAATTGAGAAATTATAGCAAGATTCATCTGTACGGTGTGAGTAAATAAAGAACTGAAATTTGGCTGGACTGGTTCTTGGTTGTTCTTGGGCTGGGCCTGACATCAGTCTTGCCAGACTCTAAAGCAACTCTACCTAACCTAAGGGAAAATAACCTGGGAAAGCGTTAGGGCGGGGCTATTCTGAACCTCTTAGTTTTCCCACAATCGTCACTTGGGCTGTGTTTCCTCTTATCCTGTCCCCCTTCTTGGAATGTGCTGCCTCCTTCCCAAGAACCAGCAGCATTACTGAAATCTACCACACCAAGTGAGTTTCCAGACTAAGGGTGGATAAAACTTGTTTCCCTTTGCTCCTACCTTACAACACCATACCACACCACAGTGACTTGATTATATGACCAACAGCAAGATCAACAGAGTTGATTCTAATTACAGCAGATTTCATGTTTATTTTTAGTAATGGTAGTTATTTCAGGCTTCAGCAAAGGATCGTTACCTTGTCGTGGTGCTGGAGCTTGAGCACCTCAATGATGCCATGAGATAAACCGTGAAGGGCCACCCAAGATGGGAAGGTCATGACAGAGAGGTCAGACTAAATGCGATCCCTGGGGAAGGTAATGGCAACCCACCCCAGTATTCTTGCCGTGAAAACTAAATGGATCAGTACAACCAGAGATATGTCGGTATACCATCGGAAGATGAGACCCCCAGGTCGGAAGATGGTCAAAATGCTACTGGGGAGGAACAGAGGATGAGCTCAACTAGCCCCAGACGTGATGACGCAGCTAGCTCAAAGCCGAAAGGACGGCTAGCGGCCGACGGTGCTGGTGGCGAACGGCGAATCCGATGTTCTAAGGATCAACACACCATTGGAACCTGGAATGTAAGATCTATGAGCCAGGGCAAATTGGATGTAGTTACTGGTGAGATGTCAATATTAAAGATAGACATTCTGGGCGTCAGTGAACTGAAATGGACTGGAATGGGCCACTTCACATCAAATGACCACCAGATCTACTACTGTGGACAAGAGGACCACAGAAGAAATGGAGTAGCCTTCATAGTAAAGTGGCTAAAGCAGTGCTTGGATACAACCCCAAAAACGACAGAATGATCTCAATTCAAATTCAGGGCAAGCCATCTAACATCACAGTGATCCAAATATACGCCCCAACCACAAATGCTGAAGAAGCTGAAGTAGAGCAGTTCTATGAGGATCTGTAGCACCTACTGGACAACACGCCTAAAAGAGATGTTATTTTCATCACAGGAGACTGGAATGCTAAAGTGGGCAGTCAAATGACACCTCGAATTACAGGTAAGTATGGCCTGGGTGAACAAAATGAAGCAGGACATAGGCTGATGGAATTTTGCCAAGACAATTCACTCTGCATAACAAACACTCTCTTCCAACAACCTAAGAGACTTTATACATGGACTTCACCAGATGGACAACACCGAAATCAGATTGACTACATCCTTTGCAGCCAAAGGTGGCAGACATCTATACAGTCGGTAAAAACAAGACCTGGAGGTGACGGTAGTTCAGATCACGAACTTCTTCTTGCACAATTTAGGATCAGACTCAAGAGATTAGGGAAGACCCACAGATCAGCTAGATATGAGCTCACTAATATTCCTAACTTCAGCAAAGGATCGTTACCTTGTCGTGGTGCTGGAGCTTGAGCACCTCAATGATGCCATGAGCTAAACCGTGAAGGGCCACCCAAGACGGGAAGGTCATGACAGAGAGGTCAGACTAAATGCGATCCCTGGGGAAGGTAATGGCAACCCACCCCAGTATTCTTGCCGTGAAAACTAAATGGATCAGTACAACCAGAGAAATGTCAGTATACCATCGGAAGATGAGACCCCCAGGTCGGAAGATGGTCAAAATGCTACTGGGGAGGAACAGAGGATGAGCTCAACTAGCCCCAGACGTGATGACGCAGCTAGCTCAAAGCCGAAAGGACGGCTAGCGGCCGACGGTGCTGGTGGTGAACGGCGAATCCGATGTTCTAAGGATCAACACACCATTGGAACCTGGAATGTAAGATCTATGAGCCAGGGCAAATTGGATGTGGTTATTGGTGAGATGTCAAGATTAAAGATAGACATCCTGGGCGTCAGTGAACTGAAATGGACTGGAATGGGCCACTTCACATCAAATGACCACCAGGTCTACTACTGTGGACAAGAGGACCACAGAAGAAATGGAGTAGCCTTCATAATTAATAGTAAAGTGGCTAAAGCAGTGCTTGGATACAACCCAAAAAACGACAGAATGATCTCAATTCGAATTCAGGGCAAGCCATCTAACATCACAGTGACCCAAATATACGCCCCAACCACAAATGCTGAAGAAGCTGAAGTAGAGCAGTTCTATGAGGATCTGCAGCACCTACTGGACAACACGCCTAAAAGAGATGTTATTTTCATCACAGGAGACTGGAATGCTAAGGTGGGCAGTCAAATGACACCTCGAATTACAGGTAAGCATGGCCTGGGAGAACAAAATGAAGCAGGACATAGGCTGATAGAATTTTGCCAAGACAATTCGCTCTGCATAACAAACACTCTCTTCCAACAACCTAAGAGACGGCTTTATACATGGACTTCACCAGATGGACAACACAGAAATCAGATTGATTACATCCTTTGCAGCCAAAGGTGGCGGACATCTGTACAGTCGGTAAAAACAAGGCCTGGAGCTGACTGTAGTTCAGATCACGAACTTCTTCTTGCACAATTTAGGATCAGACTAAAGAGATTACGGAAGACCCACAGATCAGCTAGATATGAGCTCACTAATATTCCTAAGGAATATGCAGTGGAGGTGAGGAATCGATTTAAGGGACTGGACTTAGTAGATAGGGTCCCGGAAGAATTATGGACAGAAGTTGGCAGCATTGTTCAGGAGGCGGCAACAAAATACATCCCAAAGAAAGAGAAAACCAAGAAGGCAAAATGGCTGTCTGCTGAGACACTGGAAGTAGCCCAAGAAAGAAGGAAAGCAAAAGGCAACAGTGATAGGGGGAGATATGCCCAATTAAATGCAAAATTCCAGAGGTTAGCCAGAAGAGATAAGGAATTATTTTTAAACAAGCAATGCGCGGAAGTGGAAGAAGACAATAGAATAGGAAGGACAAGAGACCTCTTCCAGAAAATTAGAAACATTGGAGGTAAATTCCAGGCAAAAATGGGTATGATCAAAAACAAAGATGGCAAGGACCTAACAGAAGCAGAAGAGATCAAGAAAAGGTGGCAAGAATATACAGAAGACCTGTATAGGAAGGATAACAATATCGGGGATAGCTTTGACGGTGTGGTCAGTGAGCTAGAGCCAGACATCCTGAAGAGTGAGGTTGAGTGGGCCTTAAGAAGCATTGCTAATAACAAGGCAGCAGGAGACGACGGCATCCCAGCTGAACTGTTCAAAATCTTGCAAGATGATGCTGTCAAGGTAATGCATGCTATATGCCAGCAAATTTGGAAAACACAAGAATGGCCATCAGATTGGAAAAAATCAACTTATATCCCCATACCAAAAAAGGGAAACACTAAAGAATGTTCAAACTATCGAACAGTGGCACTCATTTCACATGCCAGTAAGGTAATGCTCAAGATCCTGCAAGGTAGACTTCAGCAATTCATGGAGCGAGAATTGCCAGATGTACAAGCTGGGTTTAGAAAAGGCAGAGGAACTAGAGAACAAATTGCCAATATCCGCTGGATAATGGAAAAAGCCAGGGAGTTTCAGAAAAACATCTATTTCTGTTTTATTGACTATTCTAAAGCCTTTGACTGTGTGGACCATAACAAACTGTGGCAAGTTCTTAGCGGTATGGGGATACCAAGTCATCTTGTCTGCCTCCTGAAGAATCTGTATAACGACCAAGTAGCAACAGTAATAACAGACCACGGAACAACGGACTGGTTTAAGATTGGGAAAGGAGTACGGCAGGGCTGTATACTCTCACCCTACCTATTCAACTTGTATGCAGAACACATCATGCGACAAGCTGGGCTTGAGGAATCCAAGGCTGGAGTTAAAATCTCTGGAAGAAACATTAACCATCTCAGATATGCAGATGATACCACTTTGATGGCTGAAAGCGAAGAGGAACTGAGGAGCCTTATGATGAAGGTGAAAGAAGAAAGTGCAAAAGCTGGCTTGCAGCTAAACCTCAAAAAAACCAAGATTATGGCAACCAGCTTGATTGATAACTGGCAAATAGAGGGAGAAAATGTAGAAGCAGTGAAAGACTTTGTATTCCTAGGTGCAAAGATTACTGCAGATGCTGACTGCAGTCAGGAAATCAGAAGACGCTTAATCCTTGGGAGAAGAGCAATGACAAATCTCGATAAAATAGTTAAGAGCAGAGACATCACACTGACAACAAAGGCCCGCATAGTTAAAGCAATGGTGTTCCCTGTAGTAACATATGGCTGTGAGAGCTGGACCATAAGGAAGGCTGAGCGAAGGAAGATCGATGCTTTTGAACTGTGGTGTTGGAGGAAAATTCTGAGAGTGCCTTGGACTGCAAGAAGATCCAACCAGTCCATCCTCCAGGAAATAAAGCCAGACTGCTCACTTGAGGGAATGATATTAAAGGCAAAACTGAAATACTTTGGCCACATCATGAGAAGACAGGACACCCTGGAGAAGATGCTGATGCTAGGGAGAGTGGAAGGCAAAAGGAAGAGGGGCCGACCAAGGGCAAGATGGATGGATGATATTCTAGAGGTGACGGACTCGCCCCTGGGGGAGCTGGGGGTGTTGACGACCGACAGGAAGCTCTGGCGTGGGCTGGTCCATGAAGTCACGAAGAGTCGGAAGCGACTAAACGAATAAACAACAACAACAAATATTCCTAAGGAATATGCAGTGGAGGTGAAGAATCGATTTAAGGGACTGGACTTAGTAGATAGGCTCCCGGAAGAACTCTGGACAGAAGTTGGCAGCATTGTTCAGGAGGCGGCAATAAAATACATCCCAAGGAAAGAGAAAACCAAGAAGGCAAAATGGCTGTCTGCTGAGACACTAGAAGTAGCCCAAGAAAGAAGGAAAGCAAAAGGCAACAGTGATAGGGGGAGATATGCCCAATTAAATGCAAAATTCCAGAGTTAACCAGAAGAGATAAGGAATTATTTTTAAACAAGAAATGCGCAGAAGTGGAAGAAGACAATAGAATAGGAAGGACAAGAGACCTCTTCCAGAAAATTAGAAACATTGGAGGTAAATTCCAGGCCAAAATGGGCATGATCAAAAACAAAGATGGCAAGGACCTAACAGAAGAAGAAGAGATCAAGAAAAGGTGGCAAGAATATACAGAAAACCTGTATAGGAAGGATAACAATATCGGGGATAGCTTTGACGGTGTGGTCAGTGAGCTAGAGCCAGACATCCTAAAGAGTGAGGTTGAGTGGGCCTTAAGAAGCATTGCTAATAACAAGGCAGCAGGAGACGACAGCATCCCAGCTGAACTGTTCAAAATCTTGCAAGATGATGCTGTCAAGGTAATGCATGCTATATGCCAGCAAATTTGGAAAACACAAGAATGGCCATCAGATTGGAAAAAATCAACTTATATCCCCATACCAAAAAAGGGAAACACTAAAGAATGTTCAAACTATCGAACAGTGGCACTCATTTCACATGCCAGTAAGGTAATGCTCAAGATCCTGCAAGGTAGACTTCAGCAGTTCATGGAGCGAGAATTGCCAGATGTACAAGCTGGGTTTAGAAAAGGCAGAGGAACTAGAGACCAAATTGCCAATATCCGCTGGATAATGGAAAAAGCCAGGGAGTTTCAGAAAAACATCTATTTCTGTTTTATTGACTATTCTAAAGCCTTTGACTGTGTGGACCATAACAAATTGTGGCAAGTTCTTAGTGGTATGGGGATACCAAGTCATCTTGTATGCCTCCTGAAGACTCTGTATAACGACCAAATAGCAACAGTAAGAACAGACCACGGAACAACGGACTGGTTTAAGATTGAGAAAGGAGTACGGCAGGGCTGTATACTCTCACCCTACCTATTCAACTTGTATGCAGAACACATCATGCAACAAGCTGGCCTTGAGTAATCCAAGGCTGGAGTTAAAATTGCTGGAAGAAACATTAACCATCTCAGATATGCAGATTATACCACTTTGATGGCTGAAAGCGAAGAGGAACTGAGGAGCCTTATGATGAAGGTGAAAGAAGAAAGTGCAAAAGCTGGCTTGCAGCTAAACCTCAAAAAAACCAAGATTATGGCAACCAGCTTGATTGATAACTGGCAAATAGAGGGAGAAAATGTAGAAGCAGTGAAAGACTTGGTATTTCTAGGTGCGAAGATTACTGCAGATGCTGACTGCAGTCAGGAAATCAGAAGACGCTTAATCCTTGGGAGAAGAGCAATGACAAATCTCGATAAAATAGTTAAGAGCAGAGACATCACACTGACAACAAAGGTCCGCATAGTTAAAGCAATGGTGTTCCCTGTAGTAACATATGGCTGCGAGAGCTGGACCATAAGGAAGGCTGAGCGAAGGAAGATCGATGCTTTTGAACTGTGGTGTTGGAGGAAAATTCTGAGAGTGCCTTGGACTGCAAGAAGATCCAACCAGTCCATCCTCCAGGAAATAAAGCCAGACTGCTCACTTGAGGGAATGATATTAAAGGCAAAACTGAAATACTTTGGCCACATAATGAGAAGACAGGACACCCTGGAGAAGGTGCTGATGCTAGGGAGAGTGGAAGGCAAAAGGAAGAGGGGCCGACCAAGGGCAAGATGGATGGATGATATTCTAGAGGTGACGGACTTGTCCCTGGGGGAGCTGGGGGTGTTAACGACTGACGGGAAGCTCTGGTGTGGGCTGGTCCATGAAGTCACGAAGAGTCGGAAGCGACTAAATGAATAAACAACAAAGTTATTTCAGGAGATTACCAAGAATATTAATGCCTGGCTTTGATTGATAAAAAATGAATCATAGGCAACCATGGGCCAGCAGAAGATTGACAAGCAGGTAAAGAAATGTACGTTGGGATTCCACGATATAAACTCCATGATTCATGTACTTGAGTCTGACATCAGTAAGCAAATATAGATGAATAGGATTTGCATTATGATATCAGTACACGTGTGTCATCATTTCTTCATCATTGTGGTTTTTGCAGAGTACTGTGAAAAGAAATGATGGAAGTACAAAACATTCATCCTTAAGAATCATGGTTAAGATATTTTGGCTAGTAAAACTACTCACACTCAAAAAGAAAAAAAAAGATGGCAAACTTGTCTCACTGACATACTGTTCTAACTTCTTTTTTCAATTATGATTGAAACTGTAATATTCTATCTAACCCTATAGAAGTGACCCAAGTATAATTGAATTCTGTGAGATAAGATCAGAAGTGAAAATGGAAGAACTGGAAGATGAGCATTTTGGGGGGGAACATCTGGAATAGAAAATGTGTGTCTCTGTGTGTGTGTATACATACATACATATGCATGCATGCACACCATATATCTCTAAGCTGTTGAAGCTGTTGAAGAAGATCACTTAATTTGTTGGATAAGCTACTGAAAATGTAAACCAGGGCTTTAAACAGAAGTTGTGTCATGAGTACTGATGGTGAGCAGGAGGGGGCCTCTATCCAGGGGGGAAAAACGCATGCGTAGTACTGAGGAGTTAAGCAGCCATTCAAAGAGACACAGATCAGACCTGCCTTAACTTTGGGGTTTATCTGTCTGTGTTTTTCCCACACTTCTTCAGTTTGTTAGGATTTTCTGTCTATGTAGCAGTAATAAAACACTAGAGACCTATTCCTTGTCTCAGCGTGGTTCCTGGCTGTTAGGACATCAATCCTAACAAACTCCCTACTCCCATTGTCCGCTGTAGGGGCTTGGTAAAACCCATCCTTAAAAGTCAGAGTTCTGTGTTCCCAGTTTATATATGAGTTTCGATAGGTCAACCAGGGAATCCCTAGAATTACCAAGGGATTGCCAACAGGGGCCACTACAAATTTTAAGGATTCACGGTGGCTCCCCATTTGCATCGCTACAGTTCCAGTGAAATGGGTTGCCGCCGCCCCCCCCCCCACCGTTGAACCATCCAACTGTGTAAAGATCAAAGGCTGATGGAGGGGAAAGCTAGGCAGGTCCAGAGCAGCAACCAGATCAGTGTGAATCAGACACCTGGAACACCCAGAGTCAACTAAAGCCCAGACCTCTGTAGTCTTTGTGCGGGAGCCCAATTTCACTTTTACTGCTAGAGTTGGACAGTCAGCGCTCACCATAGCATTTTTGCACCCATCCTCCTCCACCTGCCTGCAGGCGCTTTTCAAGGCAGGTGGCTGGCCTTTCCTGCCGGTTCCTTAGAGTCATCTTCAACCTCTCCCGAGAAGTAGGGTACTTCTTCAGTGTCGGCTGCCCCCTTGGCTGCTGTCATCCACCGCGATGAGGGCAGCAATTTGGTTGGCAGTTTGCCCGCCCGGTCTCCAGCCTTGACTTTTGGGCAATCAGCTGCTCGGTGTCCTTCCTTTCTGTATCGGAGACACTGACCCGTGCGCAGGCAACCCCACCCCCAGCTCCATCTGGGAAGTGGAAAATGCAAGTTCCTTGTCAGTTACAAAAGGACTTTCTCCAGGCACTGAAATCTGACACTTGGTTGCTAGATAATAGAGACAATGTTTCTTTTGAAAACAGTCCGGCATGGGTGGAACACTGCCTTTATGTGCCTGAAGCTTTGAGGGCTGATATCTTGCAGCGTTCCCATGATGACAAACTTGCTGGATGCCTTGGTTTTGTCAAAACTTTGCATTTGGTTCACCGTCAATTTTGGTGGCCAACTTTAAGGCATGATGTAAAAGACTATGTTGCTTCCTGTCCTGTTTGTGCCATGTCAAAGCGGAAAGGAGCTAAGCCACAGCGGCTCCTGCAGCCAGTAGCCAACCCATCCCGTCCCTGGGAGGAGATTTCTATGGACTTTATTGTGGACCTGCCTCCCAGTCAGAAAAAAACTGTCATTTGGGTTGTAAAGGATTTTTTCTCCAAACAAGCCCATTTCATTCCATGTGCGTCCATCCCGTTGGCCCCACAACTGGCCTGCCTCTTTCTCATCCACATCTACCATCTCCACAGTAGCCCCTCCCATTTGGTCAGCGACTGCGGGACACAGTTCACTTCCCAGTTTTGGAGATCATTTTTAAAATTGATTGGCACCAAACAGGCATTGTTCACATCGTCGCATCTTGAGACTGATGGATCTACAGAGGTTTTGAACTCTACCCTTGAACAATTCCTAAGGGCATACATAAATTACCATCAAGACAATGGGTTGACTTGTTGCCCTTTGCTGAGGTGGCTTACAACAATGCTGTCCATCAGAGCACTGGGCATACCCCTTTTCGTGTGGTTTCTGGTCATGACTTTGTTCCCATCCCTGAGCTGCCACAAACACCTCCCCAGTCCTGTTCTGCCTCTGACTGGGCTGCTCAACTGGCTGATTCCTGGCCGGTGATTCAGCAGGCTTTGGCTGATGCCCAGTCTGCTTATAAATTCCAAGCTGATAAACGCTGTTCTCTGCAACATGATTTCAATATTGGGGATCAGGTTTATCTCTCTACCAAATTTATAAAGTCCCCACAGCCATCGAAGAAACTTGCTCCCAAATTCATTGGTCCTTTCCCTATTGTTGGCATTGTCAATCTGGTTACTGTTAAGTTGGATTTGCCTCACAATTTGAAACATTTGCACCCTATTTTCCATTGCAGCCTGCTCAAGCCTGTCCACCAATCCTCCCAATGGCATCCCCAACCTGTTCCTCCTGCTCCGAACATGACTGACGGGCAACAGCACTTTGAAGTCAAGGAGGTCGTTGATTCTCGCAAGCTTCGGGGCTCCCTCCAGTACCTGATTCGCTGGAAACACTTTCCTCATCCTGAATGGGTGCCTGCTCACCACGTTAATGCTCCTGATTTAGTTAACCGTTTCCACTTAGCTTACCCTTTGAAGCCTGCCGCTTAGACTTTTCTTTCTTTTGGGGGGGGGCGGTATGTCATGTCCACTGTTTCAATGTGCACTGTACATCATAACATTTCACATGCCATGGTGCTGACGTGCGTTTATGGTAGAAGGGAGCTGCTGTGAAACATTGTGCCAAGCTCTGTATCTGTGGAATGTGATTGAGTTATGTGGCCTACTCAAGGACTTTTCCCCCAGACCATCAGGAGCCATTAGGAGCACCTGGGATTGTGAGCCTGGGAAGATTCTACAGGGGGAGGGATCTTGTTTGTACCGAGGGTTTTTTAGTTTGCATTTGGCGCACTTTTTCCATTCTCAGCTTTCTTTGTGATCCTGCATACTATTCTTTAATAAATCAGATATCTTTATGAACCTGTTCATGAGTCTGATGGTGTTTTAGGATAGGCAATCATTACACCCACAACCGGTGCCAGCAGCAGCAGCAGCAGCAGCAGCAACTCCGCCAATAGTCTTGAGATCCCAGGGCAGTCTACCAGAGAAGTTTGGAGGAGAAGCAGGACAGTTGAGAACTTTTCTCACACAGTGCACAATGTTTTTCGACAGCAGACCGGCAGAGTTTCCCACAGACAGAACCAGAGTCACCTTCATTTTAAGTCTGCTAAAGGGCCCAGCAGCCAATTGGGCTATTCCCATGGTGGAGAACAATGACCCAATTCTCAACGACTACCAGAATTTTCTGGCAGGGTTCCGAGCACACTTTGACGACCCGATCAGAGAGGTCACTGCCAGCCCGGAAATTTGGAAGCTCAAGCAAGGCAACATGAGAGTGGGAATCTACATTGCTGATTTCAAGCTGTTAGCAGGAGATCTAGACTGGAATGAGAGAGCTTTTGCAGTCAAGGCTGCTTTGGAGGCATGGCGCCACCTCTTAGAGGGGGCTAAATGTCCTTTTGAGGTTTGGACTGACCATAAAAATTTAGAGGCGCTCAGTATGCCCTGTAAGCTCAGTCCTAAGCAGATCCGCTGGGCTCAATTTTTTAGTTGCTTTGACTTTAAGTTGAAATTCATTCCAGGCAGGAAGAACTTCCTGGCTGATGCGCTTTCCCGCCTGCCCCAGGATTCAGTCCAGGCACCTGACATTGTGGGTACAGTGTGGACAGAACCCCAATTGGGTTTGCACGCTGTCACACGCGGTCAGACTTGTGCGCAGCTGCCTCCAGCTTCAGTTTCACTGGCTGGGGGGAGGATGCCGGTTCCCTCTCAATTGCAACAACAGTTTCTCCTAGAGGTGAAATCTGATACTTGGTTGCAAGCGAATAGCGACACTGTTACATTTGACAAAGGCTTAGCTTGGAAGCAAAACTGCCTCTATGTCCCTGAAAGTTTGCAAAGGGAAATTTTGAATAGGTCTCATGATGATAAAGTCGCTAGTCATTTTGGGTTTGTCAAAACCTTGCATCTGGTGCAGCGTCAGTTTTGGTGGCCCACATTAAGACGTAATGTAAAAAGTTATGTTGCTTCTTGTCCTGTCTGTGCCATGTCAAAACGGAAGGGGGGTAAGCCGCATGGGCTGCTGCAGCCGGTGGCCAGTCCCTCCCATCCTTGGGAGGAGGTTTCGATGGACTTCATTGTGGATTTGCCTCCTAGTCAGAGAAAGACTGTGATTTGGGTGGTAAAGGACTACTTTTCCAAGCAAACCCATTTCATTCCATGTGATTCTATTCCATCTGCTCAGCAGTTGGCCCGCCTTTTTCTAATCCACATCTACAGGATTCACAGTAGCCCCTCCCACTTGGTCACGGACCGCGGGACACAGTTCACTTCCCAATTTTGGAGGGCATTTTTGAAGCTGGTGGGCACCAAGCAGGCGTTGTCCACTGCGTCGCATCTGGAGACTGACAGATCTACGGAGGTTCTTAATTCGACCCTGGAGCAATTTTTGAGGGCATTTGTCAACTATCAGCAGAATAATTGGGTCGATTTGCTGCCTTTTGTTGAGGTGGCTTATAACAATGCTGTCCATCAGAGCATAGGACACACCCCTTTCCATGTTGTTTTTGGACGGGATTTTGTCCCCATTCCTGAGTTGCCTCAACCCCCCACGCAGCCCTGCTCTGCTTCTGATTGGGCTGCTCAACTGGCAGATTCATGGCCAGTGATTCAGCAAGCATTGGCTGATGCCCAATCTGCCTATAAACTGCACGCTGATAAGCGACGAGCCCTTCACCCTGATTTTAAAGTTGGTGATAAGGTCTACCTTTCCACCAAGTTCATTAAGTCCCCTCAGCCCTCGAAGAAGTTGGCTCCTAAGTTTGTTGGTCCTTTTCCCATTGTGGGAGTTGTGAACCCTGTCACATTTAAACTGGATTTGCCACACAATCTGAAACGTTTACATCCTGTTTTTCATTGCAGCTTGCTCAAACCTGTCAACCACTCCGATCATTGGCATCCGCAACCCCCACCTCCTTCTCCGATCATGATTGATGGACAGCAACATTTTTAGGTGAAGGAGGTCCTTGATTCTTGCAGACTTCATGGCACCCTGCAGTACCTCATTCGGTGGAAACACTTTCCCCACCCTGAGTGGGTATGTGCCCGTGATGTTCAATCTCCTGTTTTAGTTCGACGCTTTCATCTGGCTTATCCTCTGAAACCTGCTCCTTAGTGTTTTTTGGGGGGCAGTATGTCATGTTCACCATTCCAATGTTACCGTTGCATCGTAATGTTTTGCATGCCATTTGGCTGATGCGTGTTTCGTCTGGGAGGGGAGGAGGATTCCATCTCGTGGGATTGTTATATGTTAGCAACTGGATTGGAATGTGTTTGGGTTATCTCGTGTGTTCAAGGTTCTTTTCCCAGGACATCAGCAGAAATGGTTACCAGCACCTGGGGGCGGGGGGAGTTTGCAACGGCAGGGCGAGGGAAGGGATTACGTTTGAGCCGAGGCTTTTTAGTTTGTATTTGGCGTGCTTCGGTCATACTTAGCTTTCTCTGTATTTGCATACTATTCTTTAATAAATCAGATATCATTAAGTTCCTGCTTGTGAGTCTGAGTCTATTAGGGTAGGCAATCCTTACAGAGAGTGCCTTGAAAGACCAATTCAAACAGGGGCTGGATGAAGAAATTAAAAATGAATTAGTGCACCAGGGAACACCAGCTACCCTAGAAGGTTTATGTCAGCTGTCTGTGGTCATAGACGCCGGGCTAGAAGTGCTCAGACAGATGCAGCTGGGGAGAAACAGGTGCCTCAGAGCGCTTCCAGGATTTCCAGCTCTCTCCGCACCTTCTCTTTACTCAGGACCAGAGGAGCCGATGCAGATCGGGGTGAGCAGGAGGCTTATTTCCAAGGCTGAGAGGCAGAGAAGGAGAGAGAGAGCCCTCTGTTTCTACTGCGGAGTCCAGGGGCATGTGGTGAGAGCTTGCCCAGTGAGAAGCCAAGCAAATTCTGTAAGAGACCCAGGGCAAGCAGCAGAACAAAGAGCCACCTCCATCTCGACTTCCAACCAGGGAAACTCTGTCGGTCTCCCTCCACAGAGCTCAGCAGGGAGACCATCAATCAATTAAGGAGGGCTCATTCCAAGGATTCCAGGCAATCCTTTTACTACTTACCAGTCATAATGCATGTAAACCCAGAGCACCAGGTCAAGCTAGAGGCCCTCATGGATTCCGGAGCTTCCACCAATTTTATTGATGTACAGACTGTACAAGACCTCAACATCCCAACCATAGAATTGCCACGTCTCTTAGAAGTTGAGACCATTGACGGCTAGCCCATCAAGGCAGGGCCGATTAGAAGTTTCACAGAACTTTTGCAGCTAACAACGGGAGACCACACTGAGTGGATCCAACTTCATGTTACGGCATCACTTAATGTGCCTATAGTTCTGGGCACACCTTGGCTGAAGATCCACAACCCATAGTTGAACTGGACTGTGGGAGCAATCTCCTTCCCAGCTAAGGAATGCCAGCACCACAAGATTCAAGCCGCTCTCCTCTCTCCAGCAACCAACGCAGTCACGGAAGCAGGGGGGCTCCAGTTGCCAGACAAGTATGCAGATTTCGCAGACGTTTTCAGCAAACAAGAGGCCACAGCACTACCCCCCCATAGGGACTGTGATTGCACCATTGAGTTGATACCAGGAGCCAAGATTCCAGCAAGGAAACAATATCCCATGTCTCCCAAGGAACTAGCCACCTTAAAGGATTACTTGGATTCTCATCTCCAAAAGGGTTTCATCCAACCATCTACTTCCCCAGCGTCTGCTCCTACCTTCTTTGTACCAAAGAAGCCTGACCCGTTGGCACCGGCAAACCAGGGGGCACCCATGAGAGTGGTGCATGATTTCAGTTCCGTCAATAAAATCACGATAAAAGAAAATTATCCCCTCCCACTAATATCTGATCTGCTAGATCGCTTACAGAAGGCACACATTTTTACCAGGTTGGATCTCAGGAGTGTGTACAATCTGATCCGGGTGAAAGAGGGGCATGAATATCTGACTGCCTTCGACACCAGGTTTGGTAAATTTGAGTACCTTGTTATGCCCTTTGGCTTGTCTAATGCAGGAGCCATATTTTCCAGATTTATGAATAAAGTTTTCTCTGATTTACTAGATAAGTATCTGGTCATTTATCTAGATGACATATTAATATTCTCTGAGGATGCTACAACTCATGTAACCCATGTACGTAATGTCTTGCAAAGACTGAGAGAGAACAGGCTGTTCGCCAAGCTAGAGAGTGTGCCTTTGATTTAACTGAAGTACATTTTCTGGGCTATAAAGTCTCAACAGAAGGCATATCCATGGATCCTTCTAAGGTCCAGGCAATTCTCTCTTGGCCACCTCCCCGAAATGTTAAAGATGTACAAAGGCTGTTAGGATTTTGTAATTTCTATAGGCATTTCATAAAGAACTATAGTGATATTGCTAGACCCCTCACACAGCTTTTGAAGAAAGGATCAAAATTCATTTGGGGGGAGAGGGAGCAAGCAGCCTTCCAAGAATTTAAGCAGCTCTTTGCATCCCAGCCGCTTTTAAAGCACCTTGATCCCATGAAGCAATTCATACTGCATTCAGATGCTTCAGATATTGCTATTGGTGTGGTTTTATTGCAATATACAAACAAAACAGAGAATACATTGCTCCCTTGTGCATTTTTCTCCTGCACGCTCTCACCAGCAGAGAGAAACTATGATGTTTTTAACAAGGAGTTGCTAGCAATTAAAGCAGCATTTCAAGAGTGGAGGCACTGGCTAGAAGGTGCAACCTTTCCTGTGAAAGTCTGCACCGATCACAAGAATTTACAGCTTCTACAAAACACCAGATCCCTCACCCCATGCCAAATCAGATGGAGCCAGTTTTTCTCCCATTTCAATTTTGTTATTTCCTATGTTCCCAGGGTGCAGAACTGCTTGGCAGATGCCCTGTCTCGATCCATTCAGGCAATCCCCGCTACTCACCAGGAGGTACAGGCTGCTATATTACAACCTCACAACTTTCAGCTATCTATGAGGGGGAACCAGACAGAGGTTTTAGCAGCAGGCAGACAAGCAGAGGACCTATTTACAAGAGTCAGAGCTCAGCAGCAACAGGACCCGTATGCCAGGGCCAGGATGGATTACCTCCAGAGGGGCCCGCAAGACACTGCCTCCCCCTTTAATGTAGAGGCAGGAATCCTCTGGCATAGCATGCAATTATACATTCCCCCCTCATTGAGGGAAGAAGTACTGAGACTTTGCCATGACCATCAAATGGCAGGCCACGGAGGTCCTTTCAAGACTCTCCATAGAGCTCTGAGAGACTACTGGTGCCCTAAGATGACTGCAGACATAAAGGGTTATGTTGCTTCTTGCCATACCTGTAGATGAGCCAAGCCTCTCCGAGGGAAGCCCACAGGACTCTTGCAACCCCTACCCACCCCCAGTAGGCCTTGGAATACAATCTCCATGGATTTCATCACTGATTTACCCCCGGTCCAGGGGCTGACTTCCATACTAGTGGTGGTGGACCTTTTCACTAAAATGGTGCATTTTATTCCTTGCAAGGGCCTCCCATCTGCGCAAGCCGCAGTGCAGTTGTTCATGGACCATGTTTTTAGGTATAGAGGCATGATAAATCACTTGGTGAGTGACAGAGGCCCTCAGTTCACTTCCAGGTTCTGGAGGGGATTAGGGGTCCAGATCCACCTATCATTGTCACATCATCCGGCTAGTAACGGGCAAGCTGAGAAAATTAACCAATGGTTACAGCAGTATCTCAGGTGTTACACCACTTATCAGCAAGACAATTGGCTAGCCCTGCTCCCCATGGCAGAATTTACTTATAACAACTCTGTGCAATCCTCTACCAAGATGTCTTCTTTCCAAGCACTCTACGGGGTTAACCCTCGGGTGTTGCCCACTCCTCCCAGGAGGGAGCTGTTCCAGCCATGGCTGATTTTCTTAAAGAGCAACAAGCCCCACAGGAGTTGTTAAAGGAGCAGCTGAACAGGGCAAAGAGTGCTTACAAGAGGGCTGCAGATGCTCACAGACAAGAGGGGCCAGCAATTTCGGTAGGAGACAAAGTATGGCTCTCTACCAAATTTTTGACCTCTACCAGGCCCTCCAAGAAGTTGGACTCTAAGTTTATGGGCCCTTTCACTGTAGTACAGCAGATAAATCCAATGGCTTATCGTTTAAAGCTGCCAGCATCCGCGAAAATCCATCCAGTCTTTCACAGAGCCTTGCTTGCCAAGGACCCTCCCCTAAGTACCTTGTGATCGCAAATGCCCCCCCCCCACCTCCAGTAATTGTGGAGGGGGAGGAGGAATACGAAGTCGAGGAAATTCTGGACTCTAGGAGGAGGGGAAGGGGCATCCAATATTTAATACACTGAAAAGGGTACCCTGAGGAAGAGCGCACGTGGGAAAATGCCAGAGATGTGCACGCTGGTTCATCAATTCCATCAGCTTTTCCCTCACAAACCCAAGCCTTGCACTCTACCAGAGATTCCTCACTTGACTGAGCAAGCAGAGGAATCCCAAGCAGAGGAGTTCGTAAGTTGGCAACCTCCACCACCGTCTGAGGCTCTGAGGTCAGAGCGAGAGGAGGAGGGGGAGCTGCAGCCCTCCACCTTGGGCTTGCATTTCCCAAGGGGGAGGGGGGAAGAATCTTCTAATTAGCTAGCTATTTTCCAGCAGCAGCCACCTGGGCCAGAAGCGTTATCAGACCTGGAGAGCAGCACTGATTTGTCCTTGGAGGAGTTTTCCTTTGAAGAGTTTCCATTGTTGCCCAGTTCCCATGGGAGCTTAGAGGGGGAAATGGACTCTTATGAGACCTCTGGAAGGGAGGGGGCTGAAATGGAATGTGAATCTGGAGGGGAGGGTGATGTCATGAGCACTGATGGTGAGCAGGAGGGGGCCTCTATCCAGGGGGGAAAATGCATGCGTAGTACTGAGGAGTTAAGCAGCCATTCAAAGAGACACAGATCAGACCCGCCTTAACCTTGGGGTTTATCTGTCTGGATTTTTCCCACGCTTCTTCAGTTTGTTAGGATTTTCTGTCTATGTAGCAGTAATAAAACACTAGAGACCTATTCCTTGTCTCACTGTGGTTCCAGGCTGTTAGGACAAGTTGTCTTTACATAAATAATCTGTTAATGATTAACATTGATACTGTGGGTTATAGTATACATATTACAGTTCTAAAAGTCTAAACCAAATATGTCCAGTTTAATTTTTAATGCCTAGGGCTTATAAACTTTTTGTGGTGGGGGGAGGGGTCCCATCAAGTCAGTTTTGGACTCCTGGTGACTGCCTGGAAAGTCTCTGCAGTTTTCTTGGCAAAATTTTGGAAGTGGTTTGCCAGTGCACCCTTCCTAGGGCTGAGAGAGAAAATGACTACCAAGGTCACCCAGCTGGCTTTGTGCCCAAGGCAGGACTAGAATTCACAGTCTCCCAGTTTCTAGCCTGATACCTTAACCACTACACCAGACTGGCTCTATAAACATTTATATGGAAGTAAATCAGTGAAACATACAAGAAAACATACAATACATTAAGAGTCTGCAATATTTATTATTAAAAAGCGATCCAGTCAATAGTTTGGTAGTCAATTTTAATCTTCCTTCTTCATTTGAATCAGTAACCATATTCTGCCTTGATTCTGGCCAAAATTAGTCCATACCTTTCGTAAAGTAGTTAGTCAAAATTACTAACCTTTTTCTGCTTAAACAAGGTAAAAAAATCCTATATCCTAGCAGAGGTATTGTTTATGTTTTTTTAATGGTTATTCTAATTTTAATATTAAACCTCTCAGGGTTCCCCATTCAGAAATGAAGAGTGCCATAATAAATATTCAAAACATTAAATACATAGACTCTTACAGTTATTAATATTTATCCCACATACAGTATAATCAACTATTCTTGGTTCTACATTTTGCTTTTCCTTGATGCTAAGTACTCACTCTGCATCTGAAGAGTGAAAAATTACAGACCCACTGTTTTGTATCACTGTACTGAACTTATTCTAACAATCAAAGAACCACCATGCTAAATTCTGCCACACCAATGGAGCTCTGAGTAGACAGAATATCCATGTTACTGACATTCTGCCATTTTTAAAATGCTGTTTTTCTTGTATTAAATTTTAAGTTTAAACTCAAAGTTTAAAATGGGAGGATCATAAACCAAACAGATTGAATCAAATACTTAATTGTTTCAATTTGTTTGGTTTATGGTCCTCCATTTTAAATACTTAAGAGAGCAATGTAGTAAAATTTATCTCCTCCATCTGTTTCTAGTAGCTGTTACTGACAATGCCAGGTATTAACCACCTGAAACAAGTCAGAGACTAAATAAATAATAGTAACTGGAGTTTGACTTCAGGAATTAGGAGGTTCAACCCATGACTAATTAATTATTGAAGTTAAAGTATTGTTCCTTGCAGTATGTACCTTTCTATAATTGCATCTCAGGGAAACATTTATCTTAATTAAGATCTTTAATTTCATAAAGATTTGCTGCACAGCATTTTTATTCTGGTTTGTTATATATTCTATTTGGAAGTTGGAAACTGGTGTGTTATTTAGGTATAGTATAAGCTTGTTATGAATCAGAAGAACTAAACTATAAAAATGAATTGATCTGCATCTTAATGACCAACATGTTAGTATAACAGTCTTGAATAAATTGTCGGTGATTGTTTTAAATATAGCTCCCTGTTTATGTGTTCCTGTTTACAGAAAAAGATTACAGCTTTCATACTTCAAACAGGTTTTTTTCATCATTTTTACATTCTACTTTTAGCCTGTTATCTTCCTTTATCCCATTAAGCATCATGTCAGATCCAGATTCTGAATACGTACTTCACTCTGGTTGTTCAGCAGGGATCTGTAATTTCTAGATACTTTCAGCAAGCAGAAGGACTGTTCTCTAGCAGCAGAGGAAGAATTCAGTATTCACCCTGAAATGCACCATGGTTTTTGCAAGGATGTGGAACACATTTTAATCAATAACTGCATTTTTCTTTTATGAATATTCCTATCCTACATTTAATCAATCACTAGTTTTATTGTTATGTTAAGGAAAAATTACTGAAAATAGAAAACACAAATATGTTTCTAGCAGAAGCAACATTTGTCTTCACACAATGTAACATTTAACAAAATGAATGGAAGACAGGAGCAGCAATCATCTCTAATCTAGATGTTCATACACTTATTGTTTTATGGGAAATAAACTAGTTAACATGTTGAGGGCAGGGCGTGTCTTGAGAGAATCATGCTGTCTTTTCATGCTTTACCAGTATCAATGTTAAATGTAAGACCAGTGTAAAAAAATTAATACACACACACACACAAATATACAATTACATATTTTCCAGAAGATGTTGAAAAGAATACTTTTTTTCTCCTGGACTTTTGGAAAAACAGGAATGTGTTCCATTCCACATTTTGAAATTTTACAAAATTCCTAAAGGCCTATTGCCATAGGATGAAATGCAGTCACATGGAGTAACAAATCTTTTTAATTAGGTTAATTAGGTAGCTGATTTTAACTAATTAGCTTATTTGCATTTTGGTTACAGAATTGTGCTGTAATTCTCTCTCCAAGCTGCTTTTTAATGAGTCTAGGTCCATGGTACCTTTTCCTTCCTAGTTTACTGTGGTGGTCCCTCTACAAACCACTAGATTTTTCTGGTGAATTAGCTAAATGCCTACAAGGCTAAGTTGGCCTATGGCTTTACCTTGGAATTTTATTTATTTATTTATTTATTTATTTATTTATTTATTTATTTATCATATTTTTATCACTGCCCATCTTCCTCATATGGGGGACTCTGGGCGGTTCACAATATAACAGTTTAAAATTAATAAAATCATAATAATATCATTAATCTACAAATATCTATATCAGTAAATAAATATAAATGTAATGAGATCCAAGTAATGGGAGATCTAATACCACCCAGAGGGGAACAAGATCAGCCTCAGCAGGACTAAGGAGCCAACCAACCCCAAGAGTGGTTCTTCTTCTCCCCACTCCAGGCATGGTGACAAAGCCAGGTCTTCAATCGTTTCCTGAAGTCCAAAAGAGATGAGGCTAGCCTCACTTCCGGGGGATGAGGTTTCCAAAGGGCAGGAGCTGCTGCAGAGAAGGCCCACCTCCTGGACCCCGCCAGATGGAATTCTTGTGCAGACGGGGTCCGCAGCATGCCCTCTCTGCATGACTGGGTAGGACAGGTTGATGTAATGGGGATGAGACAGTCCCTTAGGTATCCTGTACCCATGCCAAGTAGGGCTTTAAAGGTGATAACCAACACCTTGAATTGGACCCGGAAGCAAACTGGCACCCAGTGCAGCTCGAACAGCAACGGGGTAATATGTGCTGATCTTGGAGCACCCAAAATCAACTGCGCAGCTTCATTTTGGACCAGCTGTAGCTTCTGGATACTCTTCAAGGGCAGCCCCATGTAGAGCGCATTACAGTAGTCTATATGGGAGATGACCAGTGACCATTCGAAAGGCCTCTCACTCCAGGAAGGGGCGTAACTGGCGCACAACACAAAGTTGCGCAAAGGCCTTTCTGGCCACGACTGCCACCTGCTTTTCAAGCAGGAGTTGTGAGTCCAAGAGGACCTCCAAATTATGCACTGGGTCTGTCTGGGACAGTGCCACCCCATCCAAGACTAAAGATGGCAAGTTCCTTGGAGCAGAGGGGCCATTAACCCACAGCCATGCCGTCTTGCCAGGGTTCATCTGAAGCCTGTTGTTCCCCATCCAGGCCCCCACAGCCCCCAGGCACCTGGAGAGGGCAGTCACAGCATCACTTACGTCCCCTGGGATGGAGATATATAACTGAGTATCATCAGCATATTGATGATACCTCATCCCATGGAGACGGATGATCTCACCCAGCGGTTTCATGTAGATGTTGAATAGGAGAGGAGAGAGAACTGAACCCTGCGGCAACTCACAATTTTCTCCTATCAAGTCCATATGCCTTGTACCATTCTCCCAAAAGCTATTCCTACCAGTCTCAGCTGTTTGGAAACTGGCAGCTACTCTCCACTAACTTCTTCTGGAGGTCAGCTGCTGGTATGGTGTAATGGTACATAGGAAAGGGTGAAGAGATGCTGCCTAGGGAATGATCAGATAATAGAAGGCATAGCCCTCAGCTGCATAATAGACAGAGAAAGAGACTTAGAAAGGGCCCTCCCTAACTTCCCAGACTGCAGAAGTGATGGCGGGAGATTTGTCCTTTCAGACTTGTAAGATTGAGATCAGTCTTTCCAAGCAGACCAGACAGGAAACATGACCAGAAACGCTAATATTACTTTATTGGAAGGCTACAGTAACAGAATCTTGGAAGTCTGAAAGTACAAATCTCCTGCCATTTCTTTTACAGTCTAAGAAGTTAGGAAGGATCCTTTCTGAGTCTCTTTCTCTACCCATTATGCAGCCGTGGGCTATGCCGTCTCTTATCTGATCATTCACTAGGCAGCATCTCTTCCCCCCGTCTCCCAAGGTCTTTGCCACATGCCATTACATATGGTCTCTTTGGTAGGTTCCTCCCACTGGACTCATTTGGTAAATCTTTTTCATAGAACCTCTTGGTAGGACCCATGATCTACAGCAGGTTTTTTAGAGACCTCACCCGCTGACGCACAGCAACAAAATCTCTCCATAGGCCTCATCTGTTGGACCACTTCTGCCCTTCCATTCCAAGTTCATATATGAACTTTTTCAGAGCTGGCTGCCACTGGTCTGTCCCAATTCAGAGTACACTGAGGTTTCTTCCTGGATTTCCTGCTGCTTCAGCAGTACCTGCTCCAGTTACTATAGCTTCGGGCATGTTTAGCCACCTACTATTTTTCTTCTAAATTTAGCTGCTCAGCTTCCAGCTCTATAGTTCAAAGGAAAAAAATCAGTATTTTTTGTAATAACTTTTTATATGTCAATCCAGTGAGTTCCAAAGTACAAGGAAAAATATCCCCTGTGCTTTTCTTTAATCTCTCTTGGCTTCTTTCTCATGTCTCAGCTCTGTATATTTGCTCCAAATCTCCACCCCTGTTCCCACCCTAAAGCTATGCAGATTGCATCATTTAAAAGGAACATGGAAGGGGGAAGTTTTGAGGCATTCCTTTCCATGGGGAGCAGACCCTTTCTTTCCACCTAGTCATATTTTATTGCTGCCACATGCAGATTACTTAAGCAATTATTTCATTGTTATTATTAATATCTGTTATTTTGTGCTTGTATAATGACTTTGACATCAAAGATTTCTTCTTGTACATATTTAATGATATTTTGTTTTGACATTTGTAATGTTGTCCAATCTCTTATGTTGCTGGGGTCCTTACTTTTCTTTTTCTTCAAAATTAAGATATAGAAGGACATAGTCATCTTTTGAACATTTAAACAAGGAATTTATTTATTTATTTTTATTAAATAACTTCCAAAATTTCTTTCTCCTCAATTCTCTTTCCCTCTGAAATATAAGTCATATTACTCTGCTTTGGAGGGACGCGGTGGCGCTGCGGGTTAAACCGCTGACCTGCTGATCGGAAGGTCGGCGGTTCGAAACCACGCGGCGGGGTGAGCTCCCGTTGTTAATCCCAGCTCCTGCTCACCTAGCAGTTCGAAAACATGCAAATGTGAGTAGATCAATAGGTACCGCTTCGGCGGGAAGGTAACGGCGTTCCGAGTCGTCATGCTGGCCACATGACCCGGAAGTGTTTACGGACAACGCCGGCTCCAAGGCTTAGAAACGGAAATGAGCACTGCCCCCTAGAGTCGGACACGACTGGACTTTACGTCAAGGGAAACCTTTACCTTTACCTACTCTGCTTTGAGCACTTCAAAGTTCTTGCATCTTTATCTGGATTTGTTTTCATAGCTGACTATAAAACATCTATGGTTCTCTACAACAGCTTTACTAACTATTCTTTTCTGCATGATTGAAAGTGCTTAAACTATAACCAGTAGAAAATCTTGTTTCAGATATAGATTCATTCTGGCCTAGAAGGGTCCTTCTATTAACATTTTGGAAGCTGAATTAAATTATTGTGATGGATGAAAAACTATAGAAATAATAGCAATAAAAAGAATTAATAAAGGTTACTTCTAACCTTCATTATTGTGTGTGTGTGTTTGTGTGTGTGCAGAAGAATATTATCCACATATATACATACACAGATGAATCAAATATGAACATTTCAAGTTTCAAGTTTCCTCCTTGGATATCACATCTACAGAGAAACTATATTTATTTGTTCAAATTTTCTATGATTTTCTTTTATTCTAATTTTCATACTGTTTTTCCTTTCAACTGCATTATAGCACTTCTACTTCATTTACATAGGTAGCACACACAGACACTGTTGCAAGTGTTCTATATGCTACTACTCAGCCAATCAACAAAGCATTATTTTCATTCATTCATAGATACTGGAACAATCTAAGCCACTTAAAGAAAAAATAAACTGAAAATCTGCCTTCAGAAATTTGTCCTAAGCATCAATATGGGCAAGCAATGTTTTTGTATATTTGATATATTAGAAATGAGTTCAGGATTAGAAAGATTTCCTTTTTCTCTTTTCTCCTGCCCTGCTGATTTGGTCCAGTCCTTTGTAAACTGATCTTATATATACTACAAAGAAAGCATATGTCTGAATGACAGCCATTTAATTTGCAAATTCTTTCTCCATCTTACTTGCACACAAATTACACTCTCGGCACTTCTCCTTGGAGAACCTCTGCAACCAAAGAGTTCCTCTTTGCCAACAGACCTCAAAATTACATCACAAAGCACTTGAAAGCTATCCCTGTTATTTGTGTACAATTGTTAAAATGGTTTTGGTTGAATTCATCAAAAGCTCTTTCTGTTCTACATATTAACCTATCACATTTTCAAAGTGTTAGCAAAATGCTAGCAAAGGCACAGTAGCTGCCAGAAACTCTGTTCTTTACCAAAGTATTTTCCCATGATTAGATTATGAATTCTGAGTTAGTTGTGGATAAATATGCTAAGCAAACTGCCTTCCAATCTAGGATTTCATTACTTTTTTTCTTGAATGCTAATTCTCTGACAAATATTTCTTTTCATTTAGTGATTGTAATGACTGGAACGCTCGTGTGTTCCTTCAAATATGATTCATAAGCGTCTGCATAGAAATCTATGTTAATGAAGCGAAGCATTCAGTACAGAGAAAAAGTTGTGAATGAAATTTCCTGCGCGTTTCTACAATTTAAAATCACAGTAACTTCAAATTCCCCCCTACTGCCCTCTTAGGTATGTGCCCCTTCCTGCTCGTGCCAGCAGATGGCTGTAACAGTTCTTTGTGGATAACCTTGGTGCAAGGACCTAACCCAAAAGATGATTCCCACTCCAACCATGCTCCCCCTCCCTGCTGGTTGACTTGCAGGCTGACATGGGTTGGACCAAAATGGATGCAAGTACAATAAGGTGTTCTGGGAACGTCTGATCAGGCAGTATGACAATGATCTTAATTTGTTAACAAACTTTTTGGTTTTGCTATGATATTTACTCATGGGAAACATATGATGGAGAATTTTTATTTGTTTATTAGACTGATAGCCTGTCTATTCTCTAGGGCCTAATAGCAGCATATATAGTAGTCCCTCCTGCAACTTTATCCAGTACTACTACCTTGTGAGGTAGATTGAGCTGAGAGAGTGATGGGCCTAAAGCCACTCCATGAATCTCCATGGCTGAGGGAGAATTTGACTTGAACATGGATCTATAATAATGTGGTGAAATTCTAAAGTTATTTTGACATTTATTCCTGTAGAATTTGCCATACTTCATTGTAATTGAATATTTGATAATAAGATTATAGGAAACAGACAATATTTTGGAGATCTTGTCCAAAGCACTACAGACAAAACTGATGGCACACACTCAAGACTATCTAGTGATCTCAGTGACTTAAGGTTTTCCAGTCAAAGTTCAGTAATCAAAATCTAGTTACGTGAGGTTATTTAAACCCAGAGACAGAATCAAAGCAAAAGACAAGATAATTTGGGGTAATTTTTGTATTGCTACTAAGTTTCTTAGTTGTCTATTTCTAGCCAAAAGCAGGTATGAACCAACTGTCTAGAACTTTTGACTTAGCATAATCCCAAAATAGTGTTTTTAGGATATTAGGTGGGCAGATCTTAATGTGCTGAATTTTTCATTTTCCGACTCATTGGCTCCAGTGGAAGGAAAATGCTGTACTTGGCCCAAAGTTGCTTGGGATAAATTTTTAAGATGGATTTGGGGAATAAGAGAGTTTAGAGTGATCCAGATCAACAGTTATCCCTCACATCTCCTAGTGACTACTAGAATATCATTGCCAATAGAACTTTCCACTGGCATAATGAGTCAGAGGAGATTTTTCAGCAAAAGTGATCTTAATTTGTTAACAAACTTTTTGGTTTTGCTATGATATTTATTTATGGGAAAGGTATGATGGAGAATTTTTATTTGTTTATTAGACTGATATCCTGTCTATTCTCTAGGGCCTAACAGCAGCATATATAGTAGTCCCCTGTAATATGTAATATTACATATTATATTTTATTGTCTATTTATATTTATATTTTTATATTTATATTCATTGTACTTATATGGACATTGAATTTAAAATTTTGTTTTGTTGTAAATCCCCCAGAGTCCCTGCTTGTGGGGGGAGATGGGCAGTGATAAAAAAAAAATGATAAAATAAATAAAATAAATGTTTAATCTTTCTCTTTATCAGTACAGCTGAATCAATGCCTCTTCCTTTGTCCTTTGGCTAGCCAAAGATTGTTCCCTTAGTATCATATTTCAACATTTATTGGCTTTGAGAGAGAAAACTGATGAAGGCATTTCCAAAATGGGTTGTCAGACTGGAAAATTATTTCTATAGCATCTGTTAAAGATGGTGAAAAGCGAAAGTATATCTGAAGGTCAAACTTCAATGCATTTCAGACAATACCTCCATGTCTTAGGAATTATTTGGCAAATACTACTGATAAGAGCTTTAAGTTATTTTAATTCTAATCATTAAATGTCATGCCTGTCAACTGTGTTAAGTTCATATGAAACATTTTGTTTCATTGTACTTCCAAAATAAATGTGATGGGTATTATGCACTTCATATGACAAGTATCACATGCCCAGCTGCAAAACAAAGGAGCAATTCAAACACATCAACCTGTTTTAACATCAGTTTTTTGTCATGTTCTTTTATTCGCTTCTTCTTTCAGTCCACATAAATATAGCACCATGGCATATGTCAGACCATTTCTTTAAGCTCCAGCATTTATAATATCCAAAGTACTCAATAAGAAGGTTTGAAGAATTCATATTTCTACTTTCTATTTTCAGCTCTAACTCTTCAAGGCAATCGTAAATCAAAATGTCTGTGGAGTTGTGGGTGATGAAGTGTGAGGGTACATGGTTTGATGACTGTAGCCAGCTCAAGATTAATACAATCAGGCACAGTACAGGTTTAATTACAACACCTATTCTGAGGTGATTGTGGAGGAAAAGGAGAGAGGCATATTCTTGTTGACTCTGTGTCACTGGATCTTTTTAAAACTGTACCCACTTAGATTGACCCAGACTCAAGAGAGGCACATAGGCAAAGGTGGTTTATTTCTAAGGGTTGGGGAGATGTTTTATTTTGTAAAAACAAACATATAAAGGTGATGTGTGATCTATTCTATTTCTGTCTCTGTACTTACTATGATAATTATTATTATGATATACTATTACTCTTCAATTACTATTACTATCACAATGTTTATACTATACTATATACTATTACTATTCAATGTATTATACTCTATACTACTACTATTATGCATCAACATTTCTTTCTTAAGCCTGTTCTGTCTTAAATCCCCTCTCTCTGAGATTTCTTCTTCTTCTTCTGTTAATGGCCAGCATGTAGAGCTCCTGCACCTTTTTTACATCATGCTTCACCTTGCTGGGCTGTTATACTTCTTTTCCTCTCTTTTGGACCACTGACTCCTTCTGAAGGGAAAACACCTTCTTTTGTTTGGCTGCTGTACTCAGTTTGGTGGCTGCAGAGCTCCAAACAGTGTATGCTTCCATCTCCTCCCACATCTCTGTCAAAGTTGCAGCTTTCATTGGCAACTCTGCCATGGTGATGCTAGAGGAAAGGCTCAAATGTGGGGGGGGGGGGGGAAGAAGGCAGCACAGGTGCCTGCAGTTTTGCTAAGCAGCCTGCTCTTCCACACCATGGTCAGTGGAACACGTCAGGCCATTGGGTGGGGAGTGGGTGGCATTGCCTTTGATGACCCTGGTTGGCACCCGACTTTCATCCAGGCTCTGTCAGAAGCATTTGTGGTTGAAGGTGGTTTAGCCCAAGACTTCCAGAATCTTTGTTCTGAAAAATTATTCTGATTGTCAGTTGTGGAGTGTGTGTTTTTGCATGTGTCAGAAAGAGGAACAGAAAGATTTTTTAAAAGAGTACTACAGTACTTAGAAAATAACAGTAGTTCTCATACTAAGGAAGCAGTAAATTACATTTGTAGTAATGGCCTTTTCCTCACTTTTACAGCATCAGAAACAGTTTTCCAAACGTGGCTATAATTGCAACACGCGCAAACACACACACACACACAAACACTCACAAAGAACACTATTATGTCCACAGTGCTCCTTCAGGTCTGTTGAACAAACTGAAGGCATATTTTGATATGTATGGAAATGCATATTCATACTGATCCCCCTCCATTTGCTTTTGGTTACAGAGGGCTTAGCCCCAGTTCTGCCACCTTAAAAGTATCTTACAAAAAAAGTACTGAATAATTAATATTTTCTTGCATGTAACAAACTGAGCTCAAAAGTAAGAAGTAATATGCTGTAATCTTTCTAAGAAACTTAAAAGTAAGGTGAACCAAATAGGAAAATTCTCATGTTTCAGTTTGGTATTGGGAGTGAAAAAAATTATAATTTCATTTTGCATCCAAACTTGAAGAGCAATTTTAGAACAACACTGCAAAGAAAAAAAAAATCCCTGCCAAAATAATTCATTTGAAAGTTAAAGAAGTAGAGCGTAATAAAATTTATCTTGTAGGGTAGAGTAATAAAAAGCTATAAAATTATTCATAAAGATTATCAATAGCTAATATATTGTATTACAAAACTCGTCTATCCTAATATCACCTTCTGGAATCATGTCACATTTATATTGTTACTCAGGGATTCTATCACACATTGAAAGGCTCCATAGAATATAAGTACAATGTCAGAGATTACAGAAAGCCACAAGGGAAATTAAAACCTGTTTCTTATGTAGTGTTATAAGCTTTAAGCCACTATGTTCTAGGCTTCATGTCATTTTTGTTTTGTAGTTACGCTTTTGAGTCTGATGGAAAGGTAGGTATTCTGAAGGTAGGAACGAACCATAGAATCATATCAGGACTATGGATTAAAAGATTAATATCTTGATATCTTGATATCATCATCCCATAAAATTGCAGAAGTATGGAAGATTTTAGTTGATGAATTTGTTTCATCCCCTTCTGTGGTTTTCAGTTAAAGATAATATTTGCAAAAAACTCAACAATTATGGATTTGGATATCAAGTACCTGTTTAGGATAGAACCATCTCACCCTGGGCTTGAGAACAAGACATCTACGAAAGATGTCGCTGTCTTATTTGAACACACTGGTTGTCCTACAGCTGGTTTGGACTACCATAGACCAATGTACTATATTCAGCTGAGTATTACCAGGATGTAAGTGGTCTGGAAATCAAGTTCTATAAGGAACAAATGATGAACTGGATTATCTTTTTTCAAAAATAACAAAAAAAATGAAGAGGACGTAGGAACCAAAGATCAAAGTAGCGCAGAATAGATTCTGCCAACATTTTTCTGTTTGTTTGTCTTTAATTTTACAAAGGTAAAGGCTGTTCCACTGTAGAACAGGCTGTCCTAAGAGACACTGGCAGTTAAAAGTTAAAGCCAAAGCTAGAATCAGAGGCTGGAAAGCCAGCTGTCAGGGTTACTATAATCACAGCCTGTATTATATGTCCTTCACTAAGCAGGGGTTGGGATACATGATGTCCAACCTATCTTTTAATTCAAAAGTTTTTGATTCTATAATACCAAAATGTATTTATCTATTTTACTAAACAATGCAATCTTCTGAAGATCCCACCCCACTCCTTTTGTAAGTGTGTTCATTAGAAAAGGAGGATAAACTGCATTCCCATGGGAGCTTTCTTTAGTTCCCACTTTCTTTGCCTTGAGAAACCTCTTTTTAGATGGCCCATTATGCCATTGATTTTACTGTATCCCCTCTCTTAAAGCAGAGGCAAGTTCCAAATTCAAGAAATGAGGTTGCATTCATGCTAGGCTTGGGGTAGTTAGAAGACAATGTTCCATTCTGCCCTTCAGAAAAGGTTGGTGGGCTGTAGTTACAATGGGGCAACCTGGCAATGCCAATATGCCCATAGAGATGGAAGGTTGTGTTTGACCAGTTATACAGTAGATTAATATTTATAAAATAGAACTTGAAAAGCAGAATGATGCTTTAGCATCATTTCTTAGAAAGTCTTTAATATACATTTCCACCCCAGGCTGCCTGAGTGATGCCGTGGACATTTTGTCCCAGTGCCTAGAGGCTGTGGGGGCCTGCATGGGGCTCAACAGGCTTCAGCTCAACCCAAGCAAGACTGAGTGGCTTAGGGTGCTTGGACCTTCCAGTGGTGGGATTTTCCATCTTTGGTTCTGGGTGGGGTAGCACTGCATCAGACAGACTCAGTGCACAATCTGGGGGTCCTCCTGGCCTCCTGCTGGAACAGCTGGTGTCAGCTGTGGCTAGGAGAACCTTTGCACACCTTTGAGTTATGAGCCAGTTGCACCCATTCCTGGACTGGGAGGCCCTGCTCACTGCTCACTCATGTTCTCATGACTTCTTGTTTGGACTACTGTAATGTGCTCTACATGGGGCTGCCTTTGAAGAACATCCAGAAGCTTCAATAGGTGCAGAATGCAGCTGGATGGATAGTAAATGGTGCCAGTTACTTGGCACACATAACATCACTACCCCATGAGCTACATTGGTTGCAAGTGTTCTTCCAGGTGCAATTCAAGGTGCTGATTTTCACCTTTAAATCCCTTCATGGCTTGGGACCAAGTTATCTGAGAGACCATCTTTCCCCAGTTGTTTCTACCTGTATGATCTGGTCCAGGAGGATGGGCATGCTCTGGGTCCCATCGGCCATGGAATGTCGGTTGGTGGAGCCCAGAAGGCTGTGCTAGTGACTGTAAATTGTAGTATCTTCCTTGGCTGCTGTGTAGTAGATATGCAGAACTGTCAAGTTCAACTCCTGATAACTATATATGCAGCTTGAAGAGATTCAAACCAAAAAGACAATACTGTAGATAATATCAAAGACACAAGCTGATCTGTAAATATATACCATGCAGCCACATATAAAGCTTGGCTTAGTTACTGGAAAATGGTAGAACTGGGGAAACTTATTAGAAATGCTTCATATCAGAAGGAGAGAGTTATGTATCTGCTTCCCAGTACAGATAGAGTTTAAATTACCCTCCTGTGTATCACTATGATATATAGAGAAAAATATTGGTTCCTGACTATTAGGTCCTTGTTAACTTGTCAGTAAAAGCACACACTGATAAAGAGTAAAACATATTCTGTTAAAATGTATCAGGTTTTGAATCTTGATTGAGCCCACAAATCAAGACACAATTAGACATTGATTCAAAAGTTAACTAACATTATTTATTGTATATGTCTCTCTCTCTTCTTTCTTTCTTTCTTTCTTTCTTTCTTTCTGTCTGTCTGTCTGTCTGTCTGTCTGTCTCCATCCATCCATCCATCCATCCATCCATAAAGTTATTCAGATGCACAAAACCAATAATCTGGAGAAAATGAGAGATGATAAAGTGAAGATGAAGTTATGGTAACATCAGGGCTTATAGCCTTGTAATGACATTTATGGCTTGTTCTGTAAGAGAGTCCTACAATGTAATAGATATATCAGAGTACAAACATTTGAGGGTTATTTGAGGGACTGCCTCTCCCCAGTTATATTTACTGATCATATCAGGTCTGGCAGGAGGGCATGTATGGGTCCCATCAGCTAAGAAGTTCCATCTGACAGGACTCAGGAGGTGAGCCTTCTCTGCTGTGGCTCCTGCCCTGTGCAACATCATTCCCCACCCCTCAAGGTGAGATTGACCCCAACCCTACTGATTTTCCAGAAATCCCTTAAAATATGGTTTTGTCAGGAGGCTTGGGGGTCCCATGGAAGTGGGGAGCCTGTGAAATGACTAGATTGTATGTAAGATTTTGAAGGCACTCTCCTGTGGTTTTAGTTATATTTATGTTTTAATTGTTTAATGTTTTTTTAAAGTTTTACTTTTAATTATTCTGTTTTTATTGTATGCTGCCCAGAGTCACATCTGTAGGGTGGGCAGCTATATAAATTTGATAGATGATAGATAGATAGATAGATAGATAGATAGATAGATAGATAGATAGATAGATAAGCAAGCAAGCAAGCAAGCAAGCAAGCAAGCAAGCAAGCAAGCTACCTATATGAAAATACAAGTTTAAACATCTTTCATATCCTTTATTTGCATGATGCTATAATGCCATAACAATAAATACTATGTGGTTTTAAGTTTGCAGTATTTGGAGACAAAAATATGAATCTTCTCATATCTGAGTTCTCAAGATACTCAGTTGTCTATGCATGTATTTCAACTCAAGGTTAGCAATTTGCAGCTGTTTCACAATCATCAAACCCCCCAGATAGCCAAATCACCCTCTCTCTGTTATATTTTTGTAGAGACATGACAATATGGCTCTTCAAGAAGTCATTGGAGACCTTTGAAAATTCTGCTACCAGAATGGTAACATATCAAGACATTGTTTATAGTACTGATTCTTTATATTTTAATTCTATGTTGTTACTTGTAAGCCACTTAGAGTCTTCAGAAATAAGTAGTGTGTAAACTAAAATAATAAATATTGCATTGCATTATATTTATTATATTAGACTCACAAAGAGTTCCCAAGTGGTGTTCCTTTTTGTACTTCCATGCACATCTTTGTTCCCCCATCCAGTATAATGTAGATTGTAATGTAAAGCATCGCTGTTTTCTCTTCCTTCTAACATGTGAATGCCACACCTTAGTGCTAGAGGGGAAGCAGGACTGTTTTCTTCTTTTAAACTCCTGTATACTTCTAATGCAAGCAAACATTTTAAATCTCTTGCAGTGTGGATGCAAATTCAGGAGCCATCTGTCTCATCCTTACAACTACATCTTGCACGGGAAACTATATTGCATGCAAGAGTATCCAACTAGGTGGGGGTTTTATGTCTCTATTTGTACTGAAACATGTGCTGATTCTACTGGTCCATCTGTTAGTAGGGGAGAGGATATGGGCTATTCTAAGCCTTGCATGCCTTACAGCCCTCTTCTGTCTGTTAACGAAAAGTAATAATGCCAGACCTCTAGAAAAGCCTTTGTCTGGCAGCAGCTTTCACTGAAGTGTGAACAAAGCTGCTCAAAGGCAATTGATGCTTAATCTTGAGCAATTAACTCTACAATACCCATACTGAGAAGTAGAATTCAATTGGACAGGTTGCTAGGGCAACCATAGAATTCCTTTCAAAAGAGAGTTCTATCATAGGAAATGATGATATGGGAAGTTTACAAGGGGTAACTGACTGTCAGTTGAGTTGAGTAGGGTGACTATTATAAGGTAGAGAGGTAGCTCCAGTGATCTGCCTATTTAAAACATAAGACAATTTAGTATAAATTGTCTTATGTGATAGCTGTAAAGCAATTCAGAGGTCATATGGAAGACCAGGTAGGACAATGGTTAAAATGAATTTCAGTGAAATCCAGATGATCAAAATTGTAGGTATATAAGGACTAAATTTTTCATGATATATGTGAATATACAGTACATATGGGGAAATGGTAAATCCTCAAACAAATCATATAGAAGAAGAATTTGTTTTGTTCTGCTTACAAAAATGCAATATATAAGTAATTTGTTGCTGCACCACCATGATTCTCTACCTCCCTCTGTCCTTTAATGATCTGGTACATGCATCTTGCAAAGTTGCCATAGTTTAGTTTACACATTTCCTAAAGTTAGGTTATTTATAATCTTCCTTGGAAATTACAGTTTTGTCATTCACCCTTGCAAATTACTTTGAATCTGGTAATTTACATGTATAATATATGATGCATTTTTGTGAACAATTTTCCACCTAATTTTTAGTATCATTGTTCGAGCCACATGAACTTTTCATTCACTGTATAGATCGTTACGCATTCTGTTTGTTAATGAAGTATAAGTTTTCAGAGAAACGAAGTTTGCTTTTGACTGACCTAGCTCTTTTCCAGGCTTCCACGCTGTGTGCACTGGTTCCAGGCTTCAGATTAGGAATTAGATCAATGGATAACCTGGATACAGGTTACTGATCTTACACACTTAGCCCTCCCAAGCATAAAGAATCACACACTTAGACAAAGTGAGTTTAAAAGTAAGTAAAAGAATATCTTATGCATTTTATTGGGTCCAGTTACATTTTCATTCAGGAAATATGACTTCTTGTTCTTCCTTTGTGTTCCCTAAACTTAATTTACCCTCAGCCCTAATTGCTGCTGAAGGCTGTGTGGAAAAAGGGGAAACTTCTTATTCAAGGCCCAAGCATGTGGCCAAGATGGAGGGAGAGCAGCATGCATGCTACCTTCCCCAATGGTGGAAGGAGGAAGAAAAAGGAAGTGGAAGGGACAACAAATAGCTTCCTCAAGAAGCACAGAGATTTGCATCATGGGACAAACTCATTTACATGCTAATGAGGCATGCCGATTTGCCAGGACCTCCAACACAGAGAACTCTCCATTATCACAGACCTAGATAATGCAAAATGTCCAAACACAAAGATTTCTACTTGTATTCAATGGAATGAAAGTAGGAACTCATTTCAGATTCTGCTTTTCAAAGAAGCAAGAACTGAAACAACAGGAATGCATGAAGGGAAACATGGACAGGTGATATATTAAGGTATGACCAGCACCATTCCATGATTAATTTCAAGCCTTCTCAAGTTCAGCAAACACCTGAAGGAGGCTTTATTTTTTCCAGTCTTTTGAATTGTGTAATAAAATGGTTAACATTGAAATCTGAATTGTAGGGATTGAGAAAGAAACAGAGTTTTCTGACCCACCCTGGTGATAATCTAAAATCTTAGTTATTATTTAAATAAATATCCACATCTGCAGAGTTACTGGTATTTCCCGTAGCATATATATTTAAATATAGAGACACTCTTAACAGGCAAATTGAATTCCCTCTTTTTTATATAAAACTTTATTAATTTTCAAGATATAATTAAAATACAAAATCCAGAATATAGAACAGATAGAATCCAAGTCTAAAAAAGAAACAAGGGAAACTAAAACAGTGCAAGGATAGAAAAATATAGACAGATGACTTCTGACCTTCTCCAACACAGATATAAAAGCACATTAAAGTTAATTTCTTGCTATTAATTAAACATTTAGTAACATTATTTTTCTAAAATCAAACCATTTAATCATCGAAACCCAAAATCAGAATTTCATTTTTTTCCATTATAAGCAAATAGTCTAAAAGCGGTTTCCAAATGGAAACAAATCCAGTTACAGTATTTTCTTTTGTCAGTGCTGTCAGTTTAGCCATTTGTGCCAGTTCCATTAACTTAATCACCCAGTCCTCCAGTGAGGGAATTTGTGCATCCTTCCATCTTTGAGCGTATAAGAGTCTTGCTTCTGTTTTCATATATAAGAAGCAAATTGAATTCCCTCTTGAGAAAAAGTATAGTTTTATTGAACAAGATAAATACTATCCTGAAGGATCAGAAGAAATGTTAATTAACCCCAGCAGGCTGCTATAATAAAACAGTGTAAAATGTAATGCAACACATTAGTTCTGTAAGGAAAAAAAAATGACTGTTCTGTTTCTTAATCCAGTAAAGCATTAGTGGAATGCAAAACCTCCTTATTAATCACTGAACACAAAATTGGCATATCCCACCTTTGTAAGTAGAATATGCACGCAATTAGTCAGTTAAATATAGCTTATTTGGGGTTTGGCTGCTATTACTATGTTTTATAGTGGGACACTTTGAAGCTCACTAGAAATAATGATACGAGCTGATGATAAGAAACATTAGATGGAATTAATCATAACAAAATGACAGGCAAAAGAAATGAATCATCCTAAATAGATGTTCTAAATGATAATATTCTCCTAAGACTGTGGAACTGTATTATCCTGCACATTGTTCTAGATGTATGCAATTCCTACAGATTGCTAAACTTTATATTTTAAGAACATGAAATAATAGTTTCTGTAGTATATAAGCCTGTGCGTGAGGGACAAATGGTAGTGGCAATGGGTCTCAATCAACAGACCAAAGACAGTGAATTAAGGACTGGGGAAATTGTTCTTGGTCTAGAACTAAAATGATCTGGCAAAATCCATAGCAATTGGAGACTTTTCCAACAAGTCTTCATGGCAGACCAGGACCGATGTGAGAGCAATATACATACATATACATACCTTATATATAACACCCATAAAATACTCCAAATGAAAAAGCCTGGCTTTGCTTGTTTTCTGGGCAACATGTACACAAAGCAATTAATTAGGTCTGCCTATTAAGTATCTTCAGCTAATGATGTTAAGGCATAAGGAAAAATTAGCCCTTAGAGTTTTGCTCAGTCATCTTTATTATAACAAAGGGAATACCAAGCCATTAGCATGCATTTTAGAGTTTCTTGCTTATCTAGGGAAAAATTAACAACATTGTTGATATGTGTTAAAATATAGCAATTGCTCCTAGGTTGATACTATATGCACCTAGGAATCACTCACTGTTTCCTGGTGTTTTCCCGTCTCCCCACCCTGCAATTTACTTGTATTTTTGCAACCATGGTGGTAGAACTGTGATGAGGGATTTCTAGTATACTGGTGTTAGTGACTCCCTACTGACAGTGGAACATATGAAGCAGTTTTATACTATTATGTCGTTGTTTAACTAACCCTGTGTGTTCTGAGAGCTGTAGTTCTTGAAGGTTTCAAGTAGAAATCTTTCCGAACCTTTCTTTCAGAGATCGATAGCAACGATTGTCCTGCTGTGTGCAAAAGTTGTGCCTTGTCAGTCACCAGGGCTTCTCATTGAGATCAATATAATGTCAGTACAAAAATCTGCCAAAATGATGTCAGCATATTTATCTAAACATTTGGAAACCTGTTCACTGGTTATAAAAGGTTGTTAAAAGGAAAAAAAAAGTACGTCTTATTTATATTTAGCACGCCTGTGCCCTTCTGACCTCTGGCTGTTCAGATATAGTTTGAAGGTGGCACAAGCCACTGAATTTCTTCCCTTGATGCATACAACTTGCTGAATCTTCATATGTTTACTGAATGTATGGCTATCAGGCAAGAGTGAGAAATACTGGAGCAGAGCTGTCTGCAAGAGCACTTGGAAGCATCTTTCAGAGGATTCTGAAATGCTGCATAGCTCCTACTTTATACTTGTTTTAGGAACATAAGAATTTGCCTTCCAGTAGTCAGCCCATGGCCAATGTGATTTGAGAATCCTTCTTGAATGTCAGATGGAGGCCATGACCAAAGGAACTTTTGCTGAGCTTCAGCTGGTGTGTCAATTACAACATTATTTGATGGAAGAAGACCTTACAACAGTAACTCCTACTCTCATTATTACTGTACTTGGGGCTGTCCTAAAGACCATTCAGAAGCTAAAACTGGCCCACAGGCACCCATCGTGGGAAGCATATTAGACCTGTGCTTTGGGCACTGCTCTTTAAATTGTACCAATAGATTTCTTGGTACAAATTAAAGTGCTGGTTTTTACCTGCAAAGTCCTTTATGGCTTGGCACCTAATTATCTCCTGGATCACCAACTGGAATTGGCCTAACCAACAAGGTCATCTTGGAAAAAACAAGTAATAGGTCCCAATGCCAGAAGGTAAATGGGGCTGAGGCTTGAAGACATTCATTCTTAATAGCAATGCTGACTCTCTGGAATAACTTTCCATTGGAAATCTGACTGGCTCCCTCCCTGATCACATCTACGAAAATGTTAAAAACTGAGCTCTTTTGCAGAGCATTTATAATCTACAATTAGCCATTAATGAATGTATTGATTCAGCATTATGGCATATGTTCCATTATGTTTGATTATTCTGTAACTATATTGATTTTAGAAGTTTTAATTAGATTTACTGTATATTTAATTAGATTTACTGTTTTAATTATTTTCTATATAGCTTGTAAACTGAAGAGAGTCATATTTGATTGAGGTGGGATAGCACTACACTTTGCTTCACCACACCACACCACACCTCATAGCTGTGGCCCAGTATTGTTGCTGACATCACAGGTATCTGTCTAGAAGCTCTTTCACATGGTGTAAGGATCGTCCTATTATAAATAACGCGCAGACGCTGCTTCGAGCAAACAGGTTCAGGGTTTATTTAGATAGGGTGGCGCTGCGGGTTAAACCGCTGAGCTGCCGATCGGAAGGTCGGCGGTTCGAAACCGTGCGGCGGGGTGAGCTCCCGTTGCTAGTCCCAGCTCCTGCTCACCTAGCAGTTCGAAAACACGCAAATGTGAGTAGATCAATAGGTACCGCTTCGGCGGGAAGGTAATGGCGTTCCGTGTCGTCATGACCCGGAAGTGTCTATGGACAACGCCGGCTCTAAGGCTTAGAAAGGGAGATGAGCACCGCCCCCTAGAGTCGGACACGACTGGACTTTACGTCAAGGGAAACCTTTACCTTTACCTTTACTTGTCCAGTAAAAAGCCGAGAGTAGCGTAGCCTGTTACAGATTTCAAATATATCCCCTCGTTCCCGTCAGAGTTCCTCCCCCCCACCCTTGCTCCGCCCCTTCTCCGGATTTCCTTATTTGGTTGTGATCGAGCCATGACTGCGCATGTCTCAACCACACCCTACCTGTTCCTGTCCTGCTCGTTGTCGGGACAATGGCGTTGATGGTCGAGTGCCGGCTCCTCTCAGGTAGGATATTTCCAGGCTATTGCTTTCTTTTGTTTTTCTAACTACTTCTCCTTTTCCTCTCTCTACTTGAGGCTATCTGTTGTCATGTGTGCGCTGCCATGCATTTGCCCCATGGCAGTGCACTCGTGACACATGGGCATTTTGTATCCATTTCATAATACAGATTGGTTTGGGGAGCTGAGTCAATTTATTTTGAACTCTGTGCTGGTTTATTTGAAATCTGAGCAAAGTTGGTTTTTCTTTTTGAGTCACTATGGCACTACAGAACTTGAAGTTGGTTTCTCTTCCTATTGATAACTCTTGCCTCACTTTACTTCCTAGTTGCAAGTTCCAAGTCAACTGTTACTGTTCCCCTGTACCCTCAAAAGAACTTTGCATCCGGTTTCTGGTGTTTCTCTCTAGGCATGCTTTAAAATTGAAATATAACTCCATCTCTCCCCTATTCCAGCCACAGTTTACAGTAATTACAGTTAGTGAACTTGGCTGCAAAATTCCAAACATGCTATTATTTCATCTTCAGAACTTCCAGTGGAATTTTAAATGCAAGTGAAATGGTGTTGAAAGTGCACATAACGTGTATTGGAAATATGGTTTGAGTGAATACTAGCAATTTCTTTTTTTCCCCTTTGGGTGTGAAGTGGGGTTGAAGGGATTATTCTTAGCCCAGAAAAGGTGAGAAACTCAGATGGGGGACACTCACTGATTGATGCTCCTTGCACTGTGTTATTGTCAGTTGTGCTGGTTCACGGTTTTTTCAACATTTCAAGGTTAACATAAGTGAAGATGATTGCAGGTTGGCTGCAACTGCTTTGTGATTGATTGGGGAATGGAAACAAAACTAGAGTGGTTGTGCCTTTAGATCTCTCTGTAAATTGAAGCATGGATTCTATGACTGAGCCACCGTACATCCCTAAGCATTATTAGATAGTATTTCTCCTTGGTAACCTAGGGAATTTTAGAAGTATGATATCAGAAAATCACTCTATAAAAGATTTAATTTTGTAATAAACTTTCAAAATGGACAGCTAATCCTCATACAGTACAGTTTGTCTATGTAAATCATATTTGTGGTCTCCTCCCTACATCTGCTCAGTTGATTATCTCTTTTTATAGTTTCCAGAGGATCCTGGTAAATCTTCTGAGGTTTTATTTCCAAGACTGGTAGGAAAAATGTTCATGCCTTCTCTCCAAACTGCTTTTTCCCAAAGAACCTCCCATACATATCATTTAAAACCTCTCTTCTGCAACCACATGCAAAACTAGAGAATTCAGATTAAAGCAAGCAGGAAAATACAAAGACAAAGCACTAATATGAACTACAATAAATATAAAAAGTAAAGAAAAAGAAGTAAAAAGCTACAGACAAAAGAAAGTAGAAAAAGACAAAAAATAAAGAAAAAAGACAGATACGTAAAAGATGACTCCCCTCCTCCTCCAGACAAGTATAGATAATCACTGTAACTTAACACCTTCTCTAGTAATTCAATAAAAAAGCAAAAAAAAAAAAGACTCTTTGTCCCATATCTCATCCCTTAACAATAACCAAATTATAAAAACTCATCTTTCAATCTTTATCAGCAAAAGTCTATTAAAAGATACCTGAAATAATAATATACATATTTTAGCTTAATCAAAAAAGTCCATTTGCATAAACCAACTTATCCCTTACTCAAAAAAAAAAACAGAACAACATTCTCCCCAACATTCAAATTCTTAAGACCTCATCATTCAGTCCTGGTTGAGGAAAAGTCTCATTAATGACTAGCAGAAACTACACCTTATATATTTTAACCCTAGTCAAATAAGTTCACTTTATAAATCTTCTGTTTACTTGTAAAAAGCTTGTTGTTTAATCCTGTGAAGGAAGGAACCACAGATTGATTTCTTGTTCTTTTCTCTTTATCTGTTTTCAGGAACATCTCCAACAGTTTCTATTTATCTCCTCTCAAAAACATCTTCATTGGTTTGAGTTACTCCTTTTGTAAATCCAAAATAGAGAGGCTTTCCAAGTCAGTCTTCAGGTGTATTGTTTGTATGTCGTTTTTGATTATTAAGATACTAGCTGGTATCTTTTGTAAGTCCATTTTAGCATCTTTTTCCAACTTATTCTTGGACTCTAGCATTTTAAACTCAGTTTTCAGATCAACAACAATGAAATCAGCTTTAGTTTGCAAATCCAAGTTAACATCCTTTCCGGCATCTCTCATCACCTGGTATCTTTCAGTCCACCTTCAAATCCACATTTAAATCAGCCTCAATTTTTTGTTTTTATTCAATAAATACTCTTCCACAGACAATCTTAAAAATAAATCCTGTGTACACTGTTCGCAGACAGCTTTGAATTCTACTATGGTCCAATGCTCCATTATTAAAAAGTAAGTTCCCCTTTAAATGTAATCTTTAGTTCTCTCTAGTTCCCTCTAACCAACCTTCAAGTCTCTTCTTATCATATGTTTATTTCCAATCCACCAAACATGCCCACGAAAGGATTTCTTTCTTAGTTAATTTCAAAATCTTCATATATATATATTTTGCAAATCTATTAAACATCTCACAGTAAATACACTTTCTAGTGTTAATATATTGTTTTCTACTACAGATTGGGGTTACTATGGTAACTAATCATTTTGCCCGGGTGCAGAGGTTGAATTCAACTGTCCCCTTTTCGAATGTTAATTTTTGCACCTGGGGGGAAAGAACTTGCTTGGACTTGTTTTAGTTTCTGTTTCCTTTCTGTGCAGGCATGTAGACAGTCAAGCTGCTCTTACTGAGAGCCTGAGCCTTTTAAATATGTTTTGCTTTCTGTAAATAAATTATTTTTATAGAAATGCCTGGTGTGTGACTTTTCTGATCTCTCCTGGGCCAAAGGCTTTCCCAGCAATCTGCCAACATCTAGTCCATCTGGCCCCTTAGCTTTCCAAAGTCTACATTTTAGTTCTCTTTTTGCTGTTTCCCAAAGGTAAAGGTTTTTCTTGTTAAGCTTAAAACATACATACTGTAGCAATTACTTCATCAGGGATAGAAGCAAAATCTCCTGGTGTAATGTAACTTGCCATTCCAGAGGTTCTTAAAATCCAAAAACTCAAGTGATAGGCAATTTCCTAAAGTAATTAAGAAAGGAAGTTGACAAACCCAGTGCCTCTTTAAGAGGCGCAGATCCACAGCATAGGTAGGATGTTTTTCTCACAGCTTCCAGAGCTCTAAAACCTGCTGGAGATTGGGCTGTGTTCTCTCCACAGGGTGCGGAGCTGCTGTATGAAGCAAACTTGAGAGCAATCCTAGATCTCTCCTTGATTCGGAGAGAAGTTTCTGAGGAGATGATCAGGTCCCAGCTCATCTTTCTGCTGCAACTGTCAGTTCTGCTGTCTGCTGTGTGCTCAGTTGGCCATGTCTTCCCCAGAAGCCCCCAAATTCTGAGACCTGATTTGAATATCAAAACTAATAGGGTTGATAATACTTTTTATATATAATCCATTCCAGGTTATCCAAACTAAGGGGGGCAGGGGAAACATAGAAATACTGAAAATATGCATTAGAGAAGCTTTGATCACAACTGAGTGTAGTGGTTAAGTCACTGATAACAGTTGTAATACACAAGGTCCCTACTTTAGAATAAGCTCATTGGGTCCCTTTGAGCCATCACTGAATCTTAGTCTAGTCCACTTCACCAGGGTTTGTGTCTTGGCAATTAAATAACAGAAAACCTGCATATAAGTTTTCTTGAACTCTTAGGGAAAAATGTAGAATATAAATGCATTGAATGAATGAATGAATGAATGAATGAATGAATGAATGAAGTTTAGGTGTATATTGGAGGCTGCATCATGGGAATGACACACACATTTGGGGTTAACAAAGTACCCCAATGTTGCAGTAGTCCACTCGCATGGAACGTGCTCTGGGTTATCATCCCTGTTTTATGTATTCCTTTTAAATCAGCCCCATTTTGATACACAAATAATATCGGGTTGTTATCTTTCAGTTTTTCAAACCAACCTACAGCACCCGAAGGTTCTGGAGGCAGTAGAGTATCTTGACTTCTTCCAATCTTGTTAAAGTTTAGGTTATAGAATTGAGACAGTTTTGGCTGCACTTGTCACTGACCTTTGGTAGGTGCGGGATGGGGATAGTGCATCCATCCTGGCTCTCCTTGACTTCTTGGTGGCCTTTTACTAACCATGGTATCTTTCTAGACCAGCTCAGGGGGTTGGGAGTGGTTTTCATACCTCTTCCAGGGTCAGTTCCAGTCAGTGTTGGTGTGTGTGTGGGTATGTGGGTATTCTGGCTGTAGAAGCCCTGCTTTACAGGTGCCTGAAGGCTGTACCTTCCCCTTACTTCCTTTTAGCATCTATATGAAACTATTAGGGGAGGTAATTTGTCAGCAGACTGATGCTGCTCAATTATATAGCTCTGTGGTCAGAATGAACACAATAGTGCATGTATTTCTTTCTTCTCTAGCCCTTCTATGAGAACCTATGCACTGGTATATCCCCTAGTACAGATCCAAGCCTTCAGTGAGGCAGAGGTGGTATGTTTTCTACTCTAAGTGCCAAATCCTGCACTTACAAACAGATTTGCCAAGGTTTTATCAGCAGCTATTGCCATAAGAAGGCTCACGGTGTCTTAATCTTGGAATGATGTCACTAGGAAGTCATTTTATCTTAACTTTATTTTTTTCCTGTTTTCCTTTGTTCTCTTTTCTTTTCTTCTTATGCTTGTAAATTTGAATTGGCAGGAGTATGTGGTGGTTTTTATTGCTGTTATTGTATTTGAGGCTACTTTTATATGCTGTTTTTTTTTATTGTTGAAGCTACCTGACTGGTCATTGACCACAAATAAATACAATTTAAATTTAAATGTATCTCTGCCCCTGGCTGAACAAATGAGGCTGTCAAGGTTCTGTCCCAATGTCTGGAGGCTGAGTGGTTCTGCATGGAGAATAACAGGCTTTGACTTAACCCTGCCAAGCCTGGATGGCTGTGGGTTTAGGGTCCCCAAATCCAGGGACTAGAGATGTTCATCCTTGGTTCATCTGGGTCATTTCTGTACTCACAAATCCTGCTTGAAAACTAGATAACAGCTGTGGTTAGGAGGAGCTTTGCACAGGTTTGTCTTTTGTGCCAATTGCATCCATTCTTGCATTAGGAATAGGATCACTCATGCCTTAGTCACCTGATCGAACTACTGCAATGTGCTGTACGTAGGGGTGTCCTTGAAGATTATCCAGAAGCTACAATTGTTCCAGAATGCATTGCTATGAATAGTTATGGGAGTATCTTGGTACACCTGTGTAACACCAGTACTCTTGAGACTTCATTGGCTTCCTACAGTATATGCTTTTGGGTGCAGTTCAAGGTCCTGGTTATCATCTAAAAAGCCTATATGGCATCAGACTTGGTTATTTGTGGGACTGCCTCTCTCTAGGGATGGGAATCATGCCCATATCAGATGCTTCCCATCCCTACCTTGAAACAATGCCATCTTATGCAACCCAGGAGTCATGCCTTTTCTGTTAGGGAGCCTGCTCAATATATGTTTGGCCTTAACCCTGTTGGTGTTTAGAAAGGCATTAAAAGCTTAGCTGTTCCCTCAGACCCTGAGGCCAGCACGATAGGGTTTTCTGCCCAGAGAAATGCAATAAATTGATCCCTGATCCCTGATTAATGGTTCCTTATTTTTAGCTGGCATTGTTTATCTTGGTTTTGTTTTGTGGTTCTTTGGTTTATTGTATGCTGTCCCAATTGACTTGTTCGAGTTGGGTGGATATATAAATGCTCTGAATAAATACATAAAATAGCATAAAGGAGCATGCAACTAAATATTACATGTGTGCAGAAATGTTTGGGTTTGGGCAAGTAACTCTATTCAAACCACTGGGTAAAATATGTGATGATAAATTAAAAGTAAAGATTTTTAAACTCTGCTGTGGGCTCCTGATAACCTACCTATGATTTACAGTTCAGGTCCAAGTCTTTACACAATGGCCTTTACATACTATTTAAAATTCTTGTTCAGCATTCTGATTCATAGTAACACCTTTCAAGAAATCTAATCAAATTAAATGACTGAATGATCTATTAACTTCACATTAAACTTCAGAGAATTTTTCAAAAATAGCTCATATAGCGATGTTTATGCTCACATATATTTAGTTCAAAATACATTTTTCTTTTTAATTATCTCACAAAAAACTGGAAAAAAGTTTATATAAAATTGTCACAAACTTGCAATCCTTATAATAGATTGTATCTGTCTTATATAGAGAGCCAGTTTGGTCTAGTGGTTAAGGCAATGGGCTAGAAAGCAGGAGATGGTGAGTTCTAGTCCCATCTTAGGCATGAAGGCCAGCTGGGTGACCTTGACCCAGTTACTCTCTCTCAGCTCAACTTACCTCACAGGGTTGCTGTTGTGGGGAAAACAGGAGGAGGATGGAGTATTAGGTATGTTAGCCGCCTTGAGTTATTTATAAAAATAATAAAGGTGGGATAATAAATACATACATGTGTACCTACATACATACATAATGTAAACCAGGAACTGGATTCAAAGTTCCATAACCTTCAGCTAGTATAACAGTCTTCATGGATAATGAAGAACTGAAGTCCAGCAACCGAAGGCTCTTCATCCCTTTTCTGGATCTTTTACTCCAGTTGAAATTTGGTGATGCCCAAGGGAAAGGTGGACTTGGGAATCTTGCTTTTATTTCAGTTCCAGAACTGTAGGAAGAAAGCTCAGTTTGGTGAAGAACTATTAGTGGAACACTTAATCCTTCATCTTCCCATTAACTTTTTTCTATAATTATTTTTTCCCAATAATTAATTTCCCATTAATTAATCAATTAATTAATCAATTTCCCCCATTAATTAATTTCCCATTAATTTGTCTCTACAATTCCCCATAAATATGTATTGTATTACAAACAAATTAAGGCTGTGTTTACATGGTAATATATAACAGAATAAATCAGTATAACACACAAAACAAATCTGTCTTAAAAAGTGAAAGATGGATTAAAGGATCACAAATAACACTAGGCCTCAGATTCTGGGGCAGTTAATCAGAAAAATGACTGCCTAGGGTTAACAAAGTCAATAAAATGATTTGCTGTACGAAGACCATTCAAAGTAAGAAAAAGTACCAAGAACACAAGAATCCTAGGTGAGAGATGCTTTAAACAGAACCAGTGATGTTATTCCAGAGAAATTCTGCTATCATTGTAGCATCAACCTAAAGACACTGACCAATAGCAAATACATATTGAAATGCTTGGTCATGGGGCTCTAAAACATCATGGACTCAGAAAGCATAATAAAATATTTTGTTTCAGCTCAGTTTATTTGTATCATTTTTCACTTTCTGAACAAGATTTGTGAGAGTATCAAGATTCTGAATGACTAAATTCCTAATAAATAGATCTGCTACTTCTTTTCCTCACTGGATGTTCTGTTAAAGTTTTGTTTGGTTGCTTTTTTCTTTTCTGCAGGAAGTCCTGTGCAACAACACTATTAATTGTATTCTTGTCTATTAATAAAAGAGTAACAACAGTAAAAGACTTTGAAATGTAAATAATAACTTTAGGCTGAAACCCTAAAGTTCCTAGTGTAAATATTTATACATGTACATACATATTGTATTAAACTGTTAGATTTCTCTGTTTTACTATAGTTGTCAGTATGATATCCAAGCAAGAATGTCTAAGAAATAAGTAACATTTGCCACAAAAATAGATCAAATAAGAAGTATTACCAACAAAGAAATTAAAATAATGGTGCAAATACCATTTTTACGGTGTATTTTTTCTATATGAGTTGTAGGGAGTCCTTTTGAGTTCAGTAGCATAGAAATATGTTTAATTAATAAATAATGAATGAATACACACCATTGACTGTTTCAGTCGCTATTTAATATAATCTAGGGCTCAGACTGAAACATTGTAGCTTGCCTAAAACCATGAGTAGGTTCATAGCTACTGTAAGAATAGTATTTGGACTTGCATATACATGCTATTGTACATAGTCACATCAAAAATTGTGGGTTAGCATAATCAGGCTCTTAATCATTGTAATATGTTAGTCAAAGAATATTAAATTAATGCAACATAGATGGTAGTGATGTGAGATAACAGTTGTAGAGAATGAAATGATAAAATAATTTTATCATAAACATCTCTGCGCTCTGCATTCAACATTTGTCAGCTTTAGAAAAGAGCTTCCTGGAATCATAATTGTACTACTAAGTCAGCTCATGGTCACTGTCATGAAGCTGCCAAAAGCATACCATCTCTTTTGCTTTTTCTCTATTTTTAATGTATGTGTATGGTTTAATGTTCTTCTATTATGGTCTAGAGTTCAAGAACAATTTTATATCCTCTTCAAATTATGCAAGTGCTCCAGAGTGCAGATGCTAACATTTGTCATTAGGTATCTTCCCGATGATACAGTCCTAGGGCCAGCTCAGTTACTACAAAATGTGTTCTATCACGAAGCAGACAGGATAACCTTATAGCATTAAATGGTCAGCTTGCACCTAGCAAAATGCTATACTATTTGACGTTTGTTAAAGTTTAAGTTTATGAATTCAATTTCATCAGATTGAATTAGTGTCCATGTTTATAATAAAATAGGGGCATTGTTAACCTGAAAGAGATGTGGCATATATTAGAATGTCCATCCTTACATGTTACATTGCAAAAAATGCATATATAAGGAACAAGAGTTGGGAAAATATGATAAACCTGGTTTGTGAATTGTTGAAATGTTTGAAGGTTATGTCAAGGAACAATCATTGCCTGCTCAGTGATCTAGATGATTGGATTTCTTAGTATCAGGTATGCATTGAAGTGTGAAATAGAAGCCAGTGCTCTAGGTAAGAAAGAAAAGGTTTCAGTTTGGAGAAAATAGTAACAACCTTTTTAATTACATTAATGATGGCTGCCAAGGAAGAGCTAGCAAAGGCACTATCACTAAATCAGTAAAGAAGTCTGAACTGGAAGAGAAAAGCTGGAATGAGCCACAGATATTCCATCATCAGCACTGATCTCCTATTGCTTCTGAAAAACTTTAGCATATTACAAGTTTACTTTAGAATTGTTCAACAAATATTTGTTGATATTTGGAATGTTGTGTTCTTGATAGTGCTTGCATATATAATCTTAAGTGTTTGGTGAATTGAGTGAAGAGTAAAAATAATGAAAATCAATGTTGGGACTACATATATAAACTCACAGATTTACTAAAATATCATCATGATGTGAACTATGATCCACATTAATACACACCTCTATAGGATATCAACAATCATCCATTGTTTATTGAAAGCTTTCATTGGAATTTTTTTTCAGTTATAGTTTCTGCCCACTTGAGTAATTCCTTTTAGACACTGGACACTTTTTTTTGTGCATCTGCTAAGATTTTCTTAGCATATTATCTTAATGGGAAGACATTGAGGTAGATCATTCACCTTATTTTAGCACTGTCTATAGACTGAAAGTGATTGGCAGTGGCTCTTCAGGATTTCAGGCGTGAACATTCCAGCTCTAATTGAAGATACTAGGAACTGAATCTGGGATCATCACCAGACAAAACATATGCTTTATCACTAAGGTAGCTCAGTGGCAAGTTGTTATCCAGCACTCTGCACAACTGCCAACACAGTTCTCATTAGTATAACCCTTAGTATAATCTTGTCTGAATTAGACTAACATACATATTCCCTAATATTTGGCATGTCCCTTGTGTAGAACAGTGAAGTCCAACAAAGATTCCTGTAGTCTGTCCTGATTTTTGAATTATCTACAGTACCTTTTAACAGTCCAGTGGTTTGATTCAGAGAACAATCAGTGCAGAAAGACAGGTTAATATGCAGATTGCCTTTCTAGGATTAAAAAAGTTTGAACTTTAAGTACTGAGACAGTTATCAGCTGTAACTGGCTGATTTTTAAAAAGGGTTCCTGCAGCCAATATATGGATACACCACCAGCATATATATTTGTGATATTATCCATCTATACAAGAAGATATACTAATTATTTTTGTTTGCCAACTTCTTGAAATATGATCAGAAAGTGAAGTATGCAGCTGATAATAGAAACAATGATATGATTTTCCATTTGCAGGAATAATTACAATATGTATTCTAAATGGGTGATATTACTAATGGAACTTCTCCTTTTAAGGAAAAAAATGCCACTGAAGTAATATATCATTAGAGCAGCATTCCAATCAAGTCATGGAAAATATTAGATGTGGGTTTAAAGCATCATCACCGACTAGTCCAAGCTCAAACCTGAAAATTGGTTTCACAACTGCAGTATGAAACTGAGCTTGAAGATCACTGAACACAGTTCAAGCATTGTCTGAGAATCCAGAAGAAATGATTGGCTGAAGGAAAGGAATGCAGAAAGAATGCTGGATATAAGAGAGAACCTGGCAGCTGACTGATGAATGACATATTGCCAAGCAGCAAAAGGATCAAGCAAAGCCAGTAAGTAAGAAGCAGAAGTTATGAAAAGTAGAGTGAAAAGAAGTTGCCAAGAAACAATGGTTGGAACATAGAAGAGTCAAAGCACAAGCAACAGCAAGTAAAGACGATACCAAGACACTATAGTGTATTGTTCAGAAATTAAGAGGAGCAAGAAAGAATACAAATATTCCTATTAAGGATAAGGTGGGAAGATACTGTTAAATAAAGAAGAACAAGATGCCCATTGGGCAGAGCACTTCGAAGAAATACTGAACCTTCCAGCCACAAACTGATGAACTGGATGTATATCTAGACAATTGGAAAACTCAATAAAATTATAAGAAATTAATGTACAATAAAGCTGTGAGTTTAGACCAAATTCTAGCTGAACTGCTGAAACTGGGTGGGGACAGCATGGTGCAACAGAGCTAATGAGTGACTGTCGACAAACAGAATGTGTCCCAGCCAAGTAGCGAAAGGGACTTATTGTCGAACTATCAGATAAGGGCAGTGCCACCAGTTACAACCATTTTTTCAGTCCTTGCCAAGATCTTTTGCATTGTCCTACTCAGGCAACTGCTGAGCAACTATGGGAAGAAAAAACATGCCATGGATATTCAGGCAGGAGCAAATCTTCACACTATGTAATATCAATGAACAGAACATTGAATTCCAATAATACTGCTGATAAACTACACTGATTAAAAAGCATTTCATGATATGCACAGAGTCATGGGAAATAGTAAAAAGATATGGCCTCCTCCAATGTTTTGTCAATATTTTCTGGAATCTTTATTTGAACTCCAGATGCTGCATGAAAATTGATAATGGCATCACAGACTTCCTCACCATCAATTCTGGAACATGGAAAGGCTGCATTCTTTTGCTATGCCTGGTCCTTTGGCTGTGGACTTTATCATGAGGAAACCTATGAAGGGGATGTCTTTGGGTATCAGTGTAGGTTTACCGATTTGATATAGTGGCTTGTGCAAGATATAGGACATTGTGATACTCCAGAGTATACCTTGCTGATCACATTCTGCATCTGCCACACAAGTACCTTCCCAAGACAGCTATGTACTAGATACCATCTGGAGGGAGGAGAAAAAGAGACAGACCATCCAAAACCTGATGCAAAAGATTTACAAATATCTGAAAAGCATGGGAATTACATGGGAAGAACCAGTTGGATGTACTGGTTAAGGCACTGGGCTAGAAACTGGGAGTCTGTGAGTTCTAGTCCCACCTTAGGCACAAAGCCAACTGGGTGACCTTGGGCCATTCACTTTCAGCCCTAGGAAGGAGGCACTTCCAAAAATCTTGCCAAGAAAACTGCAGGGACTTGTCCAGGCAGTTGCCAGGATTCAACACTGACTTGTAAGCACACACATGTGCATTCACACACACTACATGGGAAGAAGCAGAAACTGTCACAGCTGATTAAAACCACTGGACAATAAGCATCACACAATGTGCTGTACAGCACAGGTGGATCTAAAACTAAGACATTTTCACTCCCTTTTAGACATAGGCACAAACTGTTTTTGGACAGCAGGAACAGATGATGTTGTTTTGTATTGACTCCCTACACACTGCAAATGCAAATGCAACCTTCAGGCATTTTCCTGCTCTGTATTCAAGCATTGATATCCGATTTGCCTGCCCTGGTTTACTTTCTTATATTCCAACCATTTTGATTTCATTTTGAGTGGCTACTTGTGGAGGCAGGAATCTCCCCTCACTGCATTTTCCCTGCTTTTTCTGAGTAATATTTGCTGCATTTGTTACAACAGATTTCTGTTACTAGCATAAAGATTATAACACTTGTGTTACATGCAGAAGAACCCTGGTTTTAAAGCCTGCCAAGGAAGCCCATGTCTATATACTGTACTTAGTGTAGCAGAATACATTCTAACCAACAGTTTAACCAAAAGCAGATAAGCTGAACACAGAATTATTCATCTGAAACTTAAAAGATTGTGCCAGTGATTTAATACATATTAACTTTAGTAGATAGGTAATTAATCATCTTCTTTATAGGTTATCTGTATTTCTACTGAGCATTTCAAACTAAATAGCTATTTATGATTTCTTTCCAGTGGAAAATATAACAACTGTTAATATATATCTCAAAAGCTGAAACCTGGTCAGTGTGTTGTGGTTATCCCACCTTAGAGTTAAATACAGCTTAAATATTTCTTGCAGCCGAGTTGTAGACATATTTCTTCAAAAATACTGTAAACCCTAACAAAGGAAGTAGGATTTACTTTAAAAAGTAAGATTTGTGGAACTTATTATTAGGCAAATGGATTTAGGACTGCAATTTTAGTTTAAAGTATAGTAAGTAAGATGTTAAGCTTAAACTGCAGTCCTAGCCATTCCCACCTTAGAACAGAAAAAATGGATTGTAAGTCATACACAGAGACTCTGCTTTGCATATTAAAAGGTTGCAAGTTAACATTTCCATATAAGAGAGAAAAAAAAAACAATATTTCAAAACTGGACATTGCAAGAAAACAGTAATGGAAGGATTGCTAGCTAGAGATGAATAACACCTGTAGCCATTCCAGCTTTTCTATTGCACCAAGCTGAAAACATTAGTCTCCTGATAATGCTAGAAAATCCACCAAAATAGATCTGTCCTGTGAAAGCAAATATACTTTGTAGCACCTGCATCTGCTTCCAGGATAAGAGGCCTGTTACTTGGGTGGGCCCCATACCACAGACCGGTGGGTTTGGTTGTTTGAGAAAAGAAGATAGCCCTTTGTATTTTTTCACTTTATGGCATCTGAAGTGAGTCTGTTTCTATTGTTTATGTTCATACCCTCTCCATGAGATGTTTGTAAGACAGAAACAACTGAATTATGAGGTATATTTGTTCCATGTCTAATGCTGACATACTTACACAAAGCCTATCTAGCTCCACCAGAGGCTGAACTTACATATCAATAAAACAATCATATATTGTGATGGCTTTGGTAATTTGTTGTCTACCACAGGGTGCTCAATAAATATGTTTGCTTCGCAAGGTCTTTCAGTACAGACATCCATCTACTTTTATAGATGTGGCAGTATTGAGATTAGATGGTGCATCAAAATAAATATATTACTTCAGGTCATGAAGAATTAATTACCATTCAAAGGCAGCCTCAGCAACTTCCAACTCTTCTGTTCAAGGTGCCCCTCTTCCTAGGTAAGAACAGTCTCAGGTGGTGGTGAAGTGTACCTGACATGAGCTACACAAAGCAGTTATGAGGAAAACTATCTTAACCAGTTTGAAGCTAATGTATTTTCTCCTTTTTTGAGAAGTTATCAGTAAAACAAAGGTAGCTTCCTACTGTTACATACTTTGATTTAAACTCTTCATTGGTCTTTCCTGCACTTAGTTTGCTCCTTAATAAATACTAATGCTGTGCTGAATTTTTAACCATTCCCGGTCACTGATGAGACAAGCATTTGATTTGTTTTTCAAGGAGAAGAAATGGTAATAAAATTATCATGGGAGAATACAAAGACCTTGTACTTTCCTTAGTTATAAAATGACCAAGGAGTATGCTTCCATTGAATGATTATTTCTCAAGAGATCTTCAGTCTCTTGCATATCGTGCTTCAATTAAATCCCCAGGGAAGATGTTATGAGAAAACTCCATGCAGTTTTTTTTTTCCAGATCAGAAAGCACAGTCAGCCAGAGAACCTAAAGGCAGAGAGAGAGAGAAAGAGAGAGAGAGAGGAAAAAACAAAGACAAAGACAGAGACAGATGTATAACAGGAAAACACCGGCAGCTTCCATTGCAATAAAATATAGCTCAAAAACAGAATAAAAAGAATTCTGAAAATGAACTTTCTGAAAATGAAGCATAGTGAGAAAGGTTTGAGAAATTGACAGATTTTGGAACAGTGTTAGTCAAGATAAAATGTTATCTACTCTGTCATGTTACTGCTGCCCCAATCATTTAGTCGCCTGAAGGGAAAGCCAAATAATTTTATCTTCTCCATTAAGATCGATGATTAAAAGTACCGCCTCTCCATTTGGACACCAGCTATAGTTTTTCTCTGTCCCACTCACAGGGCTGGCTGAAGGAATTATTTCACAATATCTTATGACAGACATACATCAAGGAGTTTCACCATCTCAACTCTGGTGAAAACAGAAAAGATTTCCTGATACGAAAACTGCTGTAGTACTATATTAGGTGACTTAGTGTCGGTGGACACAATATTACCATGGCCATCTCCTATAATACTCATAAGTCTCCCAATCTTCACCTACAATTCTTTCAGTAAAAAATATACACTATTTTTCATTTAAAGAATTATAACCATGGCTCTAGACCCCACAAAGGCTTCATTTGCATTGTTAGAAAAATGAAGGGTAGCTACAGCCTGGTTGTTATTCAAAATACAACTACTACAACTGAGATAGGTGCCCATAGCTCCATAACCCCAAAGGCCTGGTGGGGGCAGGGGGTGGGCTGGGGGGGGGGTGGAGAAACACCACGTTTTGCCAGATTTCAAAACAGTGGGGATCTTTGTCTCAGAGAGCAGGCTGGTCCATGCAGTAGAAAAGGACCTGCCAAAGAAACCCCATCACAGAGCCCCTACCACTGCATCTCTTGAACTTTCCTTATAACTTTCAAAGGAAACACAAAGTAGAGCAATTACAGCAATCTAACTGAGAAATGACAAGGGCATGAATAACTACTCTAGTGTGTCTTACTATAACTAAGGTCATAATACCACACCGTCTAGAGCTGGGCAAATGCTTTCCTGGCCACAGATTCCATTTGCTCCAAGAGCAGGAGCCAGAAGGACCTCTAGATTGCAAGCCCGATCTCACTTGGGGAGCACAGCTCCATCAAGAGTAAAAAATGGTATGAATGTGGAATCAATGGACTCCTGAGTTAGCAATCACTATGACTGGCATTAGGATTGCTACCACAGCTCCTATTGGTCCAAGGTGGAAGATGTACAGGTGGGTATCATCTGTATAGGCGGATACCTCTGAACTGACAGATTGTATCTCTCAGTGGCTTCAGATAGATATTAAGCAGGATAGGGGAAAGAACTGAGCCTTGGGCGATTCTGAAACAAGTGCCCAGGAGCCTGAGATCTCTCCTGCCCGCCACTACTGTCCAGACCCATCCATAACTTCCAACCCTCACAGTTGTTTCCCTGATGAATCAAATGGTTTGCCTAGCTCAACTATAGACAGAGCTGCTATATAATTTCTTCAGTGGCTCAGAGTATAATTCTTTGCATGTTGAAAAAGAAATAAACACCACTGAGTTTAGGAGAACTTACTCCATCCAAGTATATGTGTCTTCAGTATGAATTGTTTACCTACAAGAATTATTTTGGTGTGTAAAGACATCATGATATGTCACTTTACAAGCAGTGCAGTTCCCATTTTGTTATTTCACTGGGTCATCTAGACAACAATAAACTAAATTAATTACTGTTGTGGGAGTTAATTTTCAACTCTGTAACAGCCTCCAAATTTGTTTTCCTCTAAAAATGGATGTGAAATAAGACTCTATAAATTCACATGAACGATGAAATGTTCTCTGAGGGAAATGCTAATTGTTTTAACAAGGTATATATGTGTCCCACAGTATTTCCATGTAGAATTTTCACAGTCTCGAACCTGTCTTATGTATGTAATATAATTACTTACTTTATCATACCAATGCATATTTCATCTTAATGGAACTTAAATTTTCTATGTGAGTTTACCAGGGAAGCATGACGATTAGCTATGCTAATGTGCAAGATTCTCCATAGTTTTCTTTTATTGCAAAACTAAACATAAATAGCAACACTTTCAATATGGAAACAAATAAAAATCCAGAAGTTTTTTAACTATGTTTCACCAAACAAAAATAGGATGCTTATCCAATAGATAAGCTTCTACAATTAGACAGAATGAAGCAGCTGCTCCGGGTGACAAATTAAACACCAACTTACTGTCTTTTCAACAGCAACTTCATTATGCCTAAAATATGTAGCTGCCTTCCTGTCTGGTTACTTTATAGCCCCCACTTTGGGAAATTGATACATTGCGCAGTAAATGAAGAATCTGCTTGCAAAACTAGCCCTATGGCTACTTCATAATACATCAGTTTGAAGATTCTTTCATGGTGTTGCTTATGATAGTCTGACTGGAAGCTGAATGATGCATTTTCTTCAAAAAGAGAAGTGTGCCCAGATAAGAATATGACAGAAGTGGCAGGATCTTCAAGTAGAGGATTCTCTTTGGCCATCCCAGCAGATAGGCTACATAACCCTCCTGAAATGAATGGATTATGCACTAACAGTGGTCTACACTCTGGTCAGTGTGTTTTCTGCCATTCAGAATGTCAGTCTCCTAATTATATATACAGCCATTCCTCATTTAGTGACTACTTCAGTCAGTGACCATTCACAAATATGATGGTAATTAAAGGTAATAAAAAATTCATTTTCTGACCAATGTGTGCATTCATGACCAAATTTCCTGCACCTAACAACAAAAGCCTTCAGTGTGAAATTGATTAAGGTCTGGTCAGTTTCAGGCAGCAGGGGAGCCAGCCAAGGGTTCTAATCAACCAATTAAGGTCACAGAGCTGAGCTTGTTAACTTGCCCTTAGTACTTTTTAGGGAAGAACTGTGCTGTGGAGAGATGCAGGTCAGGAAGAGATAGCTCTTTTAAGCAATCTCTCCACCCTGCAAGGAGGCAAAAAAAAAATGGCAGCAACCAGTGATCTTCACAGCATCTCTCTCTCTCTTTCTCAGTCACATGTTCACTTAGTGACCCTTTTGCATAACAACCAAGGAAAGGGTGTATAGTCTTAATGTGTTTTATTTATTTTTTAATTCTTGTTCTTATCACTTTGAAAGTAAAAGTGGAGCAGCTCACACTGCCACAGAAAAACTGTACTATTATTTCTGGAAAAAAAGAATATAATGCACGTTAGTGTTCTTTTCCACAACTGCTATTTGTAACAAAGCTTTTTCACTCAAATTGAAACAAGGCCTAAATACAAGGCTACAACCCAGCCAAAGTTAAGTACTTTTACACCCCATTGATTTTAACAAGAATTGATTGAAATAAATAAAAAAGACAATGGTTTAACTATGGCCTTAATTCATGAAAGGAGAACTTTGCATAATTCATACCAACACAGCATAAATACATACTTGTTGTCCATTGTTTTCTAGCAATCAATTCAAGGTATTTGGGTCACAAAGTCTTGGACTGATTTCACAGTATATCTGCTAAATGATTCTAATAGTTTGGGACTGCAATCTTGTACCACTTGCCTGAGCATAGATTTTTATACCAATTCACTAAAGGGATGTACTATCCATAGACACAAAACATTCTGACAAACACATTTCAAGGACCAGGGAGATATCTGACATCTATGGTATTTGGTCAGTCTTAATTAAAGTATTATTCAGCTGTGGATTTTGGATTAGGTTGTTACTGTATATCCCTGTAATTAATAAATCCCACCCAAGATATTTTGCTTTCTGAAGCAAAGGCAAGATGGCATCTTCTTCATTTTATGCATGGAAGCCAAATGGACATCAGCAAAGGGACTGAGTTATCTACAGCACATGAGATTAAGAAGCAAATGTAAAAGTGTATTCTGCTTTTCAAGAGGGTTCAGCTAGTAAAAATGCTGAATACAGTGAGCTAAATTGCTGAGTAGAATTTTAAACTTTACTGTCCCCAGACCCTGTCTATATCTCTAACCACCACTTCAAATTAATTCTTTGCCTGCTAAATAAACTCTCCAGTGTTTTTAGGAAGATAGGAAACTGCCTTCTGTGAATCATACTACTGATTTATCTAGTTCAATCTCACTGGCACAGACTGGCAGCAGCTCTCCTGGACCCCCAACAAGAATTCTCCCAGCCCTACGTGACGACACCAGGGATTAAATGTGGGACCTTCAGCTAGCATGTCATATTGCCATGTTATTGAACTATCGCTCCACACTCTTTGCTTCTTGATGCAGCCTTCCAATTACAGTGTGCAGCAAACAAATATCAAATACAGCATATTGCATAACTGAAAACTTTCTGTGTTTCATAAGTAATATAGTCAAGAAATTAAGCTTCCTTTTGATTTTTTTTTCATTTGTATGCATATAAATGTTCATATGATATTCTGAGAACCTTGGTTACCAAGCATGCATAAAGAACTACTTTAGTCTCTTGAAACACAAATGTAACTAAGGCTTCAAGCTATGCCATTTGAACTCGAAATGGCCGCCATCTTAGATAATGTTAATCCAGATGCTTTAACATCATGTCTAAAAAAATAGTATATTTGAGTTAAGATGATACAGGACATTAAGCCTGAAACCTCAGTTAATGGGCCACATGTAGTAAAGTGAGTGGAATAGGTCATGCAAAAACTGTCTTTGAATCTTTCATGACCATTCTGATCACCCAGTAAACCATAATGGTAAGATTTGGCAATGAACATAAGATTAAACACATTGCTCTGTGATTTCTTTAGTTTCTTCCTTATGAAGATTAGTACTACTCCTTTTCAGACAGAGATGATAGGAGTTCACCCAAAACATGTTTATTATTATATCTCAGAGGAGGCATGATCTCCTTTCCTCCTTCCCTCAATGGGTCTTTCTGGAAACCTCTTTCAAGGAGACCTGTAATATGGATGCCCATTTACTTCAGCTTCTTCATCTGGCTGCTGCAATAAATGCAATTCTCTATATTGATTTACCCTTTTAAACTGTTTTTTTTCTCCTTTCATTTCCCACCAGTTTTTGTACATATGTTGTTGCTGTTGTTATTTACTTCCTGAATATTTTTCTCCTCAGCTTTATGCAATGTACTTTATAGCAAGGAATAAGAATTACTTTTTAAGATGAAGAATAACATATTAAAGTTTAGTAACTGGCACAGGATGAGGGTTTACTTGTACAATGCTGCTCCAAAAAGGAACTGCAAGACTAGAACTTACAATTTTACAATCATGTCCATGACAATCTAATAACAGAATAAATTATATGAAACTAGTCTTGTATTGTTAATGTTGGAGAATAAGCTGATCACATACAAATCTTTCAGTTATTGGGGAAAGCTGAGGCTTCTAACTAATTAAAGAACTCTTAGACTGCACTACTATACAATATATTATACACTTAGTTGGGGGTAAGAATAATTAAATTTAGTAAAGGTGGACAGGATTGTTTTGTTACTTCATTACTTATTTGCCTGAGAAGCAACATCACTTCACAACAAAATCACCATCAGTCAGTTGCAAAAGGCAGGTTTACTTGGAACAGCTTACATCCTGTGACGATACCTTTAATACGAATAAACAACATCCGCCTATCCCAAGTCCTTGGGAAAGACATGATAGGTAGACAGAAATGTCAAATCCAGTGTAAACATCATGCTGTGTGACCAACCCTAATATCCTTGGGAACCATCATGATTTCTTTCCAGTGTCTGGTTCAATTTTTTTCTTCTCTCAGACATCTTTATAGTTGTTTTTAAGTACCCACATTATATTGTGATTGTGGGCTTTATATTTATTCATATTCTGTCCCTCCAAGGTTTGTTTAAAATTATTATTTTATCATTTTTATTGTTTTATGTAACTTTGCAATTTATCCAAGGAACTATAATTATTGGACAGTTTAAAAATATTATAGATTTTATCACTTTACAACTCATTTCTCTTCTAGCTATATTTGTTCTTTTACTTCATTACTATCTCTTACTCTCATAATTTTACCTTTATCTCAAAGCAGTTTGCATACATGTCTACCCACTAAGCTATTCCCTTCAAGGTCAGCAACACAGAAAAAGAGAAAAGTAGTCAAAAGAAATTAATGCCAAGATAAAGGGAAAAGAAAAAGCTGAACTATCTGAATCTGGTTTCTGTTTATATCCATATTTTTCTATCATTTCAAACAGTCTGTGCTTCTACCACATCCATCCTCAATTCATCTACCCCCTTTTGTTCTTTGAAATTCTCACTCTTTTAAGATCTCATCAATTCCATCCAACTATGACTTTTACGTCCTCCTGAGTCATTTACTCTCCCTTTGTATATATCCTATGTATACAATCTTCATTGAATAACAACATGCTATTTTTGTACTGCTCATTCACTCTCATATTTAGTCCACATTCATTCATCACCCATTCATTATTCACTTTATCTTTTATTGCTTTACTAAACATGCTTCTGTTTTTATAGTTATTTTATTAATGTTTACAATTTACAACAATAAAAACTAATACAAACTACAAAAAAAAAAGAAAAGAAAAGAAAAGAAAAAGAAAAAATAGAAGGTGCAGAAAAGAAACAGAAAAATAGAATAGAAATAGGTGAGTTTCCTTCAATCCTTAGTGAAATAAGTTTTAAAAACAAGTTTAAGGACTTAAAATTTGTTTTTCTGGACCAAACAGCAAAGGGGTGATTAAAAGTTTGATTTTAGAAAGTTACAATTGGAAAAGGGTTTAAATAAATTTGAAATAAGATTTTGGAATTCATTATAAAGAACCCTTCTCATGGGAAAATGCCTTTGTTTTGAATTCTTTAAAAAAATAATAAAATAAGACTTTAAAAAATTGGACACTAGAGGGAACTAGAAGGAACTAAAGATTACAATTAAAGGAGAAGAACACTCAAAGTTGACTTATTAATAAAGAATGAAACAAAACATTTTAGCATTGTACATCTTGAAGGATATTTTTGAACAATGAGCCCAGAAGTTAATTATAAGAGTGTCTGCCTCTATAGATAGACTGTGTTTAAAAGATGCTATGGAAGAGGAACAAGTAATACCTGACATGATTGAGACTGATTTGAAAATGGATTTAAAAATGGCAGGCTACAAGAATGACATGGAAAAAGATATTACACTGGACATACAAAAGAAACCAGCTGATGTCTTAATAATTAAAAGTGATATGCAAATAACAAACCAAGAGAGTGAGCTGGATAATTTACAAAAGAGGCTTGTTAAAGCTTTGAAAAATTTTGTGAGAAGGGACAAGAAAAAATGAAAAGAAATCAAGTTCTAGGACATTATTTGAAAGGACTAAAGATCAAGATTATTAGAAGGAAGGAATATAAAGCTGGCTTATTTGATCAAGGTTAAAATAGGTATGTTGTTATCTCTGGTAACCCTTAATGGACTTTTGCTGACATCAGGACTGAAATGAGTAGCATTTATGGATTTGCTTATGAATAACTGATGGGATATGGGATGAAGAGATATCTGTTTAATCTTCATTAAATTTGGGGGGGGGAAGAGTTATTAAATTTGTTTATACTTGTGATGAAAGTTGGAAGTGACTTCTTTTCTTTTTCTTTATTATATTTGTTCTTTACTTTTCCTTCCTTCTTTCCTTCCTTCCTTCCTTCCTTCCTTCCTTCCTTCCTTCCTTCCTTCCTTTTTCTTTTTTCCTGCACTTTTTATTCTTTCTTCCCATTCTATTTTCTTTTTCTGAGTTTAGTTTGTGTAAATTTTACTATTGTAATTAAAGTTCTTAATAAAAATTACATTTAAAAAAATGCAGGTTCACAGCAACAACCTGGCATCACCTGTGCACAAATGTACATTCACATCCCCAACCAACACAACTTTAAAATTGCCACTAGCATCCCTTATACATGTATCCATAAATGCATGGAATAAGCTAAGGGCTTTTAATCCCTGCTCAATGCTGAACCATTGCTAAATACACCATATATTCTCACACATACTTTCATTAGATTATTCTCTTATTACATTCAGCAACTAACTCCATATTCATGTAAAACAGTCCATAATTTAAATATTCACAGCACTGTCTCTAAATCAACACATGTGCAGTGAACTTTCTTCCTCACATCCATACTTTTCTCAATGACCTGATGAATAACAAAAAATATGGTCTGCACATCCCTGCCCAGCCATGCTGCACTTCTGAGCTTTGCTCATGTTCCCCCTTTCAATGTTCTGTTAACATTGTAACGTTTCACATGTCAAGCCGTTTTCTGTGTATACCCGCCTGGCTCATTTCTGGGTTTTTCCATTCCTGCGCTCTGCTTTGTTTTGGAACTTTGGAATGTATGTTTGGGTTTGCACTCCTCTTCAAGGTTACTTTCCCAGGCGCGTGTAACGGTTCCTAGCACCTGGGAGGGGGTGTGTGCTGACGGGTGATTGGGGCGGGACTGGATTGAAGGCAAGGCTTTTAAGTTTGTATTTGGCACACTTTTGCTCATTCTTAGCTTTCTCTGTATTTGCATACTATTCCTTTAATAAATCAGTTATCTTTAAGCCCGAGCTTGTGAGACTGAATATTTGGGATTAGGCAACCATTACAGCTTTGCTCATGGTCACCTTTCATTCTCTTTTAATCAGAATTATGCCAAGCATATAATTAATCCTCCTGTAGTTTTTGCATTCACTTTTTAAAAAAATTCTCTTTAGTTAAGGGAACAACAACAGCATTCTTCCAATTCTCAGGCATGGACACAGTCTTTCCACACATGTTAAACAAGCTGCACGCTTGCTTTATAAGCAAACCACATCCATATGTTAATAGTGTCTCTTCTATACCTTCTTCACTTACTTTTTTATATAGCTTTTACATTTCCAGTTTTTAACATTATAGTAGTATTTATGACTTCCTTTCATTACTTTTTGTGTTGGATAACAACATATATAACATTAATTTCTGCTCTACCCTTCAGCATATCACTTTCATTCCATACAAGTCTCTAAAACTTCAGTTTCATTTAAAAAAATTTAACTACTTTTTATTCTTCTACTGGTGGTCCTTCTTCCCACTTCTAAAACATTTTTTTCACTGTCTCTTTTATTTTTACACTTTGTTGTTCTCAGAATCTTCCTTTATACAATTCTATCACCTCACATCTGATTTATTATACATTTATTATACATAGAATTTTTTATTTGGCCTGATCTATTTCTGATCATAAAACTAAGATAGAAAACAAGGCTGTGCTTCTTTATCTTGACTCAGTTTTATCTGCTGACTTTCTCTCCATCATTTGTGTTAAAGGAAGGTATAACATAGAGCCTGCTGTCTTCATATGGACTCTCCAAATGATTCTAAAGTTTAATTTCATTACAAAATAACACCTGAAAAGTGTTTGGGTATGCTATAGGTACCTTTAATATTATACCCTGTAAGTTAATTTGCATATTTATTATTGTGGAAAGACATCTTGAAGAAGCAACAATGCCAGAGAATCACTAAATGACAGAATACTTGAATAAACCTTGGAAAGGGGATCATTTTGTTCAACAATCTTCTGAATATGCAGATATTTCTACAATTTTCCTGTCAAACGGCTGTCCAACTTCTCTTTAAGGATATCTGGTGAAAGACACTCCACCACCTTTCAAGACTGTTCATTCTAACACCTAACATATATCTCTGCTAGGAAGTTTCTTCTCATATTTATGTGACACTTGCTTCCTTGTAATTTCCACCCTCTAACTCTAAACTTAATTTGGGAGCAAAAATGTGCTGCCTGCTTGTGTCTTTGATATTTGAAAACTCCTGCTGTGATTTTTTAAAATTTTAAAATTTTAATTTTCTTTCTTTAAATGTACCCAAGTTTCTCAGAAGACTAAATTTCCTTATCCCTTCTTGTTCTGTTTGACAGTAAAATCTAGTTTATCAATGCCATTTATAAATTGCGTTGCCCAGAAATAGTCACAGTACTTCAAATGGGGCTAAATACAGGGAAGATCACGTCTGCACAATGTATTTTTTTAAATGCATCATAAAATTGCACTAATTTTTTTAGTAGCCACAGCATACTAGTTTGTGATCTCACAACTAGTTTGTGATCTACTAAATCCTAGATCCTTTTCCTGTGTACTACTGCCATGCTAGATCTCCTTTATCTTATACTTTTGTCTTTTATTATTCAGAACTAAACATACAACTTTTATGAATATAAGACTTTATATTCTACCTATGTTGGTATGCAGTTCTTGTATCATCTGTTCTACTTGTTTTAGGTTTGACATGACTTCTGTTTAGAAAAACATTAATGCCAAAAAAGAGAGAAAAGTAACCTTGCCTTCTGTTAACTTTTCAATGGACCCAACCCTTCCTTCTTTTTGTTCTTAACATAATCAAATAAGCTTTGTTGTTGTTGTTTTAACATCCTGTAAAATATTTGTTCTGGGGGTTATATTGACATCATCCTTATATATTTGGGTACCCTGTTATTTTCTTTCTTTATTTCATGTCCTTCCTTTTCCTATACATGCGCCTTTTGAGTCTCAGCCAGCAGTATCTGCAAAGGGGGATCAATAAAGGCAAGGTGGTGGAAGCTCTGCTGCAATTCAAGCATTGTCCTTTTGTTCATGGCAGTGCTTGCATCATGATACCACGCCTGTCATTTTGGCTTTTTAATCCTCTCCCTGCAGATGATGCCAGTCTCAGTTCTTTAGAATGGCTGCCCATGATCTTGGCCAAAAGGCCAACAAGCTCCAAGACGTGCTTTGATCTCCCCAATCATCTCTAAATTTGAGGGTTATACTGATAGATTTTATATTTATTTCTTTTTAAGGGATATTGACTCTACATTCACACACCAGGAGGCCAAAAAATTGTATTAAGTTATACAATTGTGCAAAACTTTTAATTAGATATGTTGTTTCACTGTTTTATTGTTTTTCTTTTTTTCCTGATAACGAATTGTGGGACTAAACTATTTTTCTTCTTCTATTGTAAAGTCCGGTCAAAGACCATAATAAAGATAATTGAATTTGAATTTAGAATGGCTGCTATGTAGCAACAGTACCTGGTCTGTATAGTTTAATTTTGATATTGCCTTCAGTGTTCTAGATTTCAGAATCTTCCATCTCTTTCGAATTAGTTCTTTTCCCTACAAAATTTTTAATTATGAGCCATTGCCTAATTTTTGAAACATAAGGTCATGAATAGTAATGCATAATTTCCACACACCCCCCCCCCCCAGCAACAATGTACCCATTGGCATGCAAACTGCACTTTTGAATTTAGGAATGTTCTTCAATGAAAACCCTGTCTAGGCATTACCTTTATCATTTCACTTCAACATGAGAAGAGTAGTGAGTAGTTTTTCCTCTATTTTAGTCACACTGATGATATAAATGATGAGAGGATTTCCAGGCTTACAGCTTAATTATCTATGGTGGGGAACATCGCTTTATGTATGATTGCTTGCACATAAGCTGGAACCCCTGAGACTGGAAGGGTTTGAAAACATTTGCTGTTCACATTTATACAAATATTCCCCATGTAGACAATCTTGCTGTAATCATGGATACCCTTTCCTTACTTATTTCATTGGAAACATTAGGAAAAGGGAGAGGCTGCTTGTTGATCTGCTGGTCTTGGACTGAACACAACAAAATAATGTCAGAAAAGAGCTGTCGTCAATTAAATATGGCATGTAGAACAGCAGGAACTATAAAATAACAATACAGACTAAGGATCAATATGAAAAATGCATATTTACAGATGCAGATAAATGCTTCAGAAATGGAAATTGGTATTCTGGTAGGGAAAAAAAGCCATAAAATATGAAGTTTTTTGTGTCTGTAGGTACTATTATTTCTGACAGACATATAGTATTATTTCTTTCAAAAAGAAAGATCAATAAACTGACATCCTTGTAGTGATTCTTACTGAGAAAGGCAGTTTCTGCAGACTTCAATAAAGGCATTGATCAGGTTTCATAGTCAATAGAAACAAACCTCAAGAGGTCTTTGGCCCCACTGCACTTGATACTTTATTAACTGACTAAAAACAATACTGATGTCCTGAGGCATGTTCAATTGTTTAATAGGCATGTGCTTCAATGGATAGAGATAACTTCAACAAAGGAATTTAGGAAATCCCATTCAACATTTTCAATGGCATATTTTGTGTGGGGAGATGTCTTGTGTGCAGCAAGACCCAGACTATGCTCATTCCCAGTTGCCATTCCTTGCTGAATTTGGACTTTGCTATAAATCGAACCCAAACCCATATAACATAGAAAGATATATACACACTATGGCTGCTATCACTACCACTGCCACTACTACTATATTATCAAGGATATTCGTATTTTTCTAGGGAAATCCCACTGAATCAAGGAAGCCTTATTCCTGAGTATCTTTGTATGTAAGTTTGGGCTCCACATGATAAATATTGATTCTGACTAGTATTGCTTGTTGTGTGAAGTTTATCTTTTTCTGAGTGTTGGTTTTAATCCAACAGTTCAAAAACCATCTGTCTTGTCAGAAAACTGAGGTTAACAGAATAAAATAGAATATAAAATGAAATGCAATAATTTTTTTGAATGATGTTTCAAAAACCAGTGCTTTTGTTATTCTCCTAAGAAAGGGATTTTTATAGAGTTTTTATTTATGGTAAAGTAAGCTGTGATTACATTTAACTCAAGTGACATGCATTTGTGTCATCGTTTCACCTTATACAGGATATATTAAATTAGCCCAGCACTATAGCTCAGACATGCTGTGTAATTTACCCAATAAATCCTAATGGATAGCTTTCAGTATATATTTATTAACACCTATATCTGAAATGTGCAAACTACAGTCTAAATGATTTTATAGTGTTGGTAAGAACATAAAGATAAATGACTGGTTTATAACTCCTAATTATAAAAAAGAAAGAAAGAAGGAGAAGCCAATATTCAACTTCCAAATAAAGCTACCCTAAATTGAATTCTGATTATATTGAATAGCTATGCTATACCAATAAACCCTATGATTTTGAACAAGCAAAGTCAATTGTAAGTTTCCAGACCCTCCTACCTAGTAAATAATTAAAATAGACTTGAATAATCTTCTTCATCTAGACTCCAAATGTTTGATTATGTAAGATCCCTTTATTGCCATATTCTGACCAACTGGATAATTTTGTAGCCCAGATCTGGTAGCTGTAGACTATGGCTTGAGCTCTACCTACTTGTTCTAAAGTATTTGAGTTAAAATCATTACTATACTGTTGCTGGGTTGTACTTTTGAGACAAAAAGAAAGATGGTCTGAAATCTTTTTTTAATCTTTGGTAATAATGTTGTTAAGACCATATCTACAAGCTACATTTCTACCAATGTGGTATTAACACTGAACTGTTGAGTCCCCATGATGCTGTCTCCTTCGTAACCATGCAGATTTTATTCTATTTCATCTGCAGTGTAATGCCGTAGATATATGGAGCTTAGGGGCCAGCCATTTCCACATTTGCAGGAATCTTTGCGTTACCTTGTCTCCTGCCACCTATACTTCAAGCAAACTGATTGGCAAACTTAATCTTTTTAATTAGTTTCACAATCCCTGTAAAAAAACTGACCAGCTAGAATTTCCCTTCATGTGCTAAACTAGTGCATCAACCACCCTCAAGTGAACCATTATTAGGACTGAACTGCAAAAATCTATTTTATGTATTTTTATATTTTATATATCTTTTTGTTGCCACCTTATTGTCATTTGAATTTTTGCAATTTCAGATCTGATAGTTCTAGTCATTATCCACCCCCACAACCTCTCCCCAGGATTCTTCCATACTGCAGCCTTCATCTGCTTGTCTACATTGTATAAACTTGCTGGAAACAAAGCTAAGACATTATTTTCTGGATTTCAAATTTCAAATCTTTCCCCTGCTTTGCCCATGCTGATGATCAGGTGTTCTGTCCAAATTGTGGTTAATACACTGTCCACTTGGTGGATTCCCCTGTTTTCTTTTACTGTACTTCCACCTATGCCAAGAAAGCAAGGGCCATTTCACATATATGGACACACATGTCCACCATCCTCCCAGTCAGTCAGTTTTATTTCCTTAGCAACTTTGCTCAAGCCCATTACTAACAAGCCCTGCAGAGCAGTTCAGGGAGGCCATATATTTAAGAAAGTATGCTAAGAGTTCAAATTAGTCAACCTGATAAACACCAGCAGCTGATAAATTCTGTAGATAAATGAAGATTTACAAAGACTTGAGTCAATATGATACAATTATTTATCCATTTTCCTATTGCATTATGATATTTTTAAAGTTTCAAAAAGACTTTTGATTGGACAACATAATTAGTTGTTTCCTGAGCAGTAGTGCTAAAAGTTAGTTTAATTACTTTCCACAGAAAAGTTAATCAAGATGTTTAGGACTAGAAGCTTACTTTAATTGAAATGCTGAGTCCAATTGGAAGGATGGGTGGAGAACTGTTAGTAGATATCTTTCTGAGTTATGGTTTTGACTAGTGAGAAGGAATGCAGCAACACCTGAAAATTCATGTTATGAGGCCAAATGCAGTATGTAATAAAGTAATCAGTGGATATGGAAGTAAAAAATAGATCTTTAACAAAGAATTGTGGGGAAATGCTACTATATCATTCTAGGACTAGTCACCATTACAAAGGACATACATAATAGATTTAAAATGGAAGATAACATGAGATTAACAAATTTACAAATTATATCTTGTGAACTTCTAAAAGAAACAGTCCATTGATCAGGCGTATTGCCTGAGGAAGAAATTTGTCGTAACAAGCAGGAACCACGCCGAGATGAGGCATAGGTCTCTAGTGTTTTATTACTGCTACATTAGACAAAAAATCCTAACAAACTGAAGAAGAGTGAGAAAACCCATACAGATAAGCCCCAAAAGTCAAGGCGGGTCTGTTCTGTGTCTCTTTGAATGACAGCTCAAATTCTCACTACTACGCATGCGTTTTCCCCCCTGGATAGGGGCCCCCTCCTGCTCACCATCAGTGCTCATGACAAAATTATTTTCTTTATGCACACGATCTTTCGGTACATTTTATACACAGCACAAATAATGGCATTGAGGAGGATGAAGAAATCCAAGAAGCTAATAGAGATTAGAGAGGATGACCCTGCCAAATAGAACACATGGCAGCCTTAATCAGTATCACAAACATGGCTGAAACACAATCAAATGTTTAAATGTAGGGTACTCATAGTCTTTTCTGCCTGGAATTTTTGAACTATGAATTTAACCATCTCTTACATTTGCTGTATTTATTTATTTATTTATTTTGCATTTTGTTTATGAAGACTTTTGATAGGTTGCATAAAAAACCCTAGGATTTTTACCATTATTATTACTTGATATAATAATCTGTCTTGTCTCCCATACAACACCAAGTAGACCTTTGTGTGTAACAATGGGTAGGTCAGCTCTCTGAAGGAAAGGACACTTTAACATGATCTCTATTGTCAGAGAAGTGCATTCTTATTAATATCCATTTTGATTGTAAAGCTGCAGATTGTTCAGTATTAATCATTTGCAATATTGACTTCCAGGGCATGAACTGCAGAAACAAATAACATAAAATATGCCATACATGAAAAATAGACTAGCTTTCTGCTGCTGCATTGGTGGCCAGAATTTGATATTAATATCCTACTGTTCAATAACTTTGATCTTCATCCTAGCTAATTCACAATCTGACTGTTTCTTTAATATGAGACTAATTTACATACATGTCATTTAAGATTATGTCAGTGAAAATCATGTAGTTTATAACCTTTACTCTCAGTTGTGGGGAAGGGACTATTGATGACCAGTAACTAATTACAAATATTAACTTGTCAGACTATAGCTTACAAATGGCATACATTTCAAGTTTTACTCACACTGAACATACTACATCCTTATTTTTATTTTTTTTAGCTTCTCTTCCCTTTGGCACACCCAATACATTAAATCAATCAGATGATTTGAAAATGTTCTACAACCATCAGATGATGTGAAAAAATGAGGATTGATTGTAGAGATAAAGATGGACCAAGGGTATCTTTTCCTGCTCTCCAGTGCCAATAAAATAACAAAAGTGGAGAGAACAGGGGTGGGCTGGCAGTTCTGAAAATATGCCTTTGGATGATAAGGGTTTTTTCCTGCTTGTCTGAATGTTCTGCATTTTTGCTGATTGTGGATCAAGCCTGAGAAGCTTGTCTTTCTTTATTGATTAAACACAGTATTTTTATATTCCTTTAAAAACTGAGCTTTTGGGGGATTATATATGTGTGCCATCATAAGCTAACATTTTGATGGAAACAAGAGTTCTGCCTATTTTAGTACACAGTTCAATGGATTTTATGTTCATTCTAAACAGCTGACCTGACCTTTTCTTAATGAGAAGTATCTAGCTCTGCAGTTTCGTGTCACTCTCATCAAGGAAAGCCATACGCTCACCAGCAAGTATTCTAAATATTAGAGGAATGGAGAGAGTTCAACATCCTTATGACGCTTGTCCTTTCATCACCATCTGGCCTTCAGTAATATAATATAAAAATAAACTTCAGTTCTATTTCTCTTCACAGCAACGAATACATATTCTTAAACTAGGTTCTTAGATCAGAGTCAGAAAGGCAGTTAGTTTTACACTATGCACACATATACATGCCTTGGTATGCATCAGACTACAGGTAGTCCTCAACTTACAACCATTCATTCAGTGACCATTCAAAGTTACAACAGCGTTGAACAAAGGGACGTACAACCTGTGCCCAAAGTTATGGCCATTGCAGCACCCCCACAGTCATGGGATAAAAATTCTGGGACTTGGCAGTCCACATGCATCTAGGACTGCAGGAAGGGTTCAACTCCACCCACCTGCCTATCTTGTCCCCCCATTTCTGCCCTTTTGGCCGCCGTGCACCCTGCCTTGCAGGGCAGCAAGCAGCCCCAGAACCACGTGGCTCTAGGGATGCAAGAAGACCCTGAGCTGCAGTGTAGCATGAAACCATAGCCACCCCTGGAAGCCTCAGCTGCCATAGCCTGCTGCAGCCTGCCCCAGCTAGCCGCAGTACCTGTGAAGCCCCAGCAAGTGCCGGCAAGCCTTTGTTAGCCCAGCTGCCTTCTCTCCCAGTTCCCCGCATCAACCTTTTGCCTTTTGCGCCCAGCTGCCATGGCCAAAACTGAACTGCCTCGCTGCCTTTGCTGTCTCCTTTTTGGACCCAGCTTCTCTGGTGAACACTTCCTACACATGGCTCCCTAAGAAGGCTGTGCTGTATTCAGAAAGCTTTGCTGTCTCTGGAGAGCCTTCAGAAAGATAGAACAGCTTTCTGAAGACAGTGCAATGAGACTTTCTGCCGCGTGGTTCTGGGGCTGCTTGCCACACTGCAAGGCAGGGTGCAGGGCAGTCAAAAGGGCAGAGATGGTGGGCAAGACAGGTGGGTGGGGGGACTTGGAGGCAGTCCCTTACCTTACTGAAGCTTGGGGCTGGGTGGCACCAAGCCCAGAATGGCTTGATTAGGGTGGGTCCTCGGCTGACAACCAGTGAAATTCACTTAATGACAGCAAGAGAAATTTCCAGGATTGCCATCTCTAAGCAATGCGATCACATGACATCTTGCTTTACAACTACATCACTTAGCAATGGAAATTATGGTCCCAATTGTGGTTGTAGGTCAAGGACTATCTATATTTCTTTCTGGGATAAGCAACATTTACAAAGCATAAAAACAGAATAAGAAAAACTAAGCCAAAAAAATTAAAGCATAACATCAGAAAAAAAGAAGATATAGCCAAATCAACAGTAGTTTACACCAAACCATTCTCTATACTAAGTCTAATGTTCTAACGTTACATGCCATTCTTGCATTTTCTACATACATACACTGACTTTTGTTAAACTTTCCACCTTTCTGTTTTTGAGAATCTCTTAAAATTCCTCTACATGTCAACCCATTTTCTCTTCCTTCATATATTTATCCTGCAATTTGATTCTTATTTATTTTCTTTATATGACCAAATCATGTCAATGTACTTCTTTCATACTAGTAACTAACTTTTGTATGAATTCACATTCATTCAGGATTCATTTATTCTTGCCTATCTTTTTTTTAACCACATATACCACTTACATACCCCATCCATACTGTATTCAATCCATTACTTTTGATTTTTTATGGACATACTCCCCTTACTTTCATATAATATAGTGGGCAATGGCATACTCTTATATCCAACCATTTCAATTGCTCTTAACACTCATTCCTTGCAATAGACCACCAACTATGCACAACCTTCTTACCAGCATTTGCATACCTTAATATTCCTCCATCCATTTTACCATCTTTAGTCAACATTCTGTCCAGATACAGACATTTTTCTTTCCAAAACTCAGTCAATAACCTGGCATAATCTGCATATAGCAGTAAACACACGATCAACATGCTTCTAACAACACATTCCTTATATGTTCATCCGGAAATACATTAAATATCTTTACACATCCTTCCTGCTCAGTTTTGCACTATTCATTCAGCATTCCATTTTCACACAGAATTTAGTTCTATCACTACTATTTGCACATCCAGCAACAAAACTTCAACTCCATATTCAATAAAATTCCACAGTTCAAGCCAATTTATTTTATCATATGCTTTCTCTAATCAACAAATGTATAATAATCTTTCTTTCACACATTTTTACATTTTTCAATGAAAATGGTCAGGAGCATTTGCATTCCTCTAGTCATCTGGCATTTCATCAGTTTTCCAGGATTTCTCAAAAATCCGTAAGATCATCATCTACTTCCTTCAGCATAATAGCATAATGAAATTAATCTAGCCCTAGAGATTTAAATTTATTCAGAATAAATATGTATTCCCTGACCATATTTCTATCAATATCAGGCGTCAATTTTTCATCCTGCCCTTTACAAATTACTTGTGGAAGACAATGTTTTTGGTGAAAGAAGACTAATGGAGGTATCTATTAGAACGTATTTTTATTGCTTATGTTTGTGTGAAGATACTGTAACTTTCAGTCACACAGATCTATCGTAACTCCATAAAAACCATCAGCCAAGTTGTAAGTATATCGACCAAAAAACAATTCTAATTTTTGCAGTAGCTAGGAAGAATCCATGAGGTCCATCCTTCTTTTATATGTTCTTGAATATAATACAGTATCTGTACTTTGTAGGCAAGCAAATGATTAATCTTCCTTCATATTCCCTCAACTGTGCATTAGGAATCTTTTCATGATACAGGTATAGCTAGAAACAGATTGACCTCCTCAGATAAGATAACATATAATGAAAAATGTGTGCAAATTACTCTTGCATATAATCTTCTGCATATTGAAATGTTGAAAGAGCTCTGAAGTACATTCTATATCTATATTTATGATAATATTTTCTAACAAAATATGCATTTTAGTATATTTTCTTAGCCAAGAACTGTAGTCTAAATTCAGATTATGAAATCTGAAAGGGAATTGTAGCCTAGTACACAGATCACAGGGAAGTGATCATGCTAATTTGCTTTAAAATCCAGGAAGAAGAAAATACTTGAGGATCTCTGCATCACAGAATGATGAATTACCATATCCTTTTCGCCATTAGTCTTTTAAACACCACTCCTAACAGGATCAATTGTTAGGAGAAAGAGAAGATTGGGTGGATACAGCTCAGTAATATTAACTGATATTAAACAGCTCACAGCTTTGCTGAAGGAAAGGTGCACACATGCCTCAAAGTATGAATGGAACTGCTCTTAACCATCCACTAAGGACGCTCCAGTTTAGCTAGACTAGAATTCAGGCCATGTGCCGCTGAACTAATCTGCTGAAATTCTTTCCAGAGAGAGCTATTTATGCATTCCCCAGATAAGCCATCTGTAATTTTGTTGATTTTCCTGTATGTTGTGACCATAGATAGCAGATTCACTTCAATATTTGGCAGCCAACCAGCACCCCAGAGTATCTTCCCATTCTTCTCAAGCCATTCAGACTGATCCTCCTACTAAAATTGTGATGACAAAAAATTAAGTAATGAATAGCTAATCTGAACCTGAATATGTACAACTCCTACCCCAAAATGCTATATTCTAAGAAGGCAAAAGACACGCTTTCTCCAAATCCATAAACAGCAAGATGCCAGTCTATTCTGTTCCTATCCCAAATCAAGACTATGCAACTTTTTTTCTGAAACAAGAGCTACAGTTAGGCTTTTGGATGACATTTGGGGGGCACAGTGCCAAAGTAATAGGAAGGGCAGGGAAAAATCTAAATGTGATTTCAGTTCAATTTAAGTTTATGTAAAATGAAAATATTAAAGTGTTTAAAAAGTCCAAATGGCCGTATTGCTGATTCCTCAAACAAACATTAATACAGCTGTTAAATTGAAATGGTTGTTTCACTACACAGATGTTCTTTTTCTTGTTTTTAGTTGCACGAAATTACTCATTTATTTATTTATTACAAGTTTTGGTATACTGCTCTTATCACAAGGTCCCTAGGCAACATACACTAATAAAACACATAACAGTATAATAGGAAACTTCCCCAATACTAAAACTAAAAACTACATCCATTAGTAAAAAACAAAACAGAACAACTAAAAGGCACCCTGGCAGGTCCAGTAGTAATAGCACTAAAAATGTAGTTGAAACAGGAGTGTTTAAAAAGTTTTCTGAAAAGCCAACAGGCCAAACATGTTTCTGGGGTAAACCATTCTACAATGTAAGGGCTGCCACTGAGAAGGTCTGGCTTTGGGCAGCCGTCTCCATATTTTTTCAAATGATAGGATTCTCAAAGGACAAAAGACATGATGATTTTAATCAGAAGAGACAGACCTAGGAGGAAATGGAAGCCAAGCCATGTCGGATTTTATAGCTTAATTCAGCATAGATTAACAGAACTGGACCCAAACCTCCATTGGTAGCTAATATAATGATTAATACTAACAATGCTTTGCTGCTAAAGTCCACTGCTTTTTGAACTACTTGCAGTGTCCAGAATATCTTCAAAGGCATCTGGAGTGTGAGATAGTAGTCTAAAACATATGGTGAAAAGGATATAAGTATTATTATTGTTAGCCACCCAGTCACTGGTTTGAGATGGGCAGCTATATAAATTGAATGCATAAAACAAATAAGTAACTCTTGTAGGAGTCCAAAAATGGGCCTCAGCTGGCACACTAGCTGATTTTCTCTTCACTTGCTTAAGCTTTCCAAGCTCTCCTCAAAAAACTACCCTTAGTGATAAATAGAATTCATTCAGTAACTCCCAAGGATTGTCTGCATATGTATTATGATGAAACTGCTGCTGAGACAAATGATACATTTGGGATGTTTTTTTTCTTATTTCCAGTATCACAGTTTAAATTCACTCTAGCTGTCAGTCATCTGGAACCATGTAACTTGTCCATGCTGTTATATTTATATTTCTAATGAAATATGCAGGTTATAAATACGTTTCAAAGTTCTGTTGTATTAAATCTGTTGCAAATTGTACTAAAGCCTTGAACCTTAGCCAGTATACCTAACTTTACAAATTATTTTCTAGTTTGTTGTTTTCTTTGGTAAAGATTTCAAATTCTTAGTCACTGGGGGAGGGGGATCATCACACCTGAGAGGTAGATAAATTAATAATCCAAGTCTCCTCCCCTCAAATGTTCTGTGTAAGGAACAGGTACTGCTTGTTTAATGTCTGCGTATAATTTTGTGTCTTACCTGTCATACATGTCCTTCAGCATATGAAGTCAGTCAAGGCACATAGTAAAGAGTGTTAAGAGGCATTTCACTGTTTGGCCCCAGAACCAGGTCATTTCAGTCCCAGAAGTCCACAAGTTCAAGGAGCAAACCTAGAATGGGGAAATTCACTGAATGAAACAATGAAATGCTCTCCATTTTCATCCTCTGCCTCATTTTAATACTAACAAATATCTACTATTTTTATGTAGGGGCAGTTCTCAACATTTATTCCATATTTTTTTAAAACAGGGGGATCTTAAATAGCTGCTTAGATTCTGCCTTTTCCAATTCAAAATGTAGTTTGAAGAAACTGGCACAAAGGTCACAGCTGCTTATGTAAATCTGTCCTTTCCCTTGTGGTTTCCCTTTCAATGGCTGCTTTGCCCAATTGCTATATGAGTTCGTCTTTGACCCTGCAGGATATTTAGACAGCTTCTTAGGGATTCCATGGAAGCAGCTTCTGGAAAAGGAACTGCATAAACTTCAAAAAGCACATGGATGTGTATGTGTTTCCTACTCTTGTTCTGTGAGCCTCTCAATTCTAATATGTTAAGATTGTAATCCAAAAAGATTTGTGCAAGCAACCATTTTTTTTCAACCTATCTCTTTATATTCCACCCTCCACAAAATGTAAATTAATATTCCATGGTACACAGCAAACTTCTTGATCTAAGCACTTTGCTTTCATTGATTTGAGATATGGAACCTGAAAAAGATCTGTGTGAATGTGCTCCAGTTTTCTGTTGTGGTTTTCCTAAAGAATTGCCGTGAAAAATCTTTTCTCTACTACAGTACAGAATGCAATGTTTTGAATAAGGTATTCATATAGTGAAGTTGTTTCTTCCCCCTCCAGAATAAAACATGTATTAAAACTATACCAGAGGATGACTTTTCTACAGTGGATAACTCCAGATGCTTTCCCATTTCCCCCAACCTGAACTCCTTCATATATGTTGACCAAGTGCCAGGAATCATCAGGATTCCTAGCTTGGTGATCAGTAAGAACTCTTGTGAGTTTACAAACACCTGGAGGATGTCAAGGTTGGGGAAGTCTGTCTTATGCTGAAGACAAATGGAGCTTGCACGAATAAAACACATTTCTGCCTACAAAAGGCATTGCCATTTTCCAAGAGGAAAAGTCCGTACCACTTATATTTTCTTTCTTCATTTGTAGAGGTTGATAAAATGAATCCTACTGAACCTGAATCAGTCCATACTCCAGGAAATAAAGCCAGACAGTTCACTTGAGGGAATGATATTAAAGGCAAAACTGAAGTACTTTGGCCACATAATGAGAAGACAGCACACCCTGGAGAAGATACTGATGCTAGAGAAAGTAGAAAGTAGAACGCAAAAGAAAGAGGGGCCAACCAAGGGCAAGATGGATGATATTCTAGAGGTGACGGATTCAACCTTGGGTGAGCTGGGGGTGGTGACGACTGACGGGAAGCTCTGGTGTGGGCTGGTCCATGAAGTCACAAAGAGTCGGAAGTGATTGAACAAATAAACAACATTGAACCTGACTAGGCTTCAGAAGATTAGGAATGGAGAGGGCAGCATTCGATTTATCCAGGATAAGTATAAACGATTTATCCAGGATAAGTGGATGATTGTTTCATCTAGAACCCTTCTCTGGTGCTGAGTCTGTCCTTGAGTTTCATATAAAACAGGTCAGCCCAAAGGAGATAAGAAACAACTAATAATTATTTACTGAAAGATAATAGTTTTAAATGCAACATGTAGAAATATGTTTGGGCAATGTTTTCATAACCTATATAAATGGTAATTGGATTCCTACTAATTTGATATTTTGTG